>NC_138553.1:71534321-72071821 GCF_964273705.1 Natrix helvetica
AGGCAGAGCCTCACCTCTCTCATCATGAAAAGAAAAGAAAAGAGAAAAGGGAAAAGGCACATGTGGTCCCATTCCCGCGGTCCCCTTCATGTTGACTCAGGAAGGCAAGGAATGGGACCACGTGTGGAGGAGGCTGAGGCTGCCTCAGCCTCCTTCACACGTGGTCCCATTTCCTGCCTTCCTAATGACATCACCAGCCTCACCAGCCATAAACCTCACCGCACGTCACTGTCCATAGCAATAGCACTTAGATGTATATACCAGTTCACAGCACTTTACAGCCCTCTCTAAGCAGTTTACAGAGCCAATCATATTGCCCCCAACAATTGGGGTCTTCATTTTATTGACTTCGGAAGGATGGAAAGCGATTCTGAGCCGGTCAGAATCGAACCGCTGGCAGTCAGCAGAATTAGCCTGCAATACTGAACTCTAACCAGTGTCACTGTGGCATTCTTCATCTGGGGTCATTCCAGGGTTCTTGTTCTGGGGATTCTTTTTTTTTTTTTTGTGGGGGAGAAAATATATATTTTTGAAAGTATTTATATTATTAGTGCTCAGCAGGTAAAAGGAGTGTGTGGATTTAAACGGCGAGATCATAATATCGTTTTGACATTTGGCTGCCTTCCCCCAGCAATAAGCTGGCTGTTAAGCAAAAGTATAAAGTCCAACATTTATATAGTTTTCCTTGTAGAATAATTTCCCCAAAGTTTGAATTACCGTATTTTTCAGATTATAGGATGCTCTGGACTATAAGACACATGTCATAGGAAAATTCCAATAGGAAACAAAGGCAATAACCTAAGCAAAAATTGTCACTTTAAGATCAGAGGTGTATTGTTTCTAATAATTTGGAACATTAGAAATGAATAGATATAAAAGATATAATAGCAGTAATACACTGCATTAACAAATTATTGCAGTGGGCCAATGAGAAATAGCAAGTCCTACAATGACTTTGCTATAAATCAAAGAGCTCCAAGCTGATCTTGAACCTTATCCTTTATACTATTTCTCTAACCGCATACATGATTCACAACTTCACAAATTGTCACTATCCGTGAACATCTGTGTACATTATTTTCAATTCCTCATTTCCAACAGTTTCATTCTTCCCGTTTTAAACAAATCCATACAAGTGCATATTTTACAAAAAAAAAACATATTTCACAGTTAGCAACGGCTCAGCAGGATTACAAATATTTCTGGTAAATGTTGAAATCATCCTAATTGAAAACTTTGGTTCAAATCTCTTTTTTCTGGGGCCTTCTATCCTCCATAGGACTTGTTGAATCTAATAGATCAATAGGCTATATTTCTTGATTCTCTAACACACTTTAGCTTTAGAGGAGGAAAACAAGGGGAAAAAATCTGCCTCTGCCACCTGTTAGCAGCCAACGTCGCCCATTCGCCATGGCCCATTGGTGCAGTCCGTTCACTGCTGCTACAGCCCATTCACCACAGCCCATTTGCCATCACCCATTCCCCATCACCTGTTTTCTGCCAATCGCTGTGAATGGGCAGCGGTGATGGATCGTGGCGACGATCCCCACTGCCTAGAACAGCTGATCAGCACTGAAGCAACCTTGCTCTCCCCTGCCGCGATATTCACTCTATAAGATGCACAGACATTTCCACCCACTTGGGGGCGGGGAGTGCGTCTTATAGTGCAAAAAATACAGTAATCTTAAATCTGTTGGAGAATTTTTAAATTGATCGTTAATTTTAAAAGCGGTACATTAAGATCTCTCGGTTTCTTTCCCTTATTTCTTATAAACAAGAAAGATGGTCAGAAAACAAAAATGTTTGGTTTGAATGCCCAAACTGTCGAAACCAAATGTATATAGTGCAAATAAAAGCAGAAAATCTTTCAGCAAAATATAGCTTTACTCTACCAAGTTCTGTTTTTCCTTTTACATCACAATATCTGAAAGCAACAATGAAAGTTTGTAATGCCCCACCAAAAATACATGTTTTCTCATAAGTGCATTCTATATTTCTCTTATAGCTATCTCTCTCAAGATGGCTATTTGTACTTCTAAAACTTTATTTTATGACAACCCAAACAACGTGCAATTTGAGAAGAAAATCCTCGAAAACAGCCGTCTCACGCTAACCTAAGCAGTTTTCTCTCTCTCTCTTTGTGCTCAAATGGAACACCCATTTTGCTTCGGTATAGAAATATATAGAAAAGAAAGCATTCTATGAGCCAATCCCTTCCGTTTCTGCATCTGTTTCCAGCTATTATCAGCCCCAAAGAGATGGTAATAAAGGAATCTGCTTCTCTTTAACTGCACAGATGGAACTCTTTTTTTGTAGTATGTGGAAGTGCAGTTTGAAAGAAAGTGAGGACTCAACCGGCGATGCGTTTTCAAAGGAAAGAAGCATTATAGAAATCTTTACCAAAAAAATGTTCTGATAACCACTTCTCACTGCCTTCTCCATAATGTTTACCCGTATTCAATTTTCCCTGGAAGAAGATCAGTCAAATTTTATTTCCATTTGGTATCACTTGAGCACTCCAGCAGTCAATCACTCAGTTAACGTTGCGGGTAGAATTTTAGACAGCTAGTGGTCTAAGGTTATTAAATGGAATGGTTCAGCCTCACATTATATACAGTAACAACAATATGGAAATATTTTGTTGCTGCCTACTTCTGGAATGTTTTTTTTTTTAATTCTTCATTTTAGCCTACAGCTGTGGTCTTGTGGGTCTGATCATGTCCCATCAAGGTCACTTCCAAATCTGGGCAAGATCAGTTTGTGACATGGGTCTTCCTTGGAACCCTCTCCAGATGCAAGTTCAGAGGAGGAGGGTAAGTTTGAGTCTGCAGAGGAAAGTTTAGGGCTGAATATCAATCAGGATCAAGGCACAGAGAATGCTAGCCTGATGGAGCAGCCTTAGCTGGGTTGATCGGATGCATGATAGGCTGAGAAAGTCAAGCCACAGATGCAGCAAGTTGACCAGGAGGCTACAGGCAGAACTGGGAGCAATGAGGAGGAGGTGTTGCCCTACACAGGAGAACAGAGCTGAAAAGCAGGTTAGTGGAGTGGGGAGGGAATGGATATTTTACAGTATCCTTGCCCTGGAGTGGAGTGGAAATGGGGATTTTGCAGCATCCTTCCCCTGCCGTGCCCACCAAGCCACAGCCACAGCACCAAGAGTAAAAAAATTTGAATCCCACCACTGATCCCATAGTCTCATGATCTCCATTTGTGACCTTCACAGCCAGCTTCTTGACAAGCAAGGGAGAAACCAGTAGGAAGTTGCAAGTCACAATCACAGGAGGTTACATTTAATCTCAGGTGATTTCCGTAACAACTGCAGCCCAGAACTGATGAACTGACATCATAAATTGGGTGAGGTCATCTGATGTCACTTAGTTATGGAGTTGCCGATTCCAAATGAAGTCAGTAAGTGAGGACTACTTGTATGTTAATGGCAGCAGAATTGGACAGTGAGGAGGTGGGGGAGGAACACGAGCTAGTCCTGGAGGCTGGGGAAGGCTCAGTCAAGGGCTCTGTGTCAGAGGCAGAGATGGGGCCAAGGCCATCTGGCACTTATCAGCTGCCTTCAGACCTAGACAGCAGTGAGGCAGAGGAACAGCTGGAGCCTTTCCCCAGTGTGAGCATGCACAGAGCTGCCAAAAGAAAAGAACAGCTAAAAATCAGGGTTGACTTGGGAGTAAAGTAACAGGTGGATAGTGAATGGCCCCTCCCATAGGAAATAAAAGAGGAGTGAAAGGGAAGTGGGCTTTTGCAGGAAACAATTCGTTCGTTCATTCATTTGTTTCAAGAGTGTGAAGATCTGTCCGTGAATCTCAGAAGCTCTGTGCCAAGTCTTTCCTTGCACAGCACCTCATTTGGAAAATATTTACATGGCAGCTTTCCAAGCTAGATAAGGTCTGTGGTCATAAATACTTCTTTGAAAGACTGTTTACCAGGCCTTTGCTGAATGTGAATGAGAGGAATTCATGTTCATTTAATAAAAGGGGTTTTGTCAGGAGCAGGAATCTCTTTTGTGCTTTTTGGGGAAGCCTAGGTCAGAACATTTAGAGTATCTTGTCTACTGGAAGATCTATGCTAACCTGAAGAACTGTAGGACATCAAAGGATGCCAATGCATCCTTGTCTATCAGTTGCTTCCTGACATTTTGGCCCTTCCAATGATGGTTGAAATGCAGCAAGAGGAGAATACGGATTTTCCGCATCTGGCTTCCTTTTCTCTGCCAGACTTGTCTATTGACTTTGGAACAGTGGTGGGTTTCAAATTTTTTTTAGAACCTCCTCTGTAGGTCTGGCTTGCTTTGTGGGAGTGGCTTGCTGGCCATGTGACTGGGTGGGAGTGGCTTGACACTCATGTGATTGGGTGGGTGTGGCCAACTTGTAAAATGTGGTGAAACTCACTTAGCAACGCTCTTGCTTAACAACCAAAATGTTGGCTCAGAAACTCTGGCATTTGAAGCACGCAAGTCTTAAAGTTGTCAAGTTACAAGACCCTTGCACCCCTAACCCATAAAAAAAACCAGGGGTGTTCAAACTTGACAGCTTTAAGACTTGTGGACTTCAACTCCCAAAATTCCTCTTCCAGTCATGTTGGCTCAGGAACTCTGGCATTGAAGTGTGCAAGTCTTAAAGCTATCAAATTACAAGACCCTTGCACCCCTAACCCATAAAAAAAAAAACCCAGGGGTGTTCAAATGTGACAGCTTTAAGACTTTAAGGATTAGATAGGACTCTTAGAGGCGGGCAGGGCGATTGGTGAGCCAGCCAATCAGTGAGTGGCAGGCGGGGCAAACGTGATGCGGACGGGCGGGGGGAGGGAGCTGGAACCGGTTCTAAACGGCACAGTAGATTTGTGGAACCTCTTCTGTAGAAGAGGTTAGAACAGGCAGGAACCCACTCCTGCTTTGGAACATGATTTAAAGAAAGTAGGGTGGGTCTTGTGGATGAGAAAAGGATGAGCAACCCATTAAGGGTAACTTTCAAAAAAGAATTTACAATCAGATGAAGAGGGAAGCCTGACAATAAAACTCCAAATAACCCCACCATGATTTTGTTTGGTATCAGATGGAGTGGGTTCTGTTATTCTACCCTACAATAAGGGGGGAAAAGTCTTTCAGGCATCTCTATTGTGCTTGTTTCTTGACTTTACCTGTTTCAAAGGACTGACACTTCCTTCCCTCAAATATAGATTTATAACAATAAGTACTAAATAAAAGTACTTGGTAATGCTTTTCTGTTCTCCCACTCTATTTGCTTTTTATACCATTTTCACCAGGCAAAATGTCTTTTTATCAAAACCCAGGTAGATTTCTAGTAGCATTTCCCCCTATATTAGTGGTGTTTAAATGCTTTCCCCTGCTTCATTGTCTTTTTATTTTAGGCTAGAATATTTAGAATTAGCGTGCAAAATCAGTCACTTGGAGGCCAACATGCCAACAAAGCCATTGTTTTCTCTGTAAAATGAATTATTACATTCTTTATGCTTTTGGGGTTTATTTTTTTGAGGTAGAAAACAGACCTTTTGTGTATTTATTTTTATACATATATGATTTTATTTCTTCCCATTGTTTAGGCACATGGATGTTTCTCAACTAAGGATTTTTCACACTTTCACAGCTTTAAATATGAACTAATTTTCTCCATATTGAGTCAGTGATAGTTATTTGCCACTTAGCAAAGCCAACAATGCATAAATCTACAGTGTTGATGTCAGACTTTAATTAAAAGTTCCTATGGACCAGCTTCTAGCAATAGACGCATAATATAAAGGTTTGCAGGCACTTCGGGAGAGAAAATCTTCAGCAACGGGGTTTGTCTAAATTATAAAACAGGTTAATCGTTTCAGAGTAAGTGGAAGTTTCTAAATAAATGCAAAAATTGTTACCATCCCTATAGCTAAATTCCCCGTATTATGCATACTGTCGCAAAAAAAAAAAAACCAGCTTTCACAAATCTAATTATAACTGTGCTATCACAATAATGTTCTAGCCAATCACATGTGCCGTTGCTACCAGATGCTGCAGATTATTAGAGCTGAAATGAATAGAGGCTTTTCAGTTTGGAAATAGTTGTGGGGCTTTTTTTTTCCAAACTCCAAAATTCATACGAACACGTCTCTCCTTTGAGAATTTTTAAGAAGTCCTGTACATTTGCCAGAAGATAGTGCCTTGAGCTGTATTTAGTTACCTTCAGCAATATTTCCTGATGTTTAAAAATTATAATAGGCATCTATGAGAGACAGTTGTCAAATGCAGAAAGGCAGTTTCAGGTTAAGACTGCAGGACATGGCAGGTATTCATGTTTGGATAATGGAATGGGACCATTCAATCTGTTGGCCTTATCCTAAAGGCAGTGTTCTGACCCAGCTCCCCAAACACAAAGAGCCCTGTGAACTCAAAATATTCCTTTATTAGAAGTGCCAGCAGCCCCAGCAAAAAGTTTCTCTCACAGGCTAACAAGTCCATCCGTCCAGAAGATGAATAGTTATCTGCTACACCTATTCATCTCTGTCCCCTGACTTTTATCCCCAGAGCTAGGGGGTGGCTTCTCTAGCGGCAGTGGCTTATCCTTCCCAGGAATCAGCCCACGGCTTTCCACTGCTCTCCTCTCCTCTGCTTTCTGTGCATCCGCGCATCAGGCACTGAACCCAGCTGTTCCTCCTCTTCCTCATCAGCCATCTCCAGATCTGAAGGCTGTTGACTGTCCATCTGAGGGCCCAGGCTCTGCCTCTGTCTCTCTTTCTCTGCCAGCTCCATTTCCTCTTCCCCCTTGGAGCTCCCATATTGCTCTGATGGTGACACTGATTCTCACACCTCCTCCTCCTCTAATTCGGCTGCTGGAGGTGCCAGCGGCCGACAGGCCACAACAGGCAGACAGCATTTCTACTTTAGACAGCAAAATGTCTTGGGTTGACATTGTGGATCATTTTTCATTACTTGACCAAAAGGTTTTCTTGTTGTCAAATTATCTACTTTGTATTTTGGAGTGCAGAAGTTCAAGTAACCGCAGACATTACTCACTGATCAATATTCTGGCTTACCTTTATAGCTACCATAAATATTCTTATTTTGTTCATCGTGATGAGATGTTGTCCAGTTGAAAAAGATCTTTAGACTTTACTGTGACTTAACATGAACCTCAAGGCCAAAGCGGAATGGGGTGATTTGAGATTGTTTTTAGCTCACTTGAGCCAGTCAGCAATGGTGCTCAACTCTTTTCTGGTATCTATAATCCAAAATCTTTCGTGATGTTTTGTCTTTGAAATGTAATTTGAGAATTCAGCATGCCGGATAAAAAAGATGGTATCACATGTCACAAAGAGTGAACAGGATCTGTAAAATAGCATTTTGTGATGGTTGCAAATTTATTGAGGTGATCTGGAGAAGAAGAGAAGTATTGGATTCAGAGATTTACAGGTCTTTCCTTAAATCAGAATGCCCCTTGAAGTGAGGTTAAAATCAATGCCTTTAAGCACTGCATAAGTATGCAAATTGAGCAAGGAGAAATAAAATAATAGTTTAACCATCTGCTCATTCATTCTTTTCTTTTAGTTGTTTTAGAAGTGATAATAAGAAAGCTGGTGGATTTTTTGCCTTCCTTTATGACCTAAAGAAGAGGGACATGGTGGCTCAGTAGCTAAGAAGCTGAGCTTGTCGATCAGAAAGGTCAGCAGTTTGGTGGTTCGAATCTCTAGCACCGCATAATGGAGTGAGCTCCCGTTACTTGTCCCAGCTTCTGCCAACCTAGCAGTTTGAAAGCATGTAAAAATGCAAGTAGAAAAATAGGAACCATTTTGGGAGGGAAGGTAACAGCATTCTGTGTGCCTTTAGTCATGCTGGCCACGTGACTATGGAGACGTCTTTGGACAGCACTGGTTCTTTGGCTTTGAAATGGAGATGAGCACCTCCCCCTATCATTGGGAATGACTTGCACATATGTGCGAGAGGAACCTTTACCTATGACCTAAAAATTATATTTTCTTTTATGGAAATATTAATCTCTTGCATTGCTGTTCAGTTTTTACTTTCAACAGAAATATCAATTTATTCATGAAGAAGCATAATTATTCCTTGACACCACCCCTTATTTTCAGATTTTAAAAAAATAAATCCCTTTAACTATCTGCCTGCAAAATATACAATAGATATTCTTTGCTAAAAATATCCATTTTTCACTGCAACTATTGCAAAATTCATTACATGCTGGCCCGCACGAAAAAGTTCTCAGCACTTTTTAAAAAAAACATCAAGCATCATCATCTGACAACCAATTTCTATTAAATTTGATATGCTTATCTTCTAATAGCAATCTGTCTTTTCTATAAAAAAAACATCACTGACTCTTTAATTCATGTGAAAAACAAAATTATTATTGACACATTTGAAAAAAAATTATGTTAAAAGGGGATAGCTTCAAAGCAATTTCCATGAAATTAGCCAGTCTTCTTTGTTATCTAATATGGATTCCTTATGAATTCTGTTAGGGGTATCTCCTTTGGGAGACAGAAAATAGTGCAGCGGAATATATAGCTAGAGAGAAAGAACGTTGCTAGTAGAAAACACACACACACACACACACACACACACACAAATAGAGTTTCAGACACTGCTGGTAAAAACAAGTAGCTTTACTACTAATAATTGCTTCACAAGCAGTGATAGTAGATATATGTCCAAACACAATTCAAAGAACAAACAATTGCTTACAGTCGCAGTTCACATTCCAGTCATCAAGTGAGCAAGTAGTTATCAAGCATATGACAAGCAGAGAGAGAGAGCTCTCCTGACTCCCTCTTATTGTAAAGTTAATTACAGCTGGTAAGTACATTCACTCATTTAAATCAACAACGACCATTTGTTATTGTACATAGATATATATTGCCTACCCAACACTAGGAGTACACTCCCAACAAATTCACTGCAAAATTTCATCTAGTTCCCATAAAAAGTTGTGACAGTGATTTATTTTTATTCTCCTTATGCTGAGGAAGGGAAAGATGGAAACTTGACCTTGACAAATAGGTCTTCAGCATCCATATTTGAAAATTTGGGTGAAATATATTTGCAATCAATACCAGAATAGTTAGGTAACCTCCAATGTTATTTCCAATCCCGAAGCACAGGTGGGTATTGCTATGTCATAACAGAGCTTGCTTACTTGTGACTTGTTCTAACTTGGGGTTGAATTGATTTTTATTTCTCCTGACAGCCACTTTCCAAAACAAACAAACAAAACCCCACCCCACCGTACCATTGTTTTTGTTAAAATTGATTGTTTCCACAAAACCCTTCACACCTTACCAGAGACATGATATATTTCTATACAGTACAGTATGATGAAACATGCTTAACTGTAGGTATATGGATCTACAACAGCATCCTGATATATACTGTTAAAAGAAAGAAGTATAACCTGGACATTTTATATTAACAATATTTCTGCTTAGCAAAATCTCAGCAGCAAAAACCCCCACACCCTTCAAACTCCCCTTTATATGCACTGTTTTACGTAGGAACTACTTTTAACCTTAGGCTATGTCAGTAATACAGAGCAGACAGTAAAACACAGAAACGCATGTTCTATTTATTTATTGCACACGCAAACACGCAACTTACAGATGAGAGCTATTCAAAGTTTCAAAGGGATGCTTCGATCTGATTGAGCACAGTTGCAACTCCCCCTGCAGGGACCTGCTTTGAAGAAGGAGATTGATGTTCTGACCTAGGTTTCCCCAAAAAGCACGAGGCAGAGTCCTGGTCCTGACAAAACCCCTTTTATTAAATGAATTCCTCTCATTCACATTCAGCAAGGCCTTGCAAACAGTCTTTCAAAGGAATAGTTATGACTACAGACCTTATCTATCTTGGAAAGCTGCCATGCAAATATTTTCCAAATGAGGTGCTGTGCAAGGAAAGACTGGGCACAGAGTCTCGGAGATTCACGGACAGATCTTCACACTCCTGAAATGAATCTAACGACAGAACGAATGAATTGTTTTCTGCAAAAGCCCACTCCCCGTTCACTCCTCTTTTATTTCCTATGGGAGGGGCCAATCACCTTCCACCTATCACTTCACTCCCAAGTCTACCCTGATTTCTGAATTGTTCTTTTCTTCTGGCAGCTCTGCACATGCACACACTGGGAACAGGCTCCACTTCCTCACTGCTGTTAGCTCTGTAGGCACCTAATCACCGCCAGACAGCCTCGGCCCCAACTCTGCCTCCGACGAAGAGTCCTCGTCCGAGCTTTCCCCAGCCTCCAGGACTGGCCCATGCTCCTCCCCAACCTCCTCACTGCCTTACTCTGCTGCCATCTCCGTTGGCTGCTGGCGGGCCAAAACAATTGAATCACCTCTCACCATCTTAAATATGGGATCAAAAATGGCCAATCCAGGACCAACTCTTGGATCAAACATTTATTTTAAACTCTTCATGATTGGAGCGGTTTTAAATTTCCCAACAATACAGGTAAAGGTATTAAACTGTCTTTATAGGTGCTGGTATTACTGCTACTGCCTTTAAGAATAGAAGGAACGATGCTATGAATTCTAGTTATTATTGCCAGCCTCTTTCTTTGCAGCCTGCCAGCGCTCCTGGTATTGTATCTCTCTGTGCCACCTGCCTCTGCTAATTAACTAACATAGAATACTGCCAACAAACCACAATTCTGAAACAACTGGTTCCAGCCACTGATGAGAGGACCCTTCCCATGACAGTTCAAGCTTTCCAAGAAGTAGTGCCAACCCTCTCCCCCACACCCAAAACTCCGTGATCAGAGTCAGCAACACACCGGAACAGTTCAGATCAAATCATTTGGCTATCAGATCTCAATTTGTAATCTCAGATCCAAACACGGAAGCCTGAAATCTTCATTCAAATCAAATCAAGAATGACTGAAGCCAACAAGTGTCTTGGGAGAAAATTGTTAAATTCTCTGTACTATATAACTCCTTATGGAAATGACCAACTGGAAAAGCATCAAGATGGAACTTTGGGGGGCTTCCGGTTCCGGTGGCTGACGGCAATGGGCAGAGACTGCTCGCCCCGCGCATCCCCGGTGGGCTCCCCACTCTTTGGGGGGCACAGGACACCCCGGAGAGGCGTTCTGCCGGAGGAGCGGCACGGCGGGAGGACCCCTGCATCGGCGGCGGCCGTCAGGGGGCTCTCGCTTCGCTCCAGGCACCGAGGAGCGCGAAGGGGAGGCGCACTGAAGCATCTTCACTGTGAGGCTGTCCGGAAGAAAAAAAGATATTTGAAGGATGCAGCGGCGGTGCGGTGAGGCGTAGACTCCCTTCATACCTATTACCAATCCTAAAACTTGTCAGTGGTGTTAATTGGAACTTTTGTTTAACTTGGAGAAGTGCGGCTGGAGGGGAGGGGGATTTTCCCCCCCCCCTGGACAAGCGGCTAGAAACAAAAGTGCTCGTAGCCCCAGGGAAGGAGGAGGGGGAGAGCCAAACCAATGAGGTCACACTCCAACTAAATGGATCTTCAGACTTAACCCTTTCAAGGAAATGTGATCTTTGGGAACTTTGACTCCTGAAAACTTTATTTGTTGCCTCAGTTCTCAAAGTTGGCAGGGCAAGATGGCACACTTCTGTTGTCTTCATGAAAGCTGAACTTGACTCCACCTTTTAACTTCAGGCTTCCGGTCTTTGTCTCCGTGTTATTTGGATACTTCTCTTGTGGATTGTTTGCTTTTGAACTTTCTGGAGTGAAAAATGTCTGTTCCCTGCCAGGGTGATTAGAGAGTTCAATTGTGCCTGGTCTTTCTACCCCCCCGAACTCCCTTGGCTGCTCTACCACTCTGACTGATTCTTCTCTATACTGACTGGACTCTTTATTACTAACAATGACATCTAAAAGACCACCTCCTGGAAAGTCCGGCTTTGCTGCCTCTGCCCCAACATCTGCAACTTCAAGTCTGAGGACACAATCAACGCTGACATCTTTCAAACAAGTTAAAACTACGGACTTGGAGTTTCATCAAATGTTTCAACAAATTCTACAGGGACAAGAGGAAATTAAGAAACAGCTGAAGGAGATGAAAGAAGAAATTAGAGGGAACCAGGAAAAAATTGATAAGAACTCACAGAGATTGGATCACTTGGAGCAGGGGGCGGCTGAGATGAGGGGGGGTGGAAGGCATGCAAAAGGGAAACAAAGAGCTTGACACCCAACAAATGAAAATAGAGTTTGAGAGAATGTCCTTTTATCTTAGATTTCAGAATGTGATGGAGACAGATGATGAAAATATTAGGGACATCATGACAACTATCTTGGCTGAGTATACCCAAAAAGAAAAACAGCAGATGGGGTGGGAAATAGACCTGGTTTATAGAGTGAACTCTACATATCCTAGAACACACAATGTCCCCAGGGAGGTGCACATTAAATTTCTTAGGAAAAGCACAAGAGATGAAATTCTGAATACACAAAGGGGACAAGCCCTGATATACAAAGATAAGGAGATAACCATACTGAAACAAGAAAGTGAGGGAGAAAAGAAAATATTATTCGCAATTGGCGAATAAATTATACCAGAAGGGGGTGTGGTTTCGTTGGTTGCTGCCTGAAGGTATGTTAATATTCTAGGAGGAGACAAGGGTCAGAATTAACACACCCATAGAGGCGCAGGCCTTTATAGAAAAAAATAAACTACTCCTAGAAAAACCAGAAGACATCCCAATAGATACACAAGACACGGGAGGGGCCGGAGCACTGCCAACGGGGGGAGATGGGGCGACATCAAGAAAGCTCAGATCACACAAATAAGTAAGAAAATCCACATGATACAAATTGATTGAAATTATTTTTGAATTTACCACACTGACTATATGTTATTATGTAATATTTGAATGCTATGCAAATGTACACCATGAGTCTGGAGGCGGCGTATACCTACCGCAGTTTGCGGCTGCCACAATTTGTAACCTTCCTCATACCTTTTCCTTTTGCAAAATACCAAAAAACCAATAAAACTTTGCTTAAAAAAAAAAAAGATGGAACTTTGGGGAAAGGTTACCTTTTCCTTTTATTTAAGCAAATGGCCTGTAAAAAATGGCTTGGAGGGGATTGGGGGTCACTGTTGCCTGAAAATGTGGCTAGGAAAGTGTCACGCTTAGGACTTTAAGATAAGATAGAATCTTAGCTCTCATGTGCATCTAATTCCGTGCCAGCCTATGATGCTTATTAGAGGGAATAGATGGAACATTTGCAGAACAAAATTTTTAATGGGGGCAGCCTAACTTGGAGATGCTAAAGCTAAGACAGTGCAGCTTTCCAATGCTACTTTTACTAGCAAAATCTTCATGGAAGCTTATCAAACCAGATCTGTGAAATTTCAAATGGGAAGTTTGAATATAGTGTGAAACATTTTTTACACTTCTGGGAATAGGGAGTCATATGTAAGTCATATTCTATACGTATCTTTCACTCTTGGAAATGGTTAGCACTAGTTGATAACCTAGCGTTGCCTGGGTATTTATTTATAGGGGGGAAATAACTGGACCAAATGTAATTTCTAATGTTGGATTTTCCTCCTTACCAGAGGGAGCTCTCTTATGGAGTACTGTGAAGCCCTTACCATGGCAACTCCACTGTGCTCTACAGTACAACCCATTTTATGGCAGTATAGTAGAAGCCATTTTAAGGCACAACAGGCTGTATCTTAACAGAACACACACCCCAAGGGGCGGTCCAGAATTATGCTGGAACATACACACACACAGCCAGATAGACAGCCAGACAGATAGATAGGCAGGCAGGCAGGCAGGCAGGCAGGCAGGCAGGCAGGCAGGCAGGCAGGCAGGCAGGCAGGCAGGCAGGCAGGCAGGCAGGCAGGCAGGCTGACTAGCCTGGTCCCACAAATTTGTTTTATACTCACAATTTTTTGCTTCTGAGGACAGGGGTCACAACACTTTACCAAATTTGCTTGACTCCTTGACTATAGGTCATAGCTAGCATTAGGCTGGACCCACAATTTGTTTTATTCCTTCATATCATAGGGAATCATTGCTTATATAAACAGTATGTGTAGATCCTACTTAGGCTTGCCAAACTTAAAGAAGACATACCTACTGGGGCAGTTAAGAAAACAATCAGTTAGACGTAGGAAGGTGGAGTCTTAATATATTTAAAATCTTAGTATGATGGAATGTGCACCTCCAGCAGCAGATTTGGCAACTCAGAACTTTCATAGAAGGAGTCCTAGATTAAGAGATCCTCAGCTGAATGGGGGGAAAGAGATTCAGGGTAGCGGCCAGAGGTGAGTTTTACATAATTTTACCACTGGTTTGCGGCACACCGAAACTGTGAGCGTGTGCGCCTTCCGTGCATGCACTTTGCTTGTGCATGTGGCTTGCACGCATGGCTTGCACACATGTGTGCGGCTTAGAAAACGTGGCTAAATAGGACGGCATAGAGCGGGTGGGCGGGGGAGGGGACCACCTGGAGGTCATCACTACCAGTTCGCATGAACTGGTCTGAACCAGCTGAATACCACCACTGGTAACACCACCCTGGAATCTCTCAGAATATATCTAGTAGCTTAGAAAGTTACGACTTTAGTTTGGCAAAATTCTGTCTATTAAGCGGAAAGCACATAAAGTATTGGAACTTGATTGAATTTAATTGCTTTGTCTCTGTGCTTCAGCCTAATCCTTGGTTTTGCAAATTCTGGAAGTTATTATATCTTTCCCAGAGAACCATGGAAAGCTGCCTGTGTATCTATACAAGACCCAATCTCATGATGCCAAACCTTCATATTGGTCTAGCCAGGAAGGAAGCCGGACCTCCTTGACATTATAGGTAGTCCTTGACTTACACCAGTTCCTCAGTGACTGTTCAAAATTACAATGTCACTGAAAAAAATTACTTATCTCCATTTTTCAAACTTATGACCATTGCAGCATCCCCATGGTCATATGATTTACATTTGGACGCCTGCAGCTGATTCACATTCATCCTGGGGTCATGTGATCTCCTTCTGCCAGCTTCTGACCAGCAAAGTCAACGAGATTCACTTAACATCCGTGTTACTAATTTCACAACTGCAGTGATTCACTTAACAAAGGGGGCAAAAAAAGTCGTAAAACGGGTCAAGACGCTTAAAAAATTTCTCACTTCACAACATACATTTTTGGATCAACTGTGGTCATAAGTTGAGGACTACCTGTATTGCTCCTAGAATCCCTATGTCATGAAAGGATCCTTTTCAATAAATAAAGCCCATATCAGACATAATATATAAAATGAGATGACAGATGTAGATAAGTAGGGTAACATCAGTACAGAAGGATGTGTTGAACATGATGTCATGGACCTGTTGAACCCTGGCAACAATTCCAGTATTAATATTCACTATACTTTTAAACTGAAGTAACTTTTAACAGGGACGTGGTGGCTCAGTGGTTAAGATGCTGAGCTCGTCGATCAGAAAGGTTGGCAGTGCAGCGGTTCGAATCCCTAGGGCCGCATAATGGAGTGAGCTCCCATTACTTGTCCCAGCTTCTGCCAACCAAGCAGTTTGAAAGCAAGTAAAACTGCAAGTAGAAAAATAGGGACCACCTTTGGTGGGAAGGTAACAGTGTTCCGTGCACCTTCGGCGTTTAGTCATGCCGGCCACATGACCATGGAGATGTCTTCGGAGAGTGCTGGCTCTTCAGCTTTGAAATGGAGATGAGTACCACCCCCTAGAGGTGGGAAGGACTAGCACATATGTGCGAGGGGAACCTTTGCCTTTACCTTTTAACAGCAGGCTGTTAGCAATAGTAAGAGGCAATAAAGCCAAATGCATTCTTGGATTTTTCTTTCCGATAAAGTTCTAATCAATCATGTTTCTTTTTCCTTAAAAATACTTATTTACTTTGCTTGTCACTTTGTCTCTGGTATGCACAGGCATAATGTAGCATGTACACATATATACCCTTACTGTCATCATTTATTCTTGGTCAGTGCAATTATAATGGTCTCCCAGTGTTATTGTATTCAGCTTCCCATTTGTCTTTTGCCTTTATGCTTCTAATTTGTTGAGATGCGATACGTTGGCATTGCTTCAGTTGATTCACTGGGGGCTTGAACTTCACCAGGCAAATCCCTGGTGAACTCATTCTGTTTGCCTATTAGCCTAGTTCTTTGTTTGAGTGTGAATGCTCCCGTGCGTAAGGTGACTGAAACTAAGACAAAGCACTTTCTCCGGTGGCTCACTGCATGGCATCAGCAGGAAATACAACGTGCTCCCCAGTCCCGATGAATATATCCAGATATCGTTTGAAATGTTCTTATTTAAGTTACATATTATTCTAAAATCATAATTTCAGATACGTTAATTGTTTTCTCCCTCTCTTACAAGCCTGTAAGGTGTGACCCAAAGGGACAGTATTCAAACCCTGATCTGATACAGCTCATAATGTCAGTCTTGTGGCCCGCCGGAAGCCAGCAGTGGAATCAAACAGTGTGGAGGAGGAGGAACATGGGCCAGTCCTGAGGGCTGAGGAAAGCTCAGACGAGGGCTCTGCGTCGGAGGCAGCGAGGGAGCTAGACAGCAGCGAGGCAGAGGAACAGCTGGAGCCTGTTCCCAGTGTGTGCATGCACAGATCTGCCAGAAGACTAGAACAACTAAGAAAGCAGGGTCGACTTAGGAATAAAGCCACACCTTCGAAGTGATTGGCCCCTCCCATAGGAAACAAAAGAGGAGTGATTGGAGAGTGGGCTTTTGCAGGAAACAATTCGTTCATTCGGTCGTTTCAAGAGTGGAAAGTTCTGTTTGTAACTATAAGAGACTCTGTGCCAAGTTTTGGCTTGGCTTGTGTTTGGAAACTAGTTATCTGGCAGCTCTCTTAACAAGATAAGATTCGTGTTGATAAATATTCCTCTTAAAGACTGTTTGCTAAGCTTTGCTGACTGTGAATGAAAGGAATTCACAGTCATGTAAATAAAAGGGGTTTTGCTGGGACCAAGACTCCGCTTCTTGTTTGTTAAGAACAGTCAGTAACTAGGAATGTGCACTGGTCACTGCTACTCAATTTTTTGTTAAGTTGTCCCTGCTCAAGCAAATACATCATCCAGCTCTCCACCCCCCCTATAAACTAGCTTATAAACTGCTTCCATTTGTTAAATGACAATGATGGAGTGACTGTATCTTAATCTCAAATTGATTTTAGGAGAGCACGGAGAGCTCTTTGCCTATTTCTGAGCTGACAATCACCTGCAAATTAACTACCAGAACACAAAGATTGTGGTATTTGTCAGAGATCAGGATGACAAAGCTGGTATATTCAGGATAGCATGAGCAGGTAAAGTGTTCTAAATACCTTGACATATTTTTCCATGCTTCAGGCTAAAGGAAGGCTCAGCAGAGAAGTAGGGTAGCAACTTGAAGACTTTATGCTCAAAAGGAAGAGAATTTCTACTGCCTTCAAATTATTTGCAGCAACTCCTTGGTGGGGCACATTTATCTTCATTTTCTAACTACAATTTCCCGGAACTGGAATTTGCGCAGTCCAAGATTTGTAAAGTACCGTATTTTTTCATGTATAATATATTCTTAAAAATATCCTTTAAAATATTTACTTGGAAATGGAGGGGTGCATTATACACAGGAGGCTGATAGGAGAAGGCGTGGCCCATCCCCTTCCTCCAGCTCTGCCTGATGAGCCTCTACCTTATATACAGCTCTATCATTCCTCTATATTGTAGTTGTTTCCTGTATCACGTTGCCACTCTGGATTTGATGCATTTCCTGTTCTTGTATTACTCACTCTCTAATAAGACGGCTTCTGCATAGTGATTGCTTGTAGTGTATTTACTTACTCTACATGAAACGTGGGGGTGTCCTAAGGGTGTCTTATAGACGGAAAAAAATATTGCAGTGTTCAGAGTTGATGTGCCTAGGGCAGAGATTCAAATGTGGTATAAGTAATTTTTAATTTCCAGTGAAAGAAACATGTGCTCCAATGAGCTAGAAGTTCTGGTGGCACAGTGAGTAGAATGCATTATTGCAAGTTAACTCTGCTCACAACCAGGAGTTCGATCCTGATCAGCTCAACGTTGACTCAGTCTTCTATCCTTTTGAGGCCAATATAATGAGGAGCCAGGTTGTTGGAGACGATATGCTAACATTTGTAAATCACTCAGAGTGTGCTGTAAAGCATTATGGAGCAGTATACAGTATGTCTAATTGGTATTGGAATTGGTATTTGAACCCTTAATCCTTGAGCAGTATCTGTCTGTTTAGAAAAAAAAAAAGCTGAAATATTTGGTGACATATGGTGTTTCTCCAAAAGTCATTCTATCTGTGCTCTACAATGTAATCTAAGTAAGCAGCTATGTGTCAGTGTTCCAAATATCATGCAGAATTAAATCAGAGTCCAAGGCAGAGCTATCCTTAAAGTTCCAATTTAATAAGGCAGACATGTTGGCACATCTGTGGGAATCCCGAATCTGAAAGCTTCCTGGGATTCCCACCCAGTTGAAAGTTCATGATCTTGTCCCCACACCCATAAATCCATCACATGGTCCAATCTTCTTCGGCCACGCTGGCATCTCCACCCATCTGGTTCCGGTCAGATGCAGAGGTGCGGAGACAAAAGATGACCTTGGGCTTCTAGAAAGGATTTTTTTTATTTTGAAAACAAACACATTCTACTCCTTACTATTCCCCCATCTCAATTGCCCACTGATGAAACAGCATAGTAAAGAAAGAGAGAGAACGTGTGGCAGGCCAAAGATTCTAAAAGGAATTTGTCTCCAGGCCTGACACTATAATTCTAAACCAATGACTTCTGGATATGGAAACACTTGATATATATGACAGCTTCTAATGACCTTAAATATTGGACTTAGGCCTTAACATGGAACTGGATAATTATCTGACATTCAAATAATTCAGAACATTTTTTTGAACCCAATTTCATGCATTGCCACCTATCTTGCACCTATCTTGCAGTTTAACAAGATTTCATATTAAAAAAGAGATGTATTCTTGGGTACAGATCAGTGACGTGCAGTCAGGTGAGGCAAGTGAGGCACAGCCTCACCACTCTCATCATGAAAAAAAAAAGGAAAAGGAAAAAGCTGAGCTAGTTACTGCCTCACCGTGGATGACTCTGCTTAACTGTTAAAAAAAGCTGGAAAAGGTACGTGTGGGTTGGAGGGAGAGGGAGGGAGGGAGGAATTCAAACTTCATCCTCCTGGTGCTGTGCAGGGCTTTGGGCAAAGGCTGGAGGGAAGGACCCTGGCTCACTTGTGCTCTCCCTCCCCAAGAGTAGTTTGATTGCAGGCAGAGCCACGTTGTGGGGCCAGTGTGTGTGCTACAGCATGGCTCTTTGCCTGGTTTCCTGCCTCCTCCTGTGGTCTCCTCACTGGTGCTCTCCCTCCCCAAGTGTAATGACTTCCTCCCCAGGCCCCCATTCATTTCTCTCTCTCACACACACAGCTGGATAAAACTATATAAAAATCTAGCCCAGCTTCACTGATTACAAGTTTGAAAAGGCAACGTGGCTCCGCCTGCAATCAAACTACACTTGGGGAGGGAGAGCACAAGCGAGCACTGAGGAGACCACAGGAGGAGGCAGGAAGCCAGGCAAAGAACCATGCTGTAGTACACACACTTCCCCCCAGCCTCTTTCTTTTGGAAGGCTCAGATCGGCTCCCCTCCGGCTTCTCTGCCTCTCCTCTCACCCCAGCCTGCCAGCAGGAGGTGGTGGGTGGGCTTTATTGTGTTCCAGGCATTTCCCACCCAGACAGCAGGCTGCATTTGCAATGGTGGAGGTGTTTGGGAAAGGCAGCAGGGGAATGGGGGGGATGGCAGAGGAGCTGCTTTCAAGCCACTGGAAAAGATATCCAATCCAACTTTTGTGTGTGGGGGGGTTTGTTTGAGAGTGAGTGAGAGAGGGAAGGGGTAGGAGAGATAGTCCAATCCAACTTGTGTGTGTGTGTGTGTGTTTGAGAGAGGGGGAGGAAGGGAGAGAGAGAGGAAGGAGGGGAAGGAGAAGAAAAAGAAGCAAAGGAGAAAAACAAATGCTGTCACTTTAAATTGGAACAGCCTGGCTGTGGAATTCTGGGAGTTGAAGTCCACAAGTCTAAAAATATTTGAAACCCAGCACTGTGTCAGTGCCTCACCAGTCATAAACCTCACCGCACGTCACTGGTACAGATGACTGAACTATCCATATCTTACAACACTGTATGTTTTACAAAGACATGTGCATAGGTTTATATAGCTTATTTTATGAAAATTACCAGGCCATCTGGATGACTTCTTTAGCTTCTCTTATTAGACCGATACTCAAGATTTACTTCCAATATGCACCAAAATCTGTCCACCACACATAAAGCCTCATCTAAGCAATCAGTAATTTGCTTTCAAATGGTCATTGTTTCCATTCTGCACATTGCATTACACTATAATAAATTCTGCAACATTAGGTTTACTTCATTAGAAACTGCAGCTACTTCTCAGCTTCTGATTAAAGGACGTATCCTGCATGATTCTTCTAAACTAGACGCATTCACATTTTATAAACCTTAAGCTATTAGATTGTGTATGATCAACTGAAAGGTTTTATTAAATTCAGACAGATTGCATACATATGCCTAAAATTATGTTGATGAGCAGTAATTGTTTCCTTTCATCTTCGCTACCGGTTTGGAACTGGGAGCGCGCCCACACATGCGCGCAGAGCATCCACAATGAAGTCTAGGCAGGTGGGTGGAGCCTCCCACAACTGCCGCAGCTACTGGTTTGCCTGAATCAGGGCGAACCGGCAAAATACCACCTCTGTGTTGAGGTATATGAAGATGTCCTACAATCTTTGGGATCAAACTTAACAAAAGATCTAAGACAGGTCACAAATAAATTGAACATTTCCAGGTTTTCATGATTCCAACACTTACGCCCAATGACATTTTTCCCCCTTCTTCTTTTCCAGATTGGCTCAGATAACCTTAATGATGTACCAGTCTGACAAAAGTACGTACAGTACCTTCTTTGAAGCATTTAATAATAACTACTAATAATATTTTGTTTTACAAGAAGTTGACACAGAAGTCATGGGTGTGCTTGTACTGGAGGTCTGTTTCCTGAGTGTCTATGTGTGTGTCTGTATGTGTTCATGTATGTTTCACTTTGAGTTGTAAGTATACATAATGAGGTACTTGTCTTGTATTGACTGTGATTAATTGATATACAAATATAATAGGTCTACTGACACCTCCTTTGTTTTATCATATTGTTTCAAATTAAGAAAGGAAATGCTTAATTTTCCAATGGCTTTTAGAAATAATATTTGCAAAGAAAGGTAATCCACCATATAAATGTAAGGAAGCATTCTTTAGACATTAATTTGGTTAACTAGTTTTCTTTAGTCATTCTAAACATTAGACAATCATAGTTTATGAGAGTGAGATCGGTGGTAGCTAAATGATAGATAGTTAGATAGATAGATAGATAGATAGATAGATAGATAGATAGATAGATGGATGGATGGATGGATGGATGGATGGATGGATGGATGGATGGATGGATGATAGATAGATAGATGGATGGATGATAGATGGATGATAGATAGATAGATAGATAGATAGATAGATAGATAGATAGATAGATAGATGATAGATAGATAGATAGATAGATAGATAGATAGATAGATAGATAGATAGATAGATAGATAACATAAAAGAATTTGGGTTTAGAAGAAATAAGTGTTTTGACAAAGAAAAAAATCATAAAATTGGAAAGAACCTTAGAGGTAACTTTTTTAAAGGATAAACCACCCAGAGGCATTTGAAGATAGGTGGTCTGAATCATTTACCAAAAAAATGATCATTTGTTCAAAATCCTGTTGAGTGCAGTAGATCTTGTTTGATTGATGATCATCCAACTTCTGTTAGAAGACTTCCAGTGGAGGATAATTTACTTCTTAATGTGGCAGCCTATTCCATGCCTGAAAACATGTGCAGTCTAGAAGTTTATCCTGATTTCATGCCTGCTTCCTTGAGTTCTACCTGTAATCATGTTCTGAACTGTATGGACATAGAGGATGAGTCAATAGAAGAATACTATTCTAACACCTCTTAGTTGTCTTTTTTGTATACCTGTTCTGACCCCCCCCCCCCTTCTTCCTTTGCCCACACAGAACACGCTCCGGAACAATACTATTTTAACAGGGTTTATTACACAGACAGACAGACAGATCCCTGGCAGTAAACCACCACGACAAGTCTCACAAACACAAGACACGAAAGCAGCTATCCAGCCTGCTACGGTTCCAAGAGCAAACTTCTTGCAGGATTTCTTTGTTGACTGCTGCAAAGGGCATATACTCAGTCAACCCTTGTATAGCCTGAAGGGGAGTCTACTTATCAGCAGCTGAGAGCCCTTACCGCCGATAACTGCGCCCTCACTCCCTGCGTCTGTGGGTGTGGCGATAACGAGCGTCCAAGAACTCCCTGCTGATGTCTGATTCACAGTCCTGTGACTCCTCCCCACTGCTCCAAGGCATGGCATCAGGAGCCCCCTCCTTTGGCTCTCACCGCTGCTCCATGCCTCAGGCGCCTCCTGGTGGCCGATCAGACTCTCCGATCCCTGCTCAGAGTCAGAACCCTGCCCAAGATCCTCCTCATTCTGCAGAGCCGACTCATAGGGACCCTCACTCTCGGAGTCTGGTGGCAGCTGCAACAGCTCCTGCTGGGCCACAACATATACCCAAGTGCTTAATAATTGACCTTTGGCTTCTAGGTTCCTCCCTATTTTGCTTACCTTCCTTTCAACCCATTCCAATTTGGATTTGGATTCAGTTTGGATTCAATCTAGAACCGGATTTCAATATTGAAGATGGGTTCTGACCAAAGCAGGGTAGAACAGAACAATTACTTCTTGCAATCTGGATTCTGTTCCTGTTAATGTACTTCTAGATTATATTTACTTTTTTTGCAGTTGTATTACACTGCTGCCTCATATTGAATTTCTGGTAAAAAATAATAATAAGAGGGCGATTTTTTTTCTTGATGGAAATAAAGAGACAAATGGTTTTCTTTTAACATCTAAAAAAAGGAGGTAGGCATATTTTACTAGGACATTTTATAAAGATGCAGGCAAAATTCTCCCAACACTGGTGTATAAGAATTTCAAGGGATGTTTAAAACATACAAGAAAGAGAAACTTATATTTTTACAAATTATTCTTTCCCTTGAGAAAATGGGAAACTGGGTAGAAAGAAAAAGCAGCCATGGAAATCTGAAATTGGAGTGGCAGAAAATTAAGACTTCAGTGAAAAAGGATTTCTGTGCCAAATTCCCCTGGTATGTAATTCCTTCCCACAATCTTTTTAGCAGAGATTTTTCCTGCTCTGTTTCCAAACAAATGCCCGCATTTGGTTCATAAAGAGAAAGGATGAAAAAGTTTTATTGCAATGAATTGCGCTGTCAATCATTCAGAATTCCCTGACAGAAGAAAAGAGATAATACTTATTTTTAAAATAAACAAGCAACCGCTACATGTTTTATTAATTTTGTTGATACACGATGTGTTTTGAAAGACAATTTATTTTCACCGTTCTTTCAGGAAAGGAATAAAACAAATATCGGGAGGCTTTGGAGCAAGATGAATATCTAATAGGAAATAAAAAAGGGAGAGAAAAATGAACAGTATGAATCAGTGAGGGTAGTAAACAGATGGAAATTACCCCTTTCTTACTAAGGTAAAATCATGGATAATATTCATACATCTTAATAAAAATACAGTGGTGATAATTTTCAAAGCTATTAATTTGTGACAAATTGGAAGTTTGTCAGTGCTCAGTACTTCAGTGGTGTCTATTCGGTGGTATGTAATATTTCAATCAGAGCTCTAGATAAGCTTATGATCTTCCAGTTGCTAGTATCCATTCACAACAGCCACAACTACTGTGACTAATAATAAGAGAATTCAGTTCAGTTCAGAAACTTCTGCAGGCTGGTTATCAGATCCGAGGTGGGTTGCTCCCCGTTCAGCCTGATTGAGCCAAACCGGTAGTGGTGATTTGGCCAGGGTCGCTGAACCGGCAGCAACCCAGGCTGGCCACGCCCCCAAACTAGTTCCCTGGTCTCTTCTGCTGTTGCCAGCAAAACAATTTTCAGTCAACTGAACATGTGCAAGCAACAAACAGTGGGCGCGCATGAGAAGCGAACCCACTCCTGTATCAGATGTGGAACAAAAAACAGATACTCTTTTTTGTCCTTAGGTCCTCTGTCCAGCAGACATAATCTTAAAATCAGATATTGCCCAACTTTTTAAGTGTCTTGTTTTTCTTTTCTTTTTTAAATGTACTGCTTTCACAATAGTAGTCAAGCATTCATTCATATTGTGGCCTTGTATATCGTCTGTTTCTTTCTTTTCATTATCAACAGCCCAAACATATGTTGTTTAATTTATTTCCTCATTCCAGTCATCAATCCATCCTCTCCAAATCCATGTTTACTACAGTTGTAGATTACATGACTCATCATACCACAGTGAGATTTGAAAAATATGTCATTGATTCCATATTATCATTATCACAACTTCTTGAAAGCAAAGACTTGTGTTGGGAAAATATTGCAGTTGAATGCAGAGAAAAAAGGCCTAAGTACAGTTTTTGCCATTTTTCATTTTAATACTTTTCATGGATGCCAAGAAAGTTAAACAGATAGCATATTCTCCTTTCTCCCAATTTGACCTCCTTTCTAATTGTCTGTCTGCCTTTGTCTGTTCAGATATCTCGTAATCCTTTTATTTTGTTAGTTGCAAAGTCATGTCTGACACATCGCGACCCCATGGACAATGTTCTTCCAGTCCTTCCTGTCCGCTACCATCCCACAGAGTCCATTTAAATTCACGCCGACTGCTTCGGTGACTCCATCCATCCACCTCATTCTGTGTCATCCCCTTCTTCTTTTGCCCTCAATCTTTCCCAGCATTAGACACTTCTCCAAAGAGTCCTTCTCATTAGGTGGCCAAAGTGTTTGAATTTCATCTTCAGGATCTGGCCTTCTAAAGAGCAGTGAGGGTTGATCTCCTCTAGGATTGACTGGTTTGATCGCCTTGCAGTCCAAGGGACTCGCAGGAGTCTTCTCCAGCACCATAGTTCAAAGGCCTCAATTCTTTGGCGCTCAGTCTTTCTAATGGTCCAACCTTCACAACCATACATTGCAATCAGGAATACCATAGCCTTGGCTATTCACACTTTTGTTGGCAGGGTGACGTCTCTGCTTTTTAGTATGTTGTCTAGATTTGCCGTAGCTTTCCTCCTAGCCAGATCATAAATTTATTGGCCGTAGTATCTAGGCCTGTTGTGAATTGTAGTTTAGCAGCATCTGGAGAATAATTGTTCATGATGCTTAAAGGGTTTGGATCACCTATTTGAAGTTTTATGCTTTATGCCAGGATTTTAGACTGATAGAAAACTTAAAAGATTACCTACATGGCCTTTTTTTCTTTTTATTTTGATTCAGACCAAGCTCTGATAGTAAGACAGAAATAGCATTCCTATACTGCAGAGTTAATTTTGAAGTGCTATCATTTGGCTGAATCCAATTGAACTCAACTAGATCCAATCTCTGGATAGGGGGCATTGAGTTAGAGGGGCAGCAAAAATGTCAAAATGGTGGCTCTATCCAGATGTTGAAAGCCAGATCCCTTTTTATTTGTTTTGGGCATAAGCGAGGGCTTTATGTGCATAGTTACACATAAAAGTGGGTAAAAGTGGTTTTGTACATTTCTAGACAGGGTTCACTGGGTGCAGTTCTTTTTTAAATAATTCTGAAAGTGAGAAATGAATTGATATATTTATATAACAACTTTAAAGTGGGATAAAAGGAAAGCAGCCTGCAGGGAGTGATGAAAAAGATGTGAATAGCTGCCATTTAGCCATGAAGCTGTGAGGAAGCCAACTACGTACGTCCCGCTGCAAAACTTTCTTCTCTTTCAATAATTTAATTTCTTTTGTCTGTTGTGGAAATGCAGCTTATCAATAGATCAGAACATATCCAAAGCCAATGAATGGTTCTTAAGGGATAAGTAATATGCAGAGGTGGGCTGCTGTTGGTTTGGAGCGGTTTGAGCAAACCAGTAGTTCCAACCACCGGCTTCCCCGCCCACCCATCCCGGCACTATCCTGTCCTACATGTCTCACTCTCTGGCTTGCCCGCCCCGCCCATGCAGCCCAGCTGATTTCCGTGCCTCACCAGCTCTACTCACCAGGGCTGCCTGAGAAGGTGCGCTGGAAGTCGCATGCAGGAAATTGCCATGTGCGTGAAGCAGTGCACTCACATCTTTGGTTCTGCACTAGGCGAACCAGTTGTTAAATTATATGAAGCCCATTTCTGGTAGTATGTAGTGATGTATCTCAGGGTTTGGTACTGTTCAATATCCTCAAAAATGACTAACATGGGAGAATAGAAGGGATCCTCATCAAATTTGCAGATGCCACAAAGCTGGGATGGGTGAATGAGCTTGCTAATACCCATAAGATGAGCTCATAATGCAAAACGATCTTGATAGACATGAATATTGGGCCCTATCTAACAAAATGTTGTTCAGTGGAGAGAAACACATTTAGGCAAAATAAAAACAGATGTAGAGGTACAAGATAAATGCTACCTGACTTAGTAGTAGTGCTTATGAGAAATATGGGGGCCTTGATAGATCGCAGATTAAGTATAAACCAGCAATGTGTGAGACAGCTGCCAAAACAACCAATGCCATTCTGGGCTAACAGAACTATGGTGCCAAGACTAGGGGAAGTCATGGCTTCTGGGAGAGACCTAGTGAACTGAAGATGATCACAGCAAATTCAAAGCAAGCAGTGAGTAGACTTGTTCTTTGAAAGGTCTCTAGAGAATGAATTTTCCAAATGGCTGTTGCTCATTTAGAAACTACAGGACAATGGTTTTTCACAGGTTTGAGTGCCAGGAGATGAAAGGTTTAGCTTGCAACTATGGTGGAGACTTTTAAAGGACTCTAAGTTTGGAAATCTCACATTCTAATCACTTTTGAAAATTGCTTATTAACAAATTCTAACTATTAGAGACCTTATTTAGCATTTTGCTATTTATTTCAGTGTTGTTGTTGTTTTAACACGCTTAAGCTTTCCTTCATTTCATTCAGGACTGAAGACAGTTTTTGGTCTGCCATTACTTTTTCCAGAAACCCAAAGCTGCAAAGCTGGGAATTGAACTAAATCTCTAAGGTCCCTTCCAATTCTATAATTCTGTAGGAATTCTGGGCAGGATAGCTACTTAAAAATCATCACAGAGAAAGGTAACAAAGATCCTCATAAAAATGTACATATGCTTAATCATATATGCACATAAAAATTAGTGAAATAACAATCAATGTATTAAGTTTATTTCAAAGAGAAATATTCACCTAATTGCAGGAAACAGTCAAATACAGCATATCCTTACATAAAGTCTTATAATCTCTATTTTAGATTTGCCCTAAGATTACTCAATAAATCGCTGTCAGACTAGTCTTCTAGGTGCCTGAATAGGAAATAGTTGAGAGAAAAAATAAGTTTCTAACAATTTTTAATTACTAATATTTATTAGAAGGAAGGTTAAGAGTGGTGTGGTGGCCTAGTGGTGAAGATGCTCACCTCTCACTTGGAAAGTTGAGAGTTCAATCCTGGGTAGCGGCAGATGTTTCTCCCCTAGGGAGCAAAGAAAAAAAAATCTGCTGTGAACTCCATATAGGTGTCAGGAAGGGCAACCAGCTAGTAAATGCTTAGCTCCATCCAATTGCCTGATTCTAACCTGACTGGGAACTTTGTAGGGGGGTGGGATGTTCATAAAGAAGAGTTTATTAGAAGAAAGGTTAAGGTTATAACACATGAATGCCAGCAAATACTTTATTTTCAAGCAAGGCATCAATATGTAAACAATGTATGGTTCCACAATTCTCTTTGCACTCTTATAATGAAGGAAGCTGGAAGCCTGCCAATTATGTGAAGCTGAGAGGATCTCTGTACTTGTTCATTGTTTTGGTAATTGCTATTCAACTTGTCAATATGGCAACCAATTTAACCAGTTAAATGATTTCTACTATTCATCCAAGAATATATATTTACAAAATAAAGTTGGTGAGCATGTGATGGTTCAAATTAGAATGCACAGAGACAAGCAACTTCCATTGATGATATGCCATATTAAAAATACATATTTTTGTACTAAAGATTTCAGTCCAGGTTTTTGTATTTCCCCATGTAGTGTACAGCCCTAAATTTATAACTTCTTTTTGCAGCCTTGCAATCTTCTTTGCTCTGGGGTTCATTAAGGAACCAGACATGATGATCTCCCAAAATAAATAAATAATTTAAAAACTAATCTCCAAGAGTTTGACAAAATAACCGACTGATGGGACTCCTTGTGTGGCTATTCAATTTTAGAAGATTTTGATAGGTTCACAGAGCAATAGATGTTCAACCAACTGTTTGATTGTCATGGAGCTTCATGTCACTGAATATTCTGCTACAACGATCATCCTTTGGCTCCCCCTGTGAAGTTATCTAAGAGTCTTTAAGCATCATCTGAACTCCTCATCGCATCATGTAACAATAAATTCTGCAAGTTAACTATATATACACTATATTAAATAATTCCTCCCCCATTTGGGACAATAGCTAAATCCTTCTGCAAAGTAAATGATCTTAATTATCCCACAGGTTTCTTTCTTGAAAGTAAATTTCATAGAGGTGGGAGTAGGAAGCCTATAATTATTGTGCTAGACATATAAATTATTCTGTGAATGCCATTCTCTGAAAAGAATGCTACAAAGCCTAAGAAAGATAGGCATCGGTGACAGCTAGGAATTAAGTGAAGATAAGGTTCTCCAGCTGAAGCTATAGCAGACCTTCTAGTGAAGCTGAACAAAAAAGGAAGAAAACATCTTTCGAATGCAGAAAACATGCCAGTTGGCTAATACTAGGACCATCTGTATTTAAGGAACTTTTCTGTTTTATTTTCCCTTAACTGAAATGCAGATCTCAGCACAACAGGGACTGTAGTTGAAATACTGCAGGCACTGGGTGAATATGAATGAATATTTAAATTAGGACAAACTGACTGCATATTTGTAAACTGTGTGGGCTCCCTTTCCTTAAATAGCTATGGAATTCTTGCCATCAAATTGTAATGTTTGGGGGCGGTTTGGCTTTTGAAACCCTTAAACAGTATGAGATCTATACATCAGATGAATGTTTTTATCTAAAGGCTCTCTTAAAATTAACTAAAATTTACAAATTTAGAAAACATGATCATGTAGATAAGTGTTTTCAACTTTGCATCCATACTGTGGAACATTTAATACAATGCAATGCAATGCAATGCAATGCAATGCAATACAATACAATACAATACAATAATAAAGTTGGAAGGGACCTTGGAGGTCTTCTAGTCCAACCCCCTGCCTAGGCAGGAAACCCTATACTGTTTCAGACAGATGGCTATCCTACATCTTCTTAAAGACTTCCAGTGTTGGGGCATTCACAACTTCTGGAGGAAAGCTGTTCCACTGATTAATTGTTCCAACTGTCAGGAAGGCTTCCTAAAAGCTGAGTTAGCTGAGGTATTTTTCTTTTTAAAAGCTGTGCATGGCAAAATCCAGAAGGTCTTGTTATTGTTAGTTGTGAAGGCGTGTCCAACCCATCGTGACCCCATGGACAACATTCCTCCAGGCCTTCCTGTCCTCTACCATCCTCTGGAGTCCGTTTAAATTCATGCTGACTGATTCGGTGACTCCATCCAGCCACCTCATTCTCTGTCATCCCATTCTTCTTTTGCCCTCAATCTTTCCCAGGCTCTTCTCCAGTGAGTCCTTCCTTCTCAGTAGGTGGCCAAAGCATTTGAGTTTCATCTTCAGGATCTGGCTTTCTAAAGAGTAGTCAGGATTGATCTCCTCTAGTTGATCTCTTCTGTCCAGAAGGTAGGCTGTCTTAAACAGTATAATTGTGGTCTATGTGAAGTTTATTGTTTTGAATAAACCCTTCTGACCCTAGGTGAACTGATTTATGACTGAGGAAGGCCAACTCTTTATTTTCACCTTTATAATTCCAGATAAATGCACATAATAAGCTGTGCAGAAAAAGGATGAAATATACAATTGTATTCATTTTGATATCTCATATCCAGTAACTTATTAGAGCCATTCAATGTGACTATTACATCTTACCAGTTCTTTTGACTTTATTTTTTTTATCCTGCCATGAATTCATAGAGTGTGGTGGTCTATAAACTGAAGGCAAAATGAAATATGGAAACATTTGCTAAATATTGGGTAGCCCTGAAATAGCTATTTGTCTTGTCACTAAGTCTTGAATCATTTGATCACCAGGCCTATTTATAAAATTATTCTGTGTATTCAAGGGATGTATAAGGTTGATTTACAGAAACGTGTAATTGAATTCCTTTATCCAAGTGAAGGAACAGTACATAAATACAATTACATCTCACAAATTAAGGCAAATATAGGTGTCCCAGGATAATGATGCGAGATCGAATTTGGGTTGGTCACTGAGACTGGATATTTACTCTTCCGAGCTTTCAGACTCATGTTGGGAATTTCTTTCTACTGAAATCCGTCCTTTGGGCTATTCTGTGAGTATCTTCTGGGGTGCCTTCCTACTGGCTGATTGGTGCATTGATGGCTGGCGGTCAACAAGAATCATCCATTTCCACAAGCAAATGACAGCCAATTGCCAGCCATCAATACACCAATCAGCCAATAGGAAGGCACCACATAAACATGACTCACAGAACAGCCCAAAGGATGTATTCCAGTAGAAAGTAAGTCCCTGAAGATGGGCTACAGCGTGAATCCAAAAAAAATTAAGAGTAAATTTTTGGTCCCAGTGACTGATCCAAATTCGATCTCGCACAATTATATCCAAAGCAACTTTTTCCCTAAGTCTGATGTATTACCGCAAGAGGAATATATATAGAAGGAGTGATGTTCCCAGAACCTTCATTCTTCCAATACATATATATAAAAGCCAAATACCATTCACTCATCAAAAAAACTCCAGAACCGTAAAACCTACAAACTTGGAATTTGGCACGTATGTTCCCCTTGGCTTCTAGGTGCTTGCTAAGAAAGAATTTTTCAAAATGACCATCAGATCATTAGTATTTTTATACAGCAATTAACACACTCTGATGCTAAGGAGTTCTACTCCCTCTCCTCACCTGAAAAGAACTCTGTTCCAACTGCCAGCTGCCTTATATTAACACACTCTGATGCTAAGGAGTTAGACATTCTACTCCTCCTCCCCAGATGAAACGAACTCTGTTCCAATTGTCAGTTGCCTCACATTCCGTTATCTCAGTTCAAACTGGTGTTCCACCTCTTCTCTCAGGAGCTGTCTGAGGCTCTTTACAGAACTAGAAATCGGTAGCTCACCAAAATGCCTATAGCTTCCACCTATGGAACTGCTTCTGGACTCAAGACAGTGGGAGCGATATTCCCTTATGTGTTTCAATCACCGACCACCACTGAGCCAATTTCTCCTGCATAGCCTGATTGCATGGCTTCGACGTGAAGCACGGGTATCCAGCTAGTACTTTCATATTTTGATTAAGGGTTTGTATGATCATTGTTCCTGTGGAGGAATCGATACATTACATAATAATATCAAATGATAAGTTTAGAATAAACCACCACGTTTGTATCTTATTTTCCATAGTCTCTTACCATAATCAATATTAGTTGCTATTAATAGCATCCGTTGTCCTTCTTCAGGAATACAAAATTGGCATTATCCTTCTGTGCTAAAATAATAAATTGCCACTCTTACCCCACATCCATTATTATGCAGAACAAAAGTAATGCTCAAGGAGTGGTAGCTGGAAACACATCTTAGAAACTCCTTATTGTAACTGTTTCAGGATTCATTATTTTCTTCATAGCTAAGTCTGTCACCATAAAATTGCTATCTGAATGGAACAATAAGAATGGGAGCATATAGCATTAAGGTGCTTTAAGCGAAAAATAATTATAAGTGTTTGACAGAAGTTCTTTATTTTCTTGTCTATTGATGTCAAGAAGAGGCACCCTTCACAATTAAAATTGAACTTTTATAATATAGGAACCTGGGAGCTATGCAACATGGAGAACTCCTGATATTTGTCCCAGCTCCTACTTACTTAGCAGTTCAAAAGCATTCAAATGTGACTAGATAAACACACACACTGAGTCAGCCACAACTAGACAAGGGAAAAACCTTTGCCTTTCACACAGCAGCCATTTTGGATTGGAAGGGTATATCTTCTTTTTTTTTCAGAGGTCTCAGATTTTCAGTTTGGAATAGGGCAGACAACTGCAAAAACATTCCTTTTAAAAGTGTCCCAATGGAAATAAATACAGCTATCTTTGAACTCAGGTGGTGTTCCGATCTAGGCTTCCCAAGATCATGAAGCAGACTTCTTGTCCCGATAAAAACTCTTTATTTAGGTTAAAGAGAATTCCTCTCCAGCAAAGCCCCAGCAAAAAGTCTTTCATGAGATTTCACAACTTCAGACCTTTATCAGGCTTGGAGAGCTGCCAGGCCAATATCTTCCAAACGCCACGCTGTAGCAGCAATTACTTGGCAAGAAGTCAGGAACAGATCTTCACCCTAATGAATTGAACTAATTGTCTCCTGCAAACTCCCCTCTCTCTCCTCTTTATTCCCTAATGGGAGGGGCCATTCACCACCCATCTGTGCCTTTACTTCCGAGTCGGCCCTTGTTCCTTGGCCATTCCCTTCTCCTGGCAGCTCTGCGCATTCGCACATCGGGAACAGGCTCCAGCTGTTCTTCTGCCTCACTGATATCCAACTCCAAAGGCAGCTGATAACTGGCATACGGCTCTGGCCCCCTTTCTGCCTCCAATGCAGAGCACTCATTAGAATCTTCCCCAGACTCCAGGACTGACCCTTGTTCCTCCCCAACCTCCTCACTGTCTGAGTCTGCCACCAGCTCTGCTGGCTACTGGTAGGCAACAATATGTGATGTTCAGTGAGAACTGTAGCTTTTGAACAGTTAATAGTCTAGTACAGCTAGATTCAAATTTCTCAGAAGAAAACATTTTCAGAAGGATATATTAGATGAGTTTTTTATTTCCCCCCTCTCTCTCTTTTCTCTCTCGTTCTTTTTCTCTCTCTCTTTCTTACACTCACTTACTCACTCACTCAGCCACACACGCACGCACATGCATACCACCCTTACATTACAGAATAATTCCCCACTGTCTGCGTGCACTATGTCAACAGCAAATTAAATAAAATGCAAATTAAAATAAAGAGAATGCTTTTCCCTAATGTCCATGGAACTATAATAATCAGAGACAGAAAATTGGGCACTAACAGAATTGGAAACAGAGTTTTTAACAGTTGTGAATTTAGTTCTCTTTAAAAAGTTGTTATCTTTCCAACATTGTCTGCAATCTGCTGGTAAATTCCAAAGAGAACATGGCTAAAATCCACCTGTTCCCAGTTTGCATCCTATCATCTAAAATGGCTCTAAAATTGAATGTATGAGGATGTGTCCAGCAATGACTCTAATGAAAACGTCTTTCTGAGGAAAACATTCCAAAACTAGAATATCATTACTGTAAATACCTTTTCCCCCCCAAACTCATATTGCTTGTGGGGGACGGGACATGCAAACATGAATTTTGAAGGATACTATAAGATTTGAGTAGGTATATTTGAAGAGCCAATAGACCTGATTAAGACATTTATTGCTTTAAAACTCAAATTTAGAACCATCTTTGAAGTGAACACAGAAAGTCTATTCTGGTTTTCATCACTGTTTCCCACAGCCTGGTCCTAGTTGTGTATTCTATTTGAATGGAAATTATTTTGTGGTGACTGACAAATTTATTGGGTCATGCATGTGTTTTGTATAATAGACTGTTATTCTTAGCGTCTGAATGCATATTGGAATACATATCAAGCTATGTATCGCTGGCAGGAACCTTTGGACAACTCTATCTACCTTTATTAAAAAATAATTTCTTTCACAAGCTCAACATTTAAACCTTATGCAAATGTTCATTGTTAGTGCAGTCTCCAGAAGAGTCAACAACTTCACGGTTTATGGTATAATTTTATCTTTGCTGCTATGGATCAATGAACCTGCCAAGTTCAGTTTTGCTCAATATACCCATTTTCCCAGTCTTAAGTGTTTTCTAATTTATTTCTAGCTGTGTCTGTATAATTTTTTAAAAAAATCTATATGAATGGTTTTTTTCAGAGTTTTTGTGCATCTTTCTGGTAATATAGACTTTTTTAGTCCACATTTCTTTTATATTCACTTTTGTGAAGCACTTTTGCCAGCTACAATGCATTTATAAAGAAATTATTTATCTGCTTAATTATCTTTTGAATGGCAATTTGTATCACAAAAACCTTAAATAGCACAGTATAATTACATTCAGGCTAATACAGAACTTTAGAAAATGAAACCGGTATGTTGCAAACGCAGTGAATTTCTTTCAAATTCAGTCTATTTGCTGTGCCAAAGCTTGCTCTCCTTTTAAGTATGTCAAAAACTTTTGGCAACTGGCAGCTTGTAGATTCAGTTCTTAATGAAATCTATTCAGTCTTTTCTCACCTGCTTACTAAGATATGCCCAGACTGATTTAAATAATTAATAGAGTGTAGAATAATTTCAGAAAGCTCACCAAAACTAGAATGAAATTTAACAAAGAAGGGACAGTCAAGGGTAGGGGTCTCTAACCTTGGCAACTTTAAGACTTGCAGACTTCAACCTCAAGAGTTCTCCAGGCTGCATCGAGGGAGTTGAAGTCCACAAGTCTTAAATTGACAAGATTGGACACCTCTGATCTAGGGGAAGAGTCTTTTCTGCCATGGCCCCTGCCCTTCGGAAAATCTTGCTACTGGAGGTAAGATCTTCCTCTCCATCCTTTTGACTTTCAGGAAAGTCTCTAAAACCTGCTGATTGATGTTGTGCTCCAATGAGGAAGCTGTAGGCTGGAGGTGGTTGGTGTAGTGACAGAGAAATCCCAACTACTGCTCTGTTATAAGCATTTGGTCTTTGAAATTAATCTTTTGCAACTTTAATCAACTTTTATATTTATAATCATTTGTATATGTCTATTTTTTTTTACTGCAGGGTAAGCTGCTAACCTCTTCTCAGACAGTGAGATGGGCAGCATATAAATTTAATGAATAAATCAACCAACAGCACTTATTTATTTTTCACTATTTTGCTCCATCTCCCCCGCCCCTCCCCATTTGTCTTCACCATTGTCCTGGACTTGCCAATCCATAACCCTTGACTCTATGGAACCAAGCAATTAACCTTCCTTGCCATTCAAAAAAGGAGACAGTCTGTCACCATCTAAACTGTATTCAACGCTGCAAGATTTGGTAAATCTGTAAAAAGAAGTAAGCAATAGGGTATGATTACAAGATGAATAACAACTGGCAGCCATGTTCCATGATCGAGACCATGTGTTCCTAGCTATAATGTGGTCTACTTCCTGACTAGGCCAAAAAATATAACTGCCTCTATGCCCCCCAGAGCCTAAACTACCTAAAGGTATGTAGGGATATGCTGATTGGCTGAAATACCCCCAGATGGGTCGAGATTGCACCTGAAAAACTGTGAGTGGCTTTTCTGAATGGAAGATGGAGGCTGCAGTGGCCTCACTTCCCTTCTCTTTCCCATCAATACTTGTAACAGGAAAAGGTAATATTGTGTCCAGGCAGATGACGTCAGGGAATTTCCCCTGACAGCCGGCTTCTGCACTAGCAACAGCCAGGTCGCGTCTGATTGGCTAAGACGCGACCTGGCTGAGAGCGGGGAAACTCTGGCTTGGGGATTGGCTGGTTCGTCTGACAGCTTCGTATAAATAGCTGTCAGACGAACCCTGCATTGAATTCTCTCCTGTATTTTGTCAAGACTGTTCTATTCAATAAAGACTGTTGATTCTCCTCACGACTCCGCTCGCCTTTCGTGCTTATTCAACAGGTAACAATCCCTAAACATTTACTTGTGAAGGGACCTGCTGCACCTGTTTTGGCCAGTAAGGTCAGGATTGTTAAACTTTACTATATACTAGCTAAACAGAAAGAAACTAACCTTCCAGAGCAGCAAATTATTTTATTTACTATACCAAACCATATTATTTACAGGGTAACTTTTCGTTTTTGGGAAAAATGTTATCATTACTTCAGTTATCTCTATTGGCATTATTTTAAAATAATCCTCAATTTTATAGTGTTTTTAATGTTACTTCAGTGCAATCAATCTAAGCACCTTACAAGTATAATAAAACATAGGCTATACCAGAATGAATAGCAATCTACTCTATAAAGTCATCATGTTTTTTGCTGTTAATTCATAAAAACATGATAAATAATAATTTCATACACCTCAGGGGTGGGTTGCTATGCGCTGCGCATGCATGCACAGTTGACTGTAAATTATTTTGTGCATGCGCAGAACATGAAAAAAAATATTAAAAATCATGCCGGCAATGGCAGCGGCAACCGAGGAACCAGTTAAGGGGCGTGGCCAGCCTGGGTCGCTGCCAGTTCTGCGACCGAGGCCAAAATACCACTACCAGTTCGCCCAAACTGGTGCAAATCGGTAATAACCCACCTCTGATACACCTCCAAGGTATGTAACTGACACATCCCATTTATCCCAATGGCTTCTTCCGTAGTTAATTTAACCGATTTCTAAATATTAATAACAGAGAAGCAACTCATATTTCTAAGAATATCTGGTTTCACAGAGGGAGTACCAGTTTTTCCAGGAAGAAATGACAGATATTTTGTGATATTTTACAATAATATCGTGTATTATTTATATTATGGTTGTGAATTCATTGGTAACTTTTAGTTCCACCAGTGCAATAACATTTTTTTTTTAAAAAAATACCTTGAATTATCTAAAAATTTCATAGAGTTTCATATTGAGCTCAGGGAAATATTGGTTGTTTTGAATGCCAAACGATCCTTTAGATGCTTTAAGAAAACTCATTCTATGAAAAATTATCACATAAAAAGTTGTTATCCTATACTACATGTTTAAAATGTTAGATTTCTTTAAATGCTATGACAAATTATTCTTTTTACTTCCTATTAAAACACTAATGTGACATTTATACATCTGTTTTCATTAATATAGATATATTTTAATGTCATGCAGAAATATGTCCTAAGCTAATATAAATTGACCACTTTTTTTTCCTGTGCAGCCAAAGGCAACAAGACAATCAATATACAAATGGTTGTCTGTAAGAGCTTTTCAAAATATGCTTTGGTGAAGTGGCTGATATCATTTTCTGTTCAATAATTTTTCTTCATAGTGTTCTCAGTTAGATAAAGAAATAATTTCAATAAAAGATTTCTAGTCAAGGCAACAAAAGTGAGGAAATTTATACACCATTCTTAGAATGATCAAATCATTCATATCCCTCACTTGAATTAATAGGTCAGGTATAAAATAAGTTATGGCCTGGATCTAAGCTTAATCATACAGAAAACCATTTTCAATTGATCTCCTCTAAATAGGATCATAAAACTAAAACACAATGTTAAACAGTACAAGGAATAAATAGCATAAAATAGTAGAGGCACTTAAATAGATTGAAAGTATATGATTAAGCTTTAAAGATGCTTAGTTGTATAGTTCTCCTTTGTGGTATTCATGAGGTAAGGTTTAAAAAAAAATAAAAACACCAAGTCATGGCAGCCTAATCAAAACCGAGCTTGTTGAAATGTCGGCAGTTCAGCAGTTTGAATCCCTAGCGCCGCATAAGAGAGTGAGCTCCCAGCTTCTGCCAACCTAGCAGTTCAAAAGCATGTAAAAATGCAAGTAAAAAATAGGGACCACTTTGGTGGGAAGGTAACAGCATTCCATGCGCCTTCGGCGTTTAGTCATGCTGGCCACATGACCACGGAGACATCTTCGGACAGTGCTGGCTCTTTGGCTTTGAAACAGATATGAGCACCGCTCCCTAGAGTCGGGAACGATTAGCACATATGTGCAAGGGGAACCTTTACCTTTATACAAATAGGTTTTTTTAATTGTTCTAGAAACATTAAGGCCCTTCAGAAACATAAAACATAAACATTCATTGGGTAAGTTTCTTTCTTTTTGGAGAAAGAGATCAAATACAATTTTAAAAGTTTTAGAGAAATATTATTTTTTGGATTAAGCAGCAAAAAAAGGTAGTAAAAATAATGATTTTGGAAAGTTTACAATGAATTAAGGGTGCAGATGAACTTGGAATTCAAGTTTTAAATTAATTAGAAGAATTCTTCCCATGGGAAATGATGTTTGTTTGTGTTTCTTTTAAGAAGAAACATGATAATCGGTCCTTGAAGGTTTGACACCAGAGGAAGCCAGAAAGTAATATTATTAGAAAATAATAAATTCATCACATTAACAAAGAATGGAGCAAAAAGCTTTGATGGATATTTTGAAATACTTGGTATAGTAGATATATCATGTGCATATTCCACTCAAAGTCTTTTAGTCTGAGGTACTATAGAATACCTCAAATAAATACATAAGTACATTGTTAGGATTATACTCTGTATTCAATTGTGTCTGATTTGAGAGCCTACTATTGATTCTGGTCCTGTGATTGTGTTTCTCCTGTGCTGGGCAAACTAATGCAAACATTAGATCTTTTTACTGTCAATTGTTATTCTGACATTTCCATTCCCACAGTGGTCCTGAGCTTGTATTTTTGATGTTCAAGACAAGGCCAAATTTCACACTTTTTTCTTTAATCCTTTTGATCAGATGTCTTCTATTTTTTCAAAGGACAATTGTGTCATATGCATATGATGATGTTCTTTCCTCTAGTCTTTATTCCAATATTTGATTCTTCAGGGGAAAAAACACCAAACCTTATAGTTCTAGTTCTATAAATTCTAGTTACAAAGAGCCGTGATAGCACAGTGGTTAGAATGCAGTACTGCAGGCTACTTCTGCTGACTGGCAACTGGCTTCAATTTGGCAGTTCAAATCTCACCAGGCTCAAGGTTAACACAGCCTTCCATCTTTCCAAGGTGGGTAAAATGAGGACCCAGATTGTTAGAGACAATATGCTGACTCTGCAAACTGCTTAGAGAGTGTTGTAAAAGCACTGTGTGAAGCAGTATATAAGTGCTATTGCTACAATTGGCATCTATACCAAGCATGAATTCAAGCTAACTTATAGCTGACTAAAGATAAAACTAATTTCTTCCTACCTTGGAGGTAAATCAACATTTTTTATCTCCAATTGGTTTTTTTATTTTTATTCCCATGAATCCAATATTGCCCTTGGACCATGAATGTTACCTTTCCTTCAGTTTCTTAACAGACATAGAAATAAACTTTACCGCAAATTCCCTGAAAAATATCATCTATTTCCTCTTTCTTGCATCTTCTTCCACAGCATGCAATCAAATTAAAGGATCAATGCCCACTTTGGTTTTTGCTATATTTATTTAACAGGTGAATGAAGGGACTTGTTCATCAGCTCCCGAGTCATTGTACCATAGCACCAGAACAAAATCGTATATTGTATTGATCTGTTGCTACCATCAGTGTTTACCAATCAAACAAAGACAAATTTGGTTCATTAGAAAGAAAGTAACTTTAGCAAAATTCATGTGAGAAAGAGGAAAGAGGGAAAAAAAGTAAGTAAAGCTTTAGCAACAAGTTAAAAGTAATTGCTCATTCTGAAGTAACCTTGTTCCAGCAGTTGGGAGAACAACATTAACCTTGGCCAGTGTTGGAAAAGTTAACTTAATTGGACCTGGTTACTATCTGGAAGGTGACTCTCTGGAAATTACAAAGTTGTAAACAACCCTGAGAGGTAAAACAAAAATGGTAAAGATAATCTTGAAAAAGGTAACTGCAAGCATTTTTGTACCGTTAACAAGAAAAATTATTGCATATGTCCATAGAGCTTGACTTGGGGAAAAATTTATCTGAACTCAATCATGCTGAATTTCACCCTAGTGTTAGGCTGAAATTAGAAAATGCTGGCTGGGGATTCTGGAAATGGTGATAGATACACGTTTGAAGAGGGCAAACTTGCAGAAGGCAGAGGTAAGGGATTTTTTTTTTTTCTGTTTTCAATTTTCTAAGCTGGGTTAAAAAAGAAAAAGAACACCAACATTGAATATTTTCTGTAAAAACAGCATTTCTGAAGAGATTCCATTCCTCAGTTCTAACCTATTAACTGATTCATTTATTTGCATGCCATTCTTCTTAATAAGGGAGCCATCAATCTAAGCCATATCCAATCTAGCTGTCAAATTCAATGCCCGTTGGCCACATACGTCACAAGATGGCCACACCCATGCACAGTTTAGCGAAGGGGGAAAGTTACATCACATGATGATGCCATAATGATATGACTTTGACACCCCTGAGCTACTAGATAACTTTTCTGCATAGGTAACCTTGACCACGATGTGAACACAAGTACCAAAAAGGCAAGAATTGCACCACAGTGCATAATTTTTCATTTATCCTCCCTTGTTCCCCACCTCCCATTCCCATCCCCTGGATGACTGTGGCTACCTTTAGATCACAAAATAAATTGCATTACCTACAGGTATCTAGTTGGGCCTCATAGATCCCTCACAGACAACCAGAAAGACAAGTTTGATTTTTCCAGATTATTTTTGGGTCTATAGTGAATCTTGAACTAATTGCATCTTCAGCCACCTCAGCCATGCCCATGTGCCCAGAAAGGAAGGGAGATTTCTTTTACTTCTTTTTTTCCCAGATAAAAACATTAGGTAGGTCTGGTGACTGCACTGTATTCCTTATTCAACTTACCTGATGAATACTTCTTGCACATTTTTGAAGTACACTTTTTGAGAGGGGTGTTTTGAATAATCCTAATATTTGATTAGGGATGTGGTGGCTCAGTGGCTAAAATGCTGAGCTTGTCAATTAGAAAGGTCGGCAGTTCGGCAGTTCAAATCCCTAGCACCAGATAATGGAGTGAACTCCCGTGACTTGTCCCAGCTTCTGCCAACTTCGCAGCTTGAAAGCATGTAAAAATGCAAGAAGAAAAATAGGAACCACCTTTGGTGGGAAGGTAACAGCATTCTGTGCGCCTTCGGCGTTTAGTCAACCTGGCCACATGACCACGGAGACGTCTTCAGACAGCGCTGGCTCTTTGGCTTTCAACAGAGATGAGCACCGCCCCCTAGAGACAGGGATGACTAGCACATATGTGTGAAGGGGACATTTACCTTTACTAATATTTGATTTGATAAGATTTGAATAATCCTAATAAACAATTGACCAGTTATGGATTTATGATATTTTTAAAGCCAGCTCAGCTCTTTTGTTTTTTTTTAATGCAGCAATAAATACTTATAATTTGTAGAGGTGTTGGAAGAAGAAAAATATTACATATTAACAAATATATAATGCATTTGTTGCCTATTGTAAATAAATATTCAACTTTGCAAACTGGAACTATATATAAGTCTTTTCCTACAATTGACAGTAAATGAAATATTGCTACATTAACTTCATTTGAAAATTAAGTTGTAGTTGGAAAAAAAATGTATTATTAGGGGAAACCCACACTTGTTAAAAAGGAAACATTAAAGCAAATATATGCTTCAAAGATGGCTTGTTTATATTTCTACATAAACTCAGGGAAAGGATTTTTATTTGAAATAGTTACTGTGTCAACTTCCAGGAAATGATACGATCTCTTTCATGCAATTAGGGACAATACCTCTACGGCAATATATGTCTAGCAAGGATTACATTGACTTTGATGCATGCAACGTAGGGTAAAGGTTTGTGTGCTGATGAGAACAAAAACAACAAGGAATTAAAACTGGTGGGAAAATAACAGGACTGAACAAAAAGAAGCAGATAGACATGTCATAAAAAGAATGTTACAAAAGGGCAATTGTCTTTTACTCCATCTTACAATTATCTTAGTGGGAATTCAATAGACCCCAGTTCGTATGTATCAATCAAAATCATAGGAACATCTGGTTAGGAATTCTATCACAAGCTTTTGATGACATTTCAGATAAAAAAGAGCCACGGAATTGAGTTAGTGTCACAAAGTGGTGAAGCTTTACCATGATATCTTGTCCCCATTCAGATTTTAAACATTGAAAGTCCAGGTAGTCCTCAACGTATGACCATAATTGAGGCCAACATTTATGTTGCTAAGCGAGGCATTTGTTAAGTGCATTTTGCTCCATTTTACGAGCTTTCTTGCCAAAGTTGTTAAGTGAATCACTGGTATTGTTAAGTTAGTACCATGGTCGCTAAGTGAGTCTGGCTTCCTTTGCCTGACCTATCCAGTCAGTTATGGATTCATACCAGAGTGAATATCCTTCTGGGGAAGTGTGAATAACATTTTATTTTTGGAACTTTATAGGGGGCAAGGCTACTTTGGATGAACATTCAAGAGATCAGGAGCCCACAATATAGGAAGACACGGCTGGGATTTCCCTTTTTCCAGGATTTGTTGGAGAGAGGGATGGGTTTTCTTTTTTTTTAATTGTGTTCATCCTTGTCTAGAGTTTCATACACCATTACTAATTTTATTTCCTCCTTTTCAGAATCACAGGAAAATATACCATTATTTTTTGGCAGTACAATGATGGATGTTAGTGGTACAAGAAAGATTTTTTGAAGATGTGTATTCTTGAAGGTATAGTTTATATACCCAAATTGTTCAAGATAGGGATGCCAAGTGCTTTTATAGCAGCAACAGGGAAACGGCTGTATTGTAATTTCCTTTAGACATGAGATCAAGTGTATTAGGATTGTGGTATGCTTTATCCAGTCTTACATGTAAGAGTCCTGTATGGTTTTTTACAATAAAATCTTAGCATATAATTTTTTCATTTTGTATGATAAACATATTTGTGCATCTGATTACACGCTAAGGAAATTGGATGCCACTAATGTATTTATTCTTCTCTATAACTGTGACTTGGGGTTCCTTATAACAGTGCCTTAAACAAATTGGAAGATAGATTGACTAATGTAATAAATCACATGGTTTAATCAATCATATTAAAGCAGTGCAAAAAAGCAAAGCAGCCTCTTTGGGAAAATCTAACCTGCTCATTGAGTGAAAACATCTCAGGAAGGCTTACAGAATTATAGTTCTGTTTTAATATGTTTTAATTCTCAGTTTTATTGTACATTGCCTAGAGTCAACATGCATAAGATTGGCTGTCGTATCAATTTGATGAATAAATACAAATAAAATTAAGAGTTTTCTCACAATCTGAAAGGACATACGGACACGATAACAAGAATATTTGTCGATAGCCCTGACATCTTGGAATTCTTTCCCCAGAAGTTTTTAAAATCTCCCTGTACATGGAATATAGTGTCTGGCGTGCAGCCATCTTTTCTTTTGGATCTTTGGCCTGCCACACTTTCCCTTATTCTATTATGCATTTTCTATTGTGGGAAAATGGGAGTCGGGATTGTAGGAGTGAGATGCGATGTAGCCATAACAAAATTCTTTCTAGAAAGCCAAGGTCATCCTTTGTCTTTGACTGGAACTGGATGGGTGGAACTGCCAGCATGGCAGTGGAAGATTGGATGTGACTTGTGGGTGTTGGGACAAGATCTTGAACTTTCAACTAGGTGGGGAAAATTGGGAAGCTTTCAGATTCTGGTTTTCACAGATGTGCCAATATGGCTCTCTTAATAAATTGGAACTTTGAGCAACACTTTGCCTTGGACTCTGATTTACTTTTGGATGCTATTTGGAACCCTGACATATAGAAGGTTTTGAAGATGTTGATTTTCTATCATGAATGTTTCTGGTTGGTTAGTTTACTTTATTGATTAGCCCTTGGGCCATATCAAAGTGCAGAGTTCCAGACACAAATTATGACTAAAATCAGATAAAAACAATTTAAAATAGAATTGGATAAAATACAATTTAAAAGGAAATGTTTCTGGTGTATTTCAGAATCTGGAAGCCTTTATTGTGTACAATAAATGGCAGAAGTTTCCAATCTTCCTGTTTACTACGGCTTCCATCTAGTGGTGATTTGGATTTTTGCAGCTTGGAACTCTCAGGTGAGCCTAGAAAAGGACCAATTCATCCATGTTCACTGCCCGAGATCAGATTACTTATCTGTTGGGGCCCTTTTCTAAACAAAGAGCTCAGTTGCACCAGTCTGGATGCTGCTGATTTCCTATAATTGCCTGGAAAAATCAGTACAGAATTGATGGATTATCTGTCTCTTCACTTCCAGCCCAGTTCTACTTAAGAGCGCTCTGTCAGTCTAACAAAGCAATTATTCTTTTGTAACTCATTCAGTCAAGAAATTACATGAAGCAGGGCCTCTGATGGAAGAACACTCTTCTATTTGGGTTTCTTTGCACTGCAGCAACTTGGAATGCAATGCTATAAATACTTTTCACATGTATAACTCACCAGGCATGGCTGCTTTATGGAATCTGAGAGTCAAAGACTAATGTCACATCAAGTTTGGAGTCCTTTCTATCCATCCCACTCCACCCCATTTTCCAATATTCACAGCCCGAGATTAACACTGTAAATGGATTTCTGCAAAATAGAATCTTAAAACCATATAATTGCAATGGAGAAGTAGGAGTCCTAGTAACAGTTGCAATAGTTCATTTATTATGCCTTTACAACAAGTGTAGCACAAACACAATTGAAAAATATACTACAAGTAAACATAGCATCATAACAAAAAGTAAGAAGTCTCTAATCTAAAAAGTTTTGTGATGTATATTAATAATTTCTGTCTTTTCAAAACGACAAGCATGGATTTATTTATTTTTAAAAGCAATTTCATGGGGGCTATGAAACAGAAACTCTTTACAGCTTAAAAAAAAAAAAGTGCTCCAAATCCTGATGGGGAGATGACTCCAAAGAGCCCAAGTCATGTCTGAAAAAGTTCTAAATGTTGACATGGCTAGTCAAGGATGCTATAAAACACTCACAGAAAGCGCCCTAATTTTAAATATACACCTAGCAAGAAATAAGGGAAAGAAATTCAAGCTCCTATTTTTATTTAACAAAACCCCCACAATTTTTTCAGTGACACTTCCTTTGGCACTGAGGAAAAAACTCTTCTATTTTTGAAATGCTACTTTTTATTTATTTATTTTTTGCTTTCTGGGAAATTCTACAAATCTGCTGTAGCAATTGCTTGTATTCCAGCTATTAAAAAAAAAGAGAACATTCTCCTCCCCCATCCCAAATCCAACATCACAAGAACCTCCTACTTTTAGACATAATATCTTACTGGCCAACTATTCCTACCATCTCTTTCCTGTCCTTTAGCTGGTTTCGTCTTCAGGAGAAGATCTGACTTCAAAATAGAATAGAATAGAATTCTTCATTGGCCAAGTGTGATTGGACACACAAGGAATTTGTCTTTGGTGCATAAGCTCTCAGTGTACATAAGGAGAATAAAAGACATTCATCAAGAATAAAAAGATAGAACACTTAGTGATAGTCAAGGTTACTAGTAAGTTATCAAATCATACTAGGAAACAAATAAAAACAATATAATTTGAAACATACAAGCAACATGGTTATAGTCATAAGTGGGGGGAGATACAGTAGATACCAGGAAAGAAGAGAATAATAAGAGTAATACATTCTTAGTGAAATATTGACAGTGTTGTGGGAATTAATTGTTAAGCAGAGTGATGGCATCTGGGGAAAAACTGTCCTTGTGTCTAATTGTTCTGGTGTGCAGTGCCCTATAGCGTCGTTTTGAGGGTAGAAGTTGAAACAAATTATGTCCAGGATGTGAGGCTCAGTTAAATGTCTTTGGCTCCTTGTTAAATTTATTTATTTATTTTATTTTGTCAAACATGCAAAAGATAACAGTTATAAGTATAAATATGAACACAGTAAATGGATATGAATAAATGGAAACAGTAGATAGGAATGGTAAGCACGCTGGTGCGCTTATGCACGCCCCTTACAGACCTCTTAGGAATGGGGTGAGGTCAACAGTAGACAGTCTTAGGTTAAAATTATGGGGGTTTGGGGTTGTAGCAACAGAGTCAGGTAGTGCATTCCCAGCATTGACCACTCTGTTGCTGAAGTTGTATTTTCTGCATTCAAGTGTGGAGCGGTTTACATTGAGTTTGTATCTATTGTTTGCTCATGTATTATTGTAGTTGAAGCTGAAGACGTCATTGACAGGCAGGACATTGTAATCAATACTTTTGTGTACTATGCTTAGGTCAGACTGTAGGCAGCATAGTTTTAGGTTTTCCAAGCCCAAAATTTCAAGCCTTGTGGCATAGGGTATTCTGTTGTGAGTAGAGGAGTGAGTACTCGTGAATTACCTCTGGACTCTCTCAATTGTACCGTGTTTCCCCGAAAATAAGACAGGGACTTCTTTTCTTTTGACCCCTGAAATAAGCGCTTGGCCTTATTTCCGGGGAGGTCTTATTATTTTTGAGGTGCAGGAGGCAGTGAGCGTGGTCACCTCATGGCTGCTGCTGCGTTGCAATATTTTTGGGTAGGGCTTATTTTTGGGGGAAGTCTTATTTTAGTGCATGCGCTCAAAAGCCCAATTGGGCTTATTATCCGGGGAGATCTTATTTTCGGGAAAACAGGGTATTATATCCGATATACAGTGCAAATTCCAGGCAGACGAGCTGTATTCGAGGATTGGTCTAGCAAATGTTTTGTATGCTCTAGTTAGCAGTAGAATATTACCAGAGAAGTAGCTTCACAAGATTAGGTTGACAACTCTTAATGCCTTTTGGGCAATGCTGTTACAGGAGCTCTGGCTCTTTGATTGTTTGAGATGAGTATTCCAAGGTTGGCCAGGTAGGAGCCACAAGATCTTGGGCTTCAGCCCCCCCCCCTCCGCCCCCCCGACACACACATATGCTGGCTGCACTTGAGATGGCCTCATAAGCAGGGAGGATTCCATATCTCCTCTGTTATAGTTTATAGAATAAAATGTTTATCTTGCTTTCTTCATTCTGCAGCAGCTGCTGCCCTGGTCCTCATCTATTGCCTGCCTGTCTTTATGTATTCAGACATGCAGAGAAGAACAACAGAATAAGAGTTAGAAGGGAGGAGCAGCAATATGTGAGAAGAATGAACACTAGCAGCAGGCAAAGGGTTGTTGTTTAAAGCAAAGTGTGTGGTGTATCTCTTCTCACACCTTTTTGATTTTTGACTATATCTGAATAATAGAAGCACCACCTCCTCTTCTAAGCTTTCTAATCTTGTTAGATCCACTCCAGAGAGTTATTTTAAGCAGGAGCCCAAGCCTTATTTAATACTGTGCTCTCCTGTCAGTCTCCCTTTCGCACACCATGGTAACAAGTGCATAAGAAACTGCAGTTTACCTGACATTACCCAGAGAACAGAAGGACGGTTTCTAGCAATGTGCAATTTTCTGGATTTTTAGCAAATAGAAATTTGCTGGAAAAAGTTTATCAGATAGGACCGCAACTAGCAACCTCTAGTGATCCTGGAGAATTTAGCACATAGCTTAGGGCATCCTGGACCTGACGAAACATTTTTAAGAGGTGGCTGATGTTACTATCTGGCTGGTCATATAATGCTTAGACATATGCAGCGCAGGGTATCAGAAGGAAAGAAGTTACCTTGGTAACAGAAAAGGAAGGCAGTTGATCAGTAAGGAGCAGCTGGGAAGGAAAAGAGAGAGGCAGAGCTGATAAGAGAGAGAAACTAAGGCAATTATTTGAAGGAGAGAGAACGGTCAGAAAAGGAGAGTAAACGATTGAAATATTTGTGAGGTATGTTTTTCAAATAGAGAAAGTGACAGTTCCTGAGACAAAAAGAAAAAAACACAGCATAGAGTTCTGCTGAAGATTTCAGCTAAAAGGAAAGTTTGAGCAACAGTGATTGTAAACCAAAAACGAGTGGCAGTGTGACAATCTATGTTGAGCCATGGTTTCGTTGTGGCAGTTCACATATCCATGCAGGGATCCAAACACTTTGAACTAATTCTGCTGATAAGAAGCTGAGAAAAAAAGTATTATTTATTTCTTATAAGTGTTCTCATGGGATATAAGAGGAGAAAATAAAATTCAATGGTGAAAAAAGTAAGGTTCTACATTTAGGCAAGAAAAACGAAATGCACAGGTGCAGTATAGGTGGTACCTTGCTCAATAGTAGTAACTGTGAGAGGGATCTTGGAGTCGTGGTCGGACAACCATTGAAATATGAGCCAGCTGTGTGCAGCAGCTGCCAAAAAAGCCAACACAATTCTAGGCTGCATAAACAGAGGGATTGAATCAAGATCATGTGAAGTGTTAATACCACTTTATAATGCCTTGGTAACGCCACACTTGGAATACTGCATACGCCACGATGTAGAAAAGATGTGGAGACTCTAGAAAAAGTGCAGAGAAGAGCAACAAAGATGATTAGGGGACTGGAGGCTGAAACATGAAGAACGATTGCAGGAACTGGGTATGTCTAGCTTAAGAGAAAGAAGGACTAGGGGAGACATGATAGCAGTGTTCCAATATCTCAGGGGTTGCCACAAAGAAGAGGGTGTCAAACTATTGTCCAAAGCACCTGAGGGTAGAACAAGAAGCAACGGGTGGAAACTAATCAAGGAGAGAAGCAACTTAGAACTGAGGAGAAACTTCCTGACAGTTAGAACAATTAATCAGTGGAACAACATGCCTCCAGAAGTTGTGAATGCCCCAACACTGGAAGTCTTTAAGAAGATGTTGGATAGCCATCAGTCTGAAACGGTATAGGATTTCCTGCCTAGGCAGGGGGTTGGACTAGAAGAACTCCAAGGTCCCTTCCAACTCTGCTATTGTATTGTATTATAGGAGGGAGCATAGATGCTGGGATGGTATTTGGGACATTTCCAGAGGAACTGGAATGGAGATGTGTAAATGGCTGGCACCTAAGTCAGATCTAGAGAGCTAAAGAGCAAGGGTATTATCAAGCCATTTACCAGCGTGAGTCACAGATGAAACAATTGCAGGGGATTGGGGCAAATCTATTTTTAATAAAGAAGGGAAATTGGGGCTCTATCCAGTGGAATATTGAAATTCCACATCAATGTATTTGCTGCTTGCATTCCGCTAAGATTTTATTGAACCCTAAAGTAAGGAAGCATTCACAGTCCACAATACATCATAGCACTGTCAATTTGCTTTGCAAGACAGATTCGGCACTGTCATTCAGAGTAAAATGAATCAAAAAGGTCCCAGAAGAGTTTTTGTGGCCCAAAATCTTAAGCTCCCTTGCACAGAGATACAGACCAAGGCTATTTGTGTTACGGCATCAGAAATTGAGTGAGGGATTCATTCTCTTGTTTTTAGAAATTTAGACTGTCTAGAGTCAAAATGTAGACCTTCCTAAAGACACATACTTTGCCCCATATAGCTAGACCTCCAGTCTGAATGGAAATATGTACAGTATATATAACACTGTTATATAATATTGTTATATACAAATGCATATATGTGTATAAAACAATATATATAACAGTGTATACCAGAAGTGTCAAACTGGTGGCCCATGGGGCCAGATGTGCAGACCATGCTCACCCCAGCTCCAAAAATGTTTGTGATACATCACGATACGTCACATAACACAATCGAGTTTGACATCTGTGGTGTATACCCTTACTTCTTCTTTTATCATGCAGATTTGTTTTATTATAACTCAAATAGCTTGAAGTCTATTTCATAGGTTTAGCAGTACGATAAAAGAAATTAGTTGCCATCAACATCGGCAGTGGACTCCTATGGAGTTATGGGTAGGATTCTCTATTGCTATAGTCAACCTACAACCAGAAAGCATCCAATATGGAATTCTAAATGAAGACTACGGGTCATCTGTCATTTCTAGAAACCCTATTTCTTTCCATCCTCAGAAGATATCTTTGTTGCACCAAGATAGCATTTTGTTATGGTGTGCACAAATAATGTAATAATAATGTGCATAATAATATAATCATACTAATGTCTTACGTGACTTAAAAATTTGCATCAGACACTCTACTGTAATGCAATGTAATGCAATCTATGCATTTATTATGGCCACACTGAGGTTGGTCAGAGATAACTCTCTACATTCTGTATTATATGCATCTTGGTATTCTGATTTTCTTTCATTTCTGTAATAATTCCAGGCGCTGGAACCAATGCTACAAAAAGAATTGCATGGCACAAGAACAAAAATTTCCAAGCTGTGGTTTCTTACTCATTGCAAGTCTATCCTAGACAATGCCTATTTTGAAAACCTTGCTTTTTTACAAAATATTGGCTATAGCTATGAAGCTCCTTTTAAACAGGAACTAGAATTAGCTTACTTGTTGCAGTTATAAGAAAAAAGAACATATTCAATCTTCAATACAATCTATATCACATATACAATATAAAGTCATTAGTATCCTGGACTTGGAGGCATCTTTGATAATTTTCTGCAATTCAGGAGATGTTTCTTCAAGTGTGGAATAGGATAGCTAGAACATAAAGAGGATTATTTCTGACCAAACAACCTTAATAATATAATTGTGTTTTTAATTAATTGGCTTGTGAAGAGGATGAGATTGTCAAAAGTTTATTTCAATGTGTAGAATGAAGATAAATCATGGTACTGCATTGGCATTATTAAAAAAGATCTTCTGTATCAATGGTTATTGGCCAAAATAGCAAAATAAATGAATATTTATTGCAGTCATCAGACCAGAAATAAAATCCCGGCCAAATACCAAATTTTAGCTATTAACAAGGAAGATAGAAGGAATAAATATTCGAGGCAAAATTTCTATCTTTAATATAGCAAGAATTGTTTCCTTGGTCAGAAGGAACCAAGAAAATCTTATATTATAATAATAATAATAATAATAATAATAATAATAATAATAATAATAATAATAATAATAATAATAATAAAAATAAAAACTCCGCCATTGCCGGTCCCAAGCCCGGATGAGAAAGGAGGAGGGTTGGGGTCAGGTTGGCAACCTGGCCCCATAAAAAAAACTCGCCAACCCATACAACATGGTGAAAGAAACGAATAAAAATTCTATACCGCATCGGTCGTCGCGCGGGTTACCAAGGGCCGTGGCGGATGTTGAGGTCCCTGGGCATCCGTCGACAAGTGGGCTACAAGTGGACCAGCCAACAAAACGACAGAAATATAGTGCAGATGAAAATCGTGCCATAATGGCCTGTTATTACAACTCAGAGCCAAAAAATAGAGGCTATTTAAAGCGAATGTATGATTTATGGAAACAACAATATCCAGATTCAAATGTTAGTGGACAACGACTAGCAGATCAAAGGCGATTTATTATACGGAATAAAGTGTTTAGCGAAGTTGAACTTGAGGAAATTCAGGCAAATTGCAAAAAAAAAAAAAACACACAACATCACAAGAGGAAATAAGTGATACTCATGACACAACTAAAGAAATCATAGGAGAACTCTCAGAGGAAGCTGCCGGAGAAGAAATAAAAACACTACCACCAGAACTAGTTACCATTGAACCAACTGATGAACCAACTCAAAAACAAAATGAACTGAAGGACAAGATCATGGAGCATTTTCTGGCTAGGGAGGAAAGGCAACGTTTACCATCATTAAAAACTGTCCCTAAGAAAATTTTGGGTCCTATCATGAAAATGGTTAATGCAGTGCTTTCAACAATTGAATTGGGATCCATCTTGGAAACAAATCAGTTAATGTACAGTGCAGCTGTAATAGTCACTAATGAACTAGGCATTAAAATCAAAGTAGCTAATCACACAATGGAAAAAGCATCAAAGCCAAAGTGGAAAATCCGATTAGAACAAAAAGTCAAAAAATTAAGGGCAGATGCTAGCAACTTAAAGAACATGCATGAGCAACGGCTTAAAAACAGAAAAATCATAGATCAGCTAATCAGAAGATATAGATTGGATACAAGAAACATCAATGAAGCTGTAGAGATTGTAAAACAGCAGATAACAGCAACAGCTAGAAAAATTGAAAGATATGAGGCACGAATCATCCAATATAAACAAAATCAACAATTTCGATCAGACCAACGGCGTTTTTATCAAAGTCTTAATGTGAATGGTGGCACCAAAAGTGAAAAACCAGAAAAGCAGGCCACAGCTGAACTCTGGAAAGAATTGTGGGGAAATGCAAAGGACTACAATAAGGAAGCAAAGTGGATACATGACTTTGAGGAAAGCATTGGTAACAAACAAATGCAAGTATTAGAAATAACAACTGAGATGGTCAAAAATCGAGTAAAAAAAGTAAAGAATTGGACATCACCTGGAAAGGACCAATTACATGGTTTCTGGCTCAAATATCTGACCAGTTTACATGCAATATTGGCCAGGCAACTGAATGAGATTTTACAAAATGGCCAAATTGATGAATGGTTGACAACTGGAAAAACATACTTGATTCAGAAAGATGCAACTAAAGGAACAATACCTGAAAACTACAGACCAATAACATGCTTGCCAACAACCTTCAAATTACTCACAGGCATTATTGCAGATAACATTATGGATTATTTGGAAACAAACAACATCTTGCCAGTAGAGCAGAAAGGCAACAAAAGAAGGAGCAGGGGCACAAAAGATCAGCTCCTAATTGATAAAATGATATTAGAAAATTGTAAGAACAGAAAAACGAACTTGAATATGGTCTGGATTGATTACAAAAAGGCATTTGACTCATTGCCACATAGTTGGATCATAAAATGCTTAGAAACAACTGGCATTAGCAAAAATATTACATCCTTTACTGAAAAGGCGATGAAACAATGGAGAACCGAGTTGGCAGTAGGGAATGAGAACTACGGAATGGTTAATATCAAGCGAGGAATTTTCCAGGGTGATTCACTTTCACCTCTTCTCTTCATCATCGCGATGATCCCACTATCAGTAATCTTAAAAAAAATGAAATTAGGCTACCAAACAGCCAAAGAAGCCGAAAAAATTTCGCATTTATTATATATGGATGATTTGAAACTCTATGGAAAGTCAGAAATAGAAATCCAATCATTGACAAACACAGTCCGAGTATTCAGCACCGATATTTCAATGAAGTTTGGCATGGAAAAATGTGCCACTGTATCCATAAAAAGGGGCAAAATCACTGCGTGTGAGGGAATTGAAATGCCCAATGGCCAACTAATTAAATGCAACAAAAATGAAGCCTACAAATACTTAGGCATTCTGCAGTTGGATAACATCAAGCATGGAGAAGTAAAAACTATTGTCAGGGGAGAGTACACCAACAGAGTTAGGAAAATTTTGAAATCTAAATTGAGTGGTGGAAATACAATCAAGGCCATAAACACCTGGGCAATACCAGTTATAAGATACACAGCTGGTATAGTTAACTGGACACAAGCTGATTTGGACATTTTAGACCGAAAAACCAGGAAACTAATGACAATGCACTACAGTTTACATCCACGTGGTGATATTGATAGACTATACCTACCCCGGAAATCAGGTGGCAGAGGATTATTACAAGTGAAGCAAATAGTTGAAGAAGAAAAACATGCACTGGCTGATTATTTAAAAGAAAGTCAAGAATATCTATTAATCGAAGTAAAGAACAAAAATCTATTGAAGGCCCAACAGACGAAACAAGAATACAAAAAAGATGTGATAACATTAAGAATGGAGAGTTGGCAGAACAAAGCATTGCATGGCCAATTTCTGGAAAAAATAAAAGATAAAGTGGACAGTGAAAAAACTTGGTTATGGTTAACAGCAGGTACATTAAAGAAAGAAACAGAGTCATTAATCCTGGCTGTGCAAGAACAAGCTATCCGCACAAATGCCATTAAGACCAAAATAGAAAAATCCTCTGATGATGCCAAATGTAGACTTTGCAAAGAGGCTGATGAAACTGTTGACCACATACTCAGCTGCTGTAAAAAAATCGCGCAGACTGACTATAAAATGCGGCACAATTCAGTGGCACAAATGATCCACTGGAATTTGTGCAAAAATTATAACATTAAAACAGCAACAAACTGGTGGGAACATAAGCCTGAAAAAGTCGTCGAGGGTCAGATGGTCAAGATCTTGTGGGATTTTCGCATACAAACGGATAAAATACTGGCGCATAATACACCAGACATCACACTGGTTGAGAAAAAGAAGGTTACAATCATAGACATCGCAATACCAGGTGATAGCAGGGTTGAGGAGAAGGAACATGAAAAAGTCACGAAATACCAGGACTTAAAAATTGAAATCCAACGATTATGGCACAAACCAGCAGTGGTAATTCCAGTGGTAATCGGCACACTGGGTGCTATTCCAAAAGCACTGGAATTACATTTAAAACAGTTAAAACTTGACAAAATCACCATCAGTCAAATGAAAAAAGCTGCACTGCTTGGATCTGCACGTATATTACGAAAATACGTTACGACGTCCTAGGCCCCTGGGTGGGGCCCGACTAGTAATCAATGCCAAATCCGGCGAATCAACTGGCCGCTGTGATACAATCGTATAGTAGTAGTAGTAATAATAATAATAGCAATAGTAATGGTAATTATATTATAATAATTATAAACTCTTCCTTGTAATGAGGCCAATAGTCCACTAATAGTAGGGCATTTCATGATGAGTTACAACAAGACCAACAATAACAATGTTCCAGTGTTTTAAGTTTGTAACTATTATGGGGATTAACAATACAAGGAAAGGCATAAACATGTTAAATAAAAAGGAAATGGATAAATATTTTTCCTGCGGCATCTCTGAAAGTAATACAGTTGAGATAAAAAGCTACAACAAACTTGGAAGGTCAATATACAATTTAGACCAGAGCAGATATATATTTTGACAAAAAATAGACAAAAGTTTGGAAAAATTGCATGCTTCATTTTTTATATGATAACAGCAGTAAGATTTCTGTATGCCATTGCTGGTAGGATTTAGCAATGCCTACAATGGAACAGTGATTGATGGAGCTGGTTGGGATGACAAAACTGATGTTTGTGATTTGATAAAAGACATTGGCAAATGTAATACCAAATGGAAGTCCATTTTGGACTTTTTTTAGTAAACAAAAAAACTATAATCATAACTCATGGATTTCATGATTATCAATATTCTTACATTAGTAAAAAAAAAGAAGAGAAATAATGCTATATTGTAATTGTAGAGCAAAAACTAAGCCTAAGTTTATCTACATTTGCTGTAAAAAGAAGTTGGAAGTCATTCTTTTTTTACTATATTTTTGCTTTTCTTTATATTTTTTCTATTATTTTTTCTATTCTATTGTTTCTCTTCACTCTTAGTTTTTTATTTTTATTTTTTAAAAAGAGTAAATGTATATATCAATATAAAAGGGAAAGAAAGCTACCCAACAGAAGCCCCATTTTTATTTCTAAGCCAGAAGTCTCACTAAAAAGATTTTTCATAGTGGTTTCCCAAAGGAGAAAGTGAATAGTCTAAAGGGAACTGAGTCATGGAAATATTATTTTCTTGGTTTGTCACAATGCCAAAACTATATGAGGGAAATTAATATAAGGTTCCCATGAAATTATGCATTTTATCGATCACTGAGAATAGAGCTGGAAGGGATCTTGGAGGTCTTCTAGTCCAACCTGTTCAAGAAGGAGAGCCTTCTCCATTTCAGTCCAGTCTTTTCTTAAAAACATCTGGTGATGGAGATTTATTTGCTAATTTGTTATAATTATAATGTGTTTAATGTCAAATGTTCTCTCAGTAATTGAGATAAAAGAATAACAAAAGGAATGACTATAACCCCAGTTTAGAAAGATCAAAGAGTTGACAAATGAAGCTTTTGTTCTTTTATCAACTGGAAATATGATATGTGACTATATGATATGCAGACAATGTATATTCATTTAGCCTGAATCTAGCAAGATGCCTTTTACCTATCCGTGATAGAACAAGTTATCCAGAGAAAGTGACAGAAACAAGTCCATGAACTTCTTAAGTTCACCCATAAAAATGTGGTCAAACTTCAGTCATCTATGCGGTCCATACGAGTACTTAAGTATTGCCAGGATGGAAGAAGAATTGGTCTCAGGTTGTGCAAAGTATAATGAAGATGCTAAAGATGGATTAATACCATTTGCTACCTTCACTTTTAAGTTAAGATGTGATATTTCAGGATATCCTACAATCATTGTGATGCATTTGGTAGAAAACTATGCATAAGGAGAAAGAAGATGCTTCATTACCCTGACAACAGCAGAAACTGGACAAATGTCACGGCTAGATGGTACCATCTAGTGGTCATAATTGCTTGAGAAGAGGAACCAGTGCAATGAAAATGCTCCTAGCAAAATGAAAATGCCAGGTCGATGAATAATATGAATTGAATCAGCCTGGGTAATGTTTGTCTGTCTCTCTGTTGAAAAATGGTTTTCTGATCCAGAGGGTTGCAACGAGAGAGTCCTGGATTTCAGCACACTGGAGCAAATTTCAACATCTTTATAGGAAATTATTATTTCTGCTTTGCTCATGAACATATTTAACCATATTAAGGTTATGTTTGTTGTTGTTTTTGCTTTCATCCACCTGTATAATTATGCAGTAAATCCATTTATATCACTGTATTTTGGTAACCTGATTTAAACCATTTTGTTTTGTGAAAAAAAATGTTAACTTTGGGTCGATCTGAGCTAGATTGACCTGGCAGTTCAAATATATTTTCAAAATTTGGTTGATTTTTTTCCTTCGTATTAAGTTACCCATTGACTATTCTGGTTTCTATAATTCTTTACTTTATTAATGAATTAACTGATTATACTGGTAAACCTGGATAGTGAATTTAAATTTAATTTGTTAGAAAACTCACCTTTATTTAGCAAATATTGCTCAAATTCCATTGAATCTCAGAAGCATCTTGAAACTCATAATGGGATAATATGGAGAGTAGATAGAAAAGCTTCATCGTTTGGACATTTATTAGTATGTGTATATTTCTCCGTGTGTATATACACACTCTACATTCACACATATATTCAAAATTGTTATGCTTTGGTAAAAACCAGGTCATCAAACGCAATTAGAAATAACAAAACATTAACAATGACCAAATGACCAATAACAACAGAAATTGGGCTATACAAAGATGCACCCTTCAGCTCTATAACAATAGTCAGATCTAATTTAGTTTGAAATCTATCATGTGCCAACTGTTATGTTGCTGCCTGTCAAATTATATTTCTGACAGCTTCCACCTTTAAAAATGTACTAAAGCTCACTAGGTAAAGGTTCCCCTCACACATATGTGCTAGTCGTTCCCGACTCTAGGGGGCAGTGCTCATCTCTGTTTCAAAGCAGAAGAGCCAGTGCTGTCCAAAGACGTCTCCATGGTCATGTGACCAACACGACTAAATGCCGAAGGCGCACAGAGCGCTGTTACCTTCCCACCAAAGGTGGTCCCTATTTTTCTACTTGCATTTTTTTACATGCTTTCAAATTGCTAGGTTGGCAAAAGCTGGGACAAGTAAGGGGAGCTCACTCCATTATGCGCCGCTAGGGATTCAAACTGCCAAACTGCTGACCTTTCTAACTGACAAGCTCAGCATCTTAGCCGCTGAGCCCCTGCGTCCGCATAAAGCTCACTAAGACCTATATAATAGCAATAATTGGCCAGCAAAGGTTTATTATCAGAAGCAGTGGTTGTTAACCAATCTTGAACAAGAGAGTGTTTTGGCAAGAAGTGATGGCTCTTAAAAATTAAAAGATATATATTGAATGTGTATCACATATTCATGACATAATACTAATACCCCATTGTTGTTGAGGAAAGGCTTGTAATGCTCTGATGAGGCTGGAAACTATGCTGTGGTGATGTATTTTTCCAGAAAGGTCATCCATGCCAAACAGCTCTTAGCAGACTAAGCATATCCATTAACCCATTTAATATAGTTAGAAAACAGAAACAGACCAACAGCTTTTCCAAACAGCATATCTTCAAGAAAGCAAAAGCAAGATCCAGTAACAAGTTCTAATTAAAACAAACTTTAATACAAAAATAAGAAAATAAAAATAAAGCAAATCTATCTAATTGTTACATTTTGGAAAGAGCAGTTTGTCGCCCACCTTCTTGGCAGACGAACAGAAGATCAAAAGGAAAGAAGTCTCTGGAATGTGTGTGAGCAGGCGCAGTACATCACTTGCTGATAAGGCCTATGACCTGCCTATGACCTGTGCAGTAACTCATCAGTAACTGTTCAGTTCGGCTAGCAAACAATTAACGCAGTGACAACTAGTGTGATAAATCACACCATTATGGTCTGCTATTATAAATGGGAACAAAAAAAATTAGAGGTATTTAAAACAAATATTTGAACATTGGAAAGGAATTTATCCAGACTCAAATATCACTGAATGATAGTAACAGATTAACAGAGTTGGAAGGAACCTTGCAGGTCATCTAATCCAACCCCCTGCCCAAGCAGAAGACCCTACACCTGCGATGTTTGAGACAGAATAAAAGAGATTCCTTACCAGAAATGAAATATTCAGGGACGCAAAAACCTGAAGAGATTCAGAAACATGGCGAAAATGGATCACCCAGAGACAAGAGTAGAATAGTAGAAGTAACTGAAATAACAACAATTGCAGATAGGAAAAAAAACTGATATGAACTATAGAAATGACAGCTTTAAAAAAAATCAATAACAACAGAATCAATACAGGCTAGCACTGAAGTAAACTATGAACTGGTCTTTTGACAAAAGTAATTAAAAGAGAACATTATGTCATACGCAGAATTACCGGCAGAAAGGCAGAGACTGCTAGCATCAAAGTGGTGTCTGAAAAAGACACAGGGCTTATAATGAAGGACGTGAATAAGTTCTTTGCAAAGATTAGAATAAAATCTATTGAATAGACCAATCCGCTTGCAGGGGGGGTTACTGAAGAACTAGATATTAGAAAACCAAAAATAAAATCATATTCAATCCCAAAGTAGAAGGTTAGACTGGAGACCCAGATAAAAGAAATTAAGGCCATCCACTTTTGTTTTTAAAAAAACACACACACACAAGAGCAAAACGAGAAGAATGTCAGGATCAAGACGAACCTAATAAAAATATATATTGGCTTAGCACCAGAAAAACTGAATAAGTTTTGGGAATCATAAAGCAGCAAATAACAACGAAAGCATGGAAAATGAAATGCTATGGAGCACAAATTGTCCAATTTAAGCAAAATCATCTATTTCAATCAGACCAGAGGTGATTTTACCAAAGTATTAAAGGCAATAATTACTGAGAATAGAATTTGGCATAAATTGTCTATGGTGGTTCCAGTGGTTACCGGCACACGAGGTGCCATACCAATGTATCTTGAACAGCATTTAGGAAATCTGTATATTGACAAAATTTCCGTCTGTCAATTACAACAGCCCATGCTGCTTCGATGCACACATATACTATGTCCATATATTACAACATCCTAGTTTTTGTGAAGAACGTGATGCATATGAAGACTAATACTAGCTAAAGAATTGGCAGCTGTGATTTTGCATCTTTATGCATTTAATAACAACAATATGACAAAGTAGCAACAATTATGTATTGGGATATCTGCAAGAAATACCACTTGCCTGCAAGGAAGAACTGGCGAGACCACAAAATAGACTAAGTAATAGAAAACGGAGAAGCCAAAATACTCTGGGATTTTAGAATTCAACAGACAAACATCTGCCACATCTCGAACTTAACAAATGTCAGTAATGGAGACAAAACTCTGGATAATGGACACTGCAATACTTAACAGACAGCAGAATAGAACTGGAGTAAGTCATAAAATATAAAAACCTGCAACTAGAAGTAGATCCACAATAGCAAAAAGAAAGCAAGCTCAGTAACAATTATAATAGGAGCCTTGGGTGTAATTTCAAAACATCTAGAGCACCAAATGAACACTATTGGCATTGATAAAATCACCATCAGTCAATTGCAAAAGGCAACTTTACCTGTAACAGATTACATCCTGCAATGCAAGGGTGGGTGGCTGCCAGTGTTACTCCGCAGAACAATTTACAGTAAACTGCACATGTGCAGTCACTAAAATCCAATATGGAAGCAGCGAGAGAATGGGTTCGGGGGCGTGGCAGGCCTGGGTCGCTGCCAGTTCTGCGACCCAGGCCTGAATTCCAAACCGGGCCGAATCGGCAGCAGCCCACCTCTGCTGCAATATCTTTAATACAGGTAATCATTGAGTTATGAATGTAACAGAGCCTGCCAATTACATTCGTAATCAAGGGTTTCAGCTTACAAAAAAACAGCTGCCAATTCTCACCCCACCCCACCCCCATGCTAAAGCCTTGGGATTCACTGAAATCTCAGAAAAAGACATCTGCTTCTGGAATTCTGCCCACATGGCTAAGCATAGGAGCAGCCTTCTCCTTCCGTACCCAACATCTTGAGCTCTGGAGATCTTGGAAAGGGAAGAGAGCGGTCAGTGATCGGGGTGACATGGAGAAGCTAGGAGGCCCAAGCAACTGTGGGGACCCCAAGAGGAGGGAGGCAGAGTATGGGGTGAGGAGATGCCTTTGGAAGTTGGAAACACAGGCAACCCACCCTGAAAAACTCCATATTCAACCTAACGACCAGCACATTGTTTCAAGAATGCATGGGTGTAGCAGGGATGTGAGCTCATTCATTTAACATGATCCATGGGAGCAGGGGGGGAGGGAGAGGTGGAAAAACCAAGGAACATGCTTGTACAGCCAAAGCCAGAAGTGCACAGCTTTAGAAGCACTGAAGAAAGAAGGTTTCAATTTACGAGCCTTGCACAGGAAAGTAAATGTGCTGCCTCTCTCTTTCAAGCAGTATTGTTGTCATTATTGTTAGTTGCAAACTCGTGTCCAACCCATTGGAACCCCACGGACAATGTTCCTCCAGGCCTTCCTGTCCTTTATCATCCCCCCCCCGAGTCCAATTTAAGCTCACGCCTACTGCTTTGGTGACTCCATCCAGCCACCTCATTCTCTGCCGTCCCCTTCTTCTTTTGCCCTCAGTCTTTCCCAGCATTAGGTTCTTCTCCAGTGAGTCTTTCCCTCTCATTAGGTGGCCAAAGTATTTGAGTTTCCTCTTCAGGATCTGGCCTTCTAAAAAGCAGTCAGGGTTGATCTTCTCTAGAACTGACCTGTTTGATCGCCTTGGAGTCCAAGGGACTTGCAGGTGTCTTCTCCAACACCATAGTTCAAAGGCTTCAATTCTTTGGCCCTCAGCTTTCTTTATGGTCCAACTTTCACAGTCATTGTGAAACAGTACATAGTACATTGCAACTGGGAAAACCATAGCCTTGACTATGTGCACTTATAAGAAACAGCTACCGTTTTACACACACACACAAACACACACACACACACACACACACACACACACACCATGATAATGCCTTGGGAAGGAAGCTAGGCCTTTGCCATCATCTCAGAAAAAGACAGCCATTTTTGGAATCTGCCGTGTGACTTAGCAATGGAGAGGCCTTCTCCTTCCTTACCCCAACCTATTGTGCTCTATTGATCTTGGAAGGGTAAGTGAGTGATGGGGTGGGGAGGAGCAGAGCAGAGCATGTGGAATCTGTTGGATTGGCAAAGCAGACCCACTATCTGTGAGGAACTGATGGAGCAAGATGGGTGGTGATGGTGTGTGTGGGGGGGAGGGGAAATAGCCATGGGGGCATGTTGCAGCATCTTTGCAGTTGATTGTAAGGGTGAATGACCGCAGGAAGGCTGCAACAGCCATAATTTTGGGACTGAGTCCTAGAAAAATGAAATATTCTAGGAAATATTAAAAAGGCAGAATATTATATTTCCCTGGATGAGGAAAGGAGAAACATGTTTTTACACAGGAAACAGACTCACTCTTAATAGCCCCCACCCTCCTCAATAGCCCACAGCAGATGTCCACACTTAAGAGATAAAGAGATAGCTAGGTCTACTCATAGGCAAATGTCCTCACCCAAGATCCAAAGAAGGTAGGATTAGCCCTTACCCATCTAGCAAACAGAACTCACCACATGGCACCTGGGGAGATTGCATCACCCAAGCCTGGGACACCGACAGCCTACAAAGTTAGCTAAGACCCCTGCCTCCTGGGAGTCTGACCACCAACCAGAGTGCATTTCTTGTACAGGAACAGGAAACTCTAAAGTGGGGCCCAGCATCTCTTCCCTTTTTTTCTCTCTCTCTTCTTCACCCAACATCTTCAAAGCATGTGGTCCCCTTTTCCCCAGGACCTCAAACCGTGTGGTCCTGTCCACCACTAAAACCATCTTTCCAACAGCCACCATGTTTCCAATGTCTTTCTCCCCACTTGGAACTGAGCCCAGATGGACATTTCTTCCAACAGAACCATCACTAAGAGCAGAGTCATAATGTACCACCAAACCACAATAATCTGCCTCTCCCTCGTCTTTGGGTAGATGGATAAAAATGCCAAATCTAGTCTAAACGTATCGGTGACTGTGAAACCAAACATAGTAATTCCACTATTTTAAAATAGTGAATTATGAGACGTGGTTCTCCTTTTTCTCCCCCTCAATACAGTAAATTTGTAAGACGGAACCCACTTCTTGAGCAATCATTGCTAAAAGCATTATCTGCCGTGGCTGCTGAGGCAACAGAAAGATTTTGCAAGACATTCATATTTCCCCTCAAATTACACTAAACTCTATTGTCACCTCTTGGACAGTTATCAAAAAACATAAGGGACTGTACCAAGATGCAAAGAGCTTTTTTAAGGAATGGGGTGAAAAAATCATAGACAGGCCGTTTTTAAAATTTTTCAAGAAGATGTTTGCTTTTAATAAAATGGCACCAGATCAGAAATGCATGATCCAAGAAGCCAAATACAGATTCCTTCTCAACACATTGAAAATCTCAGCCATGCAGCGTGAACACATTAAGCTCCCACCGAGCTTCCATATACAGAGGGATAATGTGATGGAGGCCTATTATATTGTTTCTGAAGTCTTTAGTGCAAAAGCATTAGTGCTTCCCAAATTTTTTCTTCATTACCCAAAACCTCTTCTCAGAAAGTTATAATACAATACAATACAATAGCAGAGTTGGAAGGGACCTTGGAGGTCTTCTAGTCCAACCTCCTGCCTAGGCAGGAAACCCTATACCGTTCCAGACAAATGGCTATCCAACATCTTCTTAAAGACTTCCAGTATTGGGGCATTCACAACTTCTGGAGGCAAGCTGTTCCACTGATTAATTGTTCTAACTGTCGGGAAATTTCTCCTCAGTTCTAAGTTGCTTCTCTCCTTGATTAGTTTCCACCCATTGCTTCTTGTTCTACCCTCAGGTGCTTTGGAGAATAGTTTGACTCCCTCTTCTTTTTGGCAGCCCCTGAGATATTGGAACACTGCTATCATGTCTCCCCTAGTCCTTCTTTTCATTAAACTAGACATACCCAGTTCCTGCAACCGTTCATCATATGTTTTAGTCTCCAGTCCCTTAATCCTCTTTGCTGCTCTTCTCTGCACTCTTTCTAGAGTGTCCACATCTTTTCTACATCGTGGCAACCAAAACTGGAGGCAGTATTCCAAGTGTGACCTTACCAAGGCATTATAAAGTGGTATTAACACTTCACGTGATCTTGATTCAATCTCTCTGTTTATGTAGCGTAGAACTATGTTGGCTTTTTTGGCAGCTGCTGCACACTGCTGGCTCATATTTAAATGTCTGTCCACTAGGACTCCAATATCTCTGTCACAGTTACTACTATTGAGCAAAGTACCACCTATACTGTACCTGTGCATTTTGTTTTTCTTGCCTAAATGTAGGACCTTATTCTTTTCACCATTGAATTTCATTTTATTAGATAGTGCCCAATGTTCAAGTTTGTCAAGATCCTTTTGTATCTTAAGCCTTTCTTCTGGAGTGTTGGCTATTCCTGCCAGCTTGATGTCATCTGCAAATTTGATGAGTTCCCCAATTATTCTCTTATCCAAATCATTGATGAAGTTGTTGAAGAATACTGGGCTTAAAACAGAGCCTTGGGGTACTCCACTGCATACCTCCCTCCATGTAGATGCAGTTCCATTGAGAACTACATGTTGAGTGCGGTTGGTCAACCAATTACGAATCCATCTGGTGGTGATGCTGTCTAACCCAGATTCTTCTACTTTGTCTAGTAGTAGGTTATGGTCTACCTTATCAAATGCCTTACTGAAGTCCAAGTAAACTATATCGACGGCATTCCTCTGCTCCACTAATTTTGTCACTTTGTCAAAGAATGCACTAAGATTAGTCCTTATTTCAATTTCCACTGTTCCGATTGGGTAATAAGTTCGTGTGTCTTTATCTAGAGAAAACCACTTTTACCCAATTTGGGGTAATTTATCCACGTTTTTGAAATAACCATTTTAAAGAAATGTTTTTGTTGTGTAGTGAGATATTACTGGGGGAGAATCGGAGCCTCACAGCAAGGTTCTCATTGCCACAAGTCCAGGCATTTCTATTTTTTTATTTTTCCTATAAACAAAACACTAAGTGAATATTAAAAGTATATAATTTACATCATAGTTGATGTTGTCCAGGAATGCCTGCAGATGGTCACAATGAGAGGCTTTTATAGGTTAGCTAACTAATATTTTCCCTTAAAACAGGATGGGTGACTTTTCAGCTATAAGGATTACAATGAAATTCCGCATGATGTACTTTCAGAAAGTTTCCCAAGCCTTTGCAGCTAGAAGGTATAAAACAGAACACATTCATAGAATTTCATTCATATGTTATTCATGCAAAAACACAGGATGAAACGTGACACCTGTTTATATTAAACAAGTGTTATTCATCATTGTTCAACATCCTATTCTACCTACCGGTATATGTCCATGTTTCCCTCTATATTGAATGTTTTAACCTTACAGTTAGAAGAGTCTTCGTTACTTTTCAATTTAAAAATTCCCTTTGCTTTCCAGGACTTGTACTGGCCTCCAGGACTCATCCTGCTTTTAGGACACTCAAAACTTGTGCCTTCATAAAAAAAAAAAATAGCCACCTAAAATTGTCCATCCAGAATGACTGTGTTAATATACAGCATAAGAGCCCAAATGTTAACGCTGTACTTTAATGCAAAGTGAATTACTAGAAACTGGGTTTCTATAAAGGAAACAGTGTCATAAATATTAATTTCTAACTTTTTCATTTTTCTGCCATGCCCTTTTTGGTGTAATCAAACATCAAGTGCGGCTGCTGCTTTCTTGATTGTAAATATATAGCGTCTAGCAGATAAATGTTGGCTGCCAAGGAATGTTTTTAAAACAGTGGGAATCGTATTCATACATTAGCTAGCATTTCACATAAATAGAACTTTGCAGGTCACAACCAGCACTTGCTTATTCCTTGGAAGCCCTCTAAAATACAGATTGAATAGGAGATACACTTAAGAAAAGAAGAGCAGATTGATTTCGAATGATGAATGACTCTGCTGACATGCTCCTCCATCATTGTTTCCTTAAACATTTGCCCATCTGTGCTGGCACATTTTGTTCTGCAGAAGGTAGTTTTTCAAAGTTTATTGAGAAGGCATTTCTCTGTTCCTACTTTTGTTTCCTTAGAAGTAACATTGGAGATGATACTGTTGATAATAACTTTGCAGTGTCATTTATACAGCAACTCTCAAACTTACTTCAGAAATTAAACACGTAACAATATCTGCTTGTATAAGCAATAGAATGCAAGCTCTTCGCATGGTGATCACCATGTGAGCAGCCAATAGTTGTTTAATATCTAAATAGTTTTAGCTGCACTAGATACTACTTTTAAGTCAAAGGTAGCTTGAGGGTTAAGCTATTAGGCACTTGTGAAAAATTACAAGAACAGATGCACTATAATTCATCATGGAAGATAGTTTTCACAAAGAGTGAAGCAGAACTAAATTTATATACTGTAAGTAAGAATCTAGTACCAGAATAAATAAATACATAAATAAATAAATATCAGTAAATAAAAAAATAAAAAAATAAATACCGTTAATAAATAAGAGCACCCCATATATACACTTTAATGAAATCATTAATTCCTAAGGATAGAATATATTAATTAAAAGGGTAGAAAACACTATTAACAAATGTACTATGGAAAAACTATAAAAAAAACCCTCATGGGTTATTAAATGGGTATGTAACTTTGTGACTACTTCATTTTGTGACTGAATTGCTGGTCTCAAAGCAGTACTAACTGTACTGTCAGTGCAAGGATATGCAGAATCTGATTGCATTAGGATACAGAGTCAATTTCACATTTAAAAATGGGACAAAATGAGAAATAATCATACCAATCTCTTTTCTTCCTACTTTAGCATAGGTTTTTTTTTTAAATTAGTCCAGTTCTGTTATTCTATTCTATTCTATTCTATTCTATTCTATAGTTAATTCTTAAAATACATTGTACAATTAATGTTGCTTCCGTATAAAATTGAGTGACATTGTATAATTGTATGGTTTCTTCTGTTGGAAGCTTCTGGAAGATATCAGAAAAGCATACATAATTTTTAATGTTGCGGCCAAGTGCCATCTCTTTGTTTTTGAAGACCGTTAGCATTTCTCCTGCAATCTACTTTCTTAGATTTTTCTGTAGACTCTCAGTTTCAGAAAGCTATGGCTGCTGGCTCCCCCTTCTATATTTTTAGTTTGCAGGTAAGACAGACTTTCCCAGGAAAGTGAATAACTTTCAAATAAAAGATTCAGAGTATATGGTTCAGATACTCTGCACTTGTGAAAATGTTGGCATGTAGTTTTGCTGATAGTATAACCTCCATTAATTGTTTCAGCTACTCTTTTCTGAATCGTAATTGGTCTACAGTTGCTTTAATCAAGAAATTTAACCATGGCTCTCCTAAAACAAAGACATTTAGCAAATATATATATCCATGTATTAAATTCCTGCTTGCTGCCAACATCATTTATTAGGTCAAAATCTTTCCTAACTGAACAGAACAATAGGGACAATGCACAGCCAAATAACCATTTGCTGGTTGAAAATAGAAAGAGTATCATAACCTAAGATATCGCAGCATTGGAATGCAATGCTGTTTCAGTTTTCTACTTAATTTTACATTAATGTTTTTAAAATGATTTAAAAGTTACATTAGTTAAAAAAAATTAAAATTAATTTAGAATTAATTTTAAACAGGTTTTTTTTTAAAAAAAACAACAACAACTCTGTATGCTTTGATGAAGTTCTCAATCATCCAGCTAACTTTTTCTGGAAGTTGAGTCATGCAACTGGATCTATTTTCTTGTTGGTTTGAAATGTTTTGCTGCTTATTCAAGTAGCTGCTTCAGTCTGAACAAGTTGGTTAAAGGGAATCTAAGTAGCCGGAGGGATGTTGGCATGTACCAACTGCTAAAATTCTTAGGCATTATTAAGTGTAATCTCTCATGGTGAACCTGTGAAGTGGCCTTAATCTTCCTGGGGACTGATGAGAGAGGAGCATAAAAAATGGGTGTCAGGGTTCCAAGTAAGAACCCCAATGAAAGAAAACTCCGAGGCTTGACTTTCCTCAAAGTTCCATTTTATTAGCGGAGTCATATTGGCACATCTGGGAAAATCCGAATCTGAAAGCTTCCGTGTTTTCCTCACCCAAACGAAAGTTCAAGTCCCTGCCCAGCACACACATGTCTGTCACATGATCCAATCAAGCACCGTCCAACTGGAGATGTCTCCCAGTCACGCCACTATAAGTGCAGGGCAGGATGTCCTTGACTCGCAGAGAAAAAAATGCTATGTGTGCAGCAGCTGCCAAAAAAGCCAAAACAGTCCTAGGCTGCATCAACAGAGGGATATAATCAAGATCACGTCAAGTGTTAATACCACTTTATAATGCCTTGGTAAGGCCACACTTGGAATACTGCATCCAGTTCTGGTCGCCACGATGTAAAAAAGATGTGGAGACTCTAGAAAGAGTGCAGAGAAGAGCAACAAAGATGATTAGGGGACTGGAGGCTAAAACATATGAAGAACGGTTGCAGGAACTGCGTATGTTTAGCTTAAGAGAAAGAAGGACTAGGGGAGACATGATAGCAGTGTTCCAATATCTCAGGGGTTGCCACAAAGAAGAGGGAGTCAAACTATTCTCCAAGGCACCTGAGGGTAGAGCAAGAAGCAATGGGTGGAAGCTAATCAAGGAGAGAAGCAACTTAGAACTGAGGAGAAATTTCCTGACAGTTAGAACAATTAATCAGTGGAACAGCTTGCCTCCAGAAGTTGTGAATGCCCCAACACTGGAAGTCTTTAAGAAGATGTTAGATAGCCATTTGTCTGAAAGGGTATAGGGTTTCCTGCCTAGGCAGGGGGTTGGACTAGAAGACCTCCAAGGTCCCTTCCAACTCTACTATTGTATTGTATTGTATTTTGACCAAATCTACCTCACTCTATACAATTCCCCCTCCTAGTTTCCCACAGCAATAAATGTGGCTTGAAGGCCTAATGCAAAAGATGGCTTCCAGGCCTGACAATGGGGGCTACTCAAACTGCTTAGGCTACGACTCAACTTCCAGACAACTCTATGTTGGTGTTAAAACACTGTTTCATGTCGGAAAGCTGGATGTCAAGGGGATAATTTTCGTGCTTAATCCCTGGGGCACTAACCCAAGTTGGTCCATCTAAAGCTATGAACATGATCTCATTTTTTTCTTCTTCTTTTACCTAACTGAATTTGTAGATGGATCTTTCTTTGATGGAAATGATGTGAAAGAATAGTCTGCAAAATCTGATTAAGTGGGAATCACAGTCAAGTGAAACAGAGGAGGATTTCTGCTGGTTGGCCCTGGATTGGGCAAACCAGTAGGTGGGAGCCTCACACAAGTGCGCACATGAGCAACCACTGAAGTAATATGATAGCTCTGTTGTTCAGCAGCTGATCTGCTTCTATGAAGCCACTGTCTTACTTCAGCTAATGATACAGTATATAGTTGTATTTGTGTGTGTGTGTGTGTGTGCATTTCTGTGTTTTTGTGTTGTCTCCTGGTGACTACCTGAACTAATCGCTATGATTTTCTTGGCAAGATTTTTCAGAAGAGGTTTGCTAGTGCCTTCTTCCTAGGCTCGAGAGAAAATGACTGGCCCAAAGTCAATCTGATGGCTTTGTGCCTGTGATGGAACTACAACTCATAATCTCCTGTTTTTTTAGCCTAATGCCATAACCACTACACCTCTCATTGTTCAATTAACTACAATAAACTACGTACAGTAATAAACAGAAATGTATAAAAACCACGTAATATTAATAACAGAAGCAGCAAAGCCAAATCAGTTGTAAAATTGTGTATTTTTAACTGGAGAACTGATTGAGCCAATGAAAATAGTTTCCAGGAAAACAGGAAAAAAGTACTTGAAATTCTATTGTTTAAATAGATTGCAATCAATCAAACGACTAATTTACCTCTTCAATATGCCAGTTACAAATGACAAAAACTTGCCTAATGTTGTGCAATTTATCTTCTCATTGAGAGCAGAAACATTTTTGATAGACCAAATTCTGATGAAGGTAAAGTGTTTCCAGTACAATATAATTAGTACTCCAATCTAGAGTAGCTTTTGTTTAAAATAACTGTAAACTTGTCTTTCAAGGGCACATTAAATCACACTTTTCCAAACTTTCTGATCAACCAAATTAAGCATACTAAGAAAATCTTTCCTGATTAACAATGTGCATTCTTAAATATTGCCATAGATGGAACTAAAATTGAGAATTAAGAAAACAAACAGCAGTCATTCTGGTCAGTTTGCATTGATGTATTTATAATGGAATTGAACTGAACTGAACTGAATATTTTATTTGGCCAAGTGAAATTAAACACTCAAGGAATTTGTTTCTGGTGCAGAAGCTCTCAGTCTACATGCAAAAGAACAGAATAATGATAATCACCATAATAATACTAGTAAGAGATAGGAATAAGGAATATAATAAGAAGGATTAATAATATTACAGCCATACATGAATAAATGCACAAAGTGTACTGTAAGAATTAGGTGTTCAGCAGAATGATGGCCACTAGGGAAAAAAATTGCCCTTGTGTCTAGTTATTTAGGCATGCTGTTGTGTCTGAACCAGGCAAATGCAAGGTGTCAATCAACACCAACATGATGCCGGGATTGGCTGGTTCATGTAGGCGTCGCCAGGGGGAGCTAACATTGTTCTGATTGGTTGCCGGTTTGACAGCTACTATATAAATAGCTGTCAAACCGGAGTTCTCTGTTCTGTTATTGTTAATGCATTGTTAGTGATGAAATAAAGCTGTTATTGTGAACGGATCACCTCAGTAAATTGAATTAATATAGTAACTTATTACATGCAATGCCCTATAGCGGCATTCTGAGGAGAGGAGTTATAACAGTTTATATCCAGGATGTGTAGGGTCTACAGACATCTTATCAGCCCTCCTTCTGACCCACACAATATGCAGGACTTCTTTGTGTTGGAATGTACAGTATTTTGTATTGTAACAACTACAAAATTAATTCAGCCAATATATGGCAGTGTTTAGTATGCACCTATGGTTATAATCTATGGTTCCTTTACTTCTGAGCAGAGTTTCTTGTGATAGTCAAAACCATTAAGCAGCAAGCTACCAATCTGTTTGGCTATATAACACTTCTCTGCTACCATTTCTATATAATAAAACGGGATTTCTAACAGGCTTATGGGTCTAGGATCAACCTTGGCAAACCAAAGGTAAAACCAGTATAAATCCAGATTAGAGCAGAAATGCAAAGTTCAACACAGAAGAGAGCAAACCATTCAGCTAGCTACAGCCAACAAGAGGCAGCCACAGAATAAAAGAAAATGGCTGAAAGAAAGAAAAAAGCTGAAAGGAAGATTTCAGCTTCAGCCATAACTACCAGTCTTGGAAATGCAAGATAAAAATGCTGCTAATAAGAGAAAGAAGGTGGAAATGTATAAATGAAGCGAGGCTAGAATGCCCTTCAGATGAGTAGATAGATAGAAATCAGAAAGCTCGGAGCACAATCTCTCTTACCACAGGAGATGATCAAATCGTACATATATGTAAATGTGAAATTGCTAAAGAAATGTGGGAAGGATTACAAAAGATGCATGAAAGAGATAATCTAAGCAATTAATTATATTTGATTAGCCAGGATATGCAGGGATTATATAAGGCACACCTTGGAAATGGTTGAACACCTGAGAGGCATAGGAGAAGAAATAAAAGATTTTCATGTTGCAGCATTACTATTTACCAGAAAGTTATGAACTGCTTGTCACAGTGCTTGATACATGTCCAGATGACAAGTTAACATAGGACCATATTAAGGGAAAGCTTATAGATGAATATAAGCATACAGCAGAAAGCATTAACAGTGACAGTGCTTCTATCAGCGAATCTGTTTTAAAAATGAAAAATAAGACTAAAAACAGTTACATGAAGCAAGAAACATGAATGCTTTGGTGTGCAAGAAAAAGGGTCATTTAAAAGCAGATTGCAGAATCTGGAAAGCTAGAATGCAAAACTAAATTAGTAACAAACATTAATAATTAATAGTAAACATATTTATTTGAATATTGCTAAAATATATTCATGCATGTGTCATTGCTTCATTATTATTGTTCAGCATCGCTGGGTTGACCAATAATGTGAAGTTATCAAAATCTCTCTTGGCTTAGATTTTCTTTTTCTTCCAGCCAACTCTACACATTAATCAGGTGTAGATTTGCTATGTGTCCAATTACTTTTTTAAAAAATCCAGTGCTAACATCAGTAAGAATCAAGCAAACTGAGACAAAGCCTAGGAATATTATCAGGGACCAAGTAAGATTAAAAGAATTATAAGTAAGGACAATTCATACAACATCTGTGCAAACACAATCCACAAAGTTTAGGGCAATACTTCCTACCTGTGTAAATATCTGCCTTTTATACGATTTTCAACTATGCTGCTTAGCAGGCAGTATTTTCTTAGCATTCCGCTTTGAGCAGTATGCTAAATTTCAGAATTAAGAGTAAAATCAGGCTAAATTGACTGTTTGGTGTAGATGAAATAGAATTAATGTTCAGGTTGCTGCCATGATTCACTTTTGATTTTTCTGTATAACTGGCAATATAAGACAAACATTTTTGTTTTCCTTCTCAATAGCTAGTCAAATACAAACAGCTTATGTGTTTTAACTTTTAAAAGGACTGTTCTACAGAATGAATGTACATCTTTCTTGGCATTTACAGAAATGTTATGCTCCAAAGTTAGTAAAAAAAAACAGGCAAACTAATCTCTCATATATGTTCAACAGCATAACTGAATTAGAGATGAAAGAAGTAGTTGCACTCCTTTTGAGTATATTAAATGCAGTATTAGGAATCTTCACTGGGCTGTGATAAGTTTCTAATTAATCAGGATATATACACATTTACATATATATATGTTTACCCACATAGAGAGAGACACATACTTTAAAATTCCCTCAAGTCTTCCAATTAAGGAAGGAAGCATCCTTTTGGTTACTTTACTAAAGGCATGTATTGAACTATTAAAGACACACCATGAAGAAAATCCCACATTTTCAAACCTATAAGATAAGACAGGAAAGATGACTCTCCTTATATATTTCATAATGCATTACATTGCCACAACTCATTTATGGTGCAGTAGAAAATGCAATGCACTTACAGAGATTTTGTTTTTCAAACTACATTCTGTGCGACTCCAAAATAGTTTAATGGGGTTTTATGAGAAACTAAGGGCAAAAGAAAAATATTTAGCATTAAGTTTGAGAAAACTCAAGTGTAGGCAGTTTTGTATGACTCTTGAGCAAGACCTAGCAGGTTCCATGGCCAGAAAAATTTGAAAACCTATGGAACTCTTGCATGGATTCGAATCCAGCTTTAGTCTCGGTTCAAATCTACCTTTAGTTTTGGAAGTTATCTGGATTACTTTATACAGTACTAATCTCTCTCACACCAATTTAACCAGAGGTGGTATTCAGCAGGTTCTGACCAGTACTGGATAACCGGTAGCGGAAATTTTTAGTTCGGAGAACCAGTAAATACCACCTCTGACTAGCCCTGCTCCCATCTATTGTCTGCCTCCCAAGTCTCAGCTGATCAGGAGGAAATGGGGATTTTTCAGTAACCTTCCCCTGGAGTGGGTGAGAATGGAGATTTTACAGTATCCTTCCCCTGCCACGCCCACCAAGCTAACCCAGCAAGCTGGAATATAAAACAGCAAAATAGAATTTGCATGAACGTGATCTAATATAAGGGTATGCCCCTTTTCCCAAAGTTTTTCTTTATTCCCATTTAAAATCCAAATACCCACCATTTTGCTCTCCAGGCTTGCAATAAGGATATTTCAACTTCAGGTTTCAATTCAGTACAATCCCTTGATAAAAGAAGCAATTGTTTATTTTGAAAATAAAATGAGACATAGATTATAAATGGATGGATGGATGGATGGAAGCTTATCAAAGAGAGAGCCAACCTACAATTAAGGAAAACATTCCTGTCAGTGATGACAATTAATCAATGGAACTGCTTGCCTCCGAAAATTGTGACTGTTCCATTATTGAAGGTTTTAAAGAAAAAAATTGGACAGCTATTTGTCCAGAATGGTATACGGTCTCCTGCTTGAGCAAAAAGATGGACTAGAAGACCTCCAAGATCTTTTCCAACTCTCTTATTCTGTAATTTTTGTAATCCTTTATTTGTTGTTGTTAGTTGCAAAGTCATGAACGACCTATCGCGACCCCATGGACAATGTTCCCCCAGGCCTTCCTGTCCTCTACCATCCTCTGGAGTCCATTTAAGTTCACACCTACTACTTCAGTGACTCCATCTACCTACCTCATTCTCTGTCATCCCCTTCTTCTTTTGCCCTCAGTCTTTCCCAGTATTAGGCTCTTCTCTAGTGAGTCCTTCCTTCTCCTTAGGTGGACTCAAAAAGTATTTGAGTTTCCTCTTCAGTATCTGGCCTTCTAAAGAGCTGTCAGGGTTGATCTCCTCTAGGACTGACCGGTTTGGTCGCCTTGCAATCAAAGGGACTTGCAGGAATCTTCTCCAGCACCATAGTCCAAAGGGCTCAATTCTTTGGTGCTCAGCCTTTCTTATGGTCCAACTTTCACAGCCATCCATTGCAACTGAGAAAACCATTGCCTTGACTATATGCACTTTTGTTGGAAGAATGATGTCTCTGCTTTTTAGATTTGCCATAGCTTTCCTCCCCAGGAGCAAGTGTCTTTTAATTTCTTGGCTGCAGTCCCCATCTGCGGTGATCTTGGAGCCCAGGAAAATAAAATCTGTCACTACCTTCATTGGGTGCTCTAAAATAGACATTAAATTGTGATTGCAGCTAACTGGTCCTATTTTAAAATATATATAATTTTGCTTAAAGCCTTGTTTTATTTATTTATTTTTTTACAGAAAGGCAATGATTTTATTCTCAATAGGATTCTTCTTTCTAATATATTTAACAGTTAAGCATCTCTTACCTTTCAAGTTATTCTGTTTCTAAACATAAACACCATATTCTTTTTTTTTAAAAAAAAATAATGTATCTTTTGGAGGAGATTTGTTTAAACATAAACTGTGAGATAATTGCGTTAAACCTATGTTTCAAATGTGATAAATTAGTTCCCACAAGTAAAGGAAAATAATAAACAAAAATCTAACTCAGCTACATACAGCAAAGTGAAAGAAGATGACAGTTTGCAAAAAGGCTAATACAATTCTTTACTCAGGACAAAAATTGCAAAGTGACATCACAGTATAAAAGCAGGGCATAAACTCAAGATTTCTATGCATACATTTAAAAAGTATAACTGATGCCCAACACAAAATTATAAAAATTATTTGCCAGTTTGGTTTAAAAAAATCTTTAAAAGCCAAGATTCAGTGATAGATGAAATCTTGCCCCCCCCCCCCCACTCACTCCATTAAAATGGACAATAATTTCAAAAATATTTGATGGGTCTGCTAACCAAAGATTTTTTTTTAATTCAAAATGTTTACAGTTAAGTTGTGAAGTGATGAAGTCATCTCTTGTTGTCTGAGTCTAATGTGATTGATTTATTTAACTACTGTTTCTTCTTTCATTAATAGCAATAATCTTCTCCAGTCCTATTATTAAAGTTTCAGTGGTCACAGTTGAATCTCTGGTAAAAAAAAAATATTGTACGATGCTTGTTATCAAAGCATCTAGTTTGTTATTGTTGATTCCAGCATATATAATGATCCACAACACATCTGGTGTCTTTGAAAAATAAATAGAAGTCCAACAGCAGAGAGGTCCATTCTTCAAGTGACTAAGGATGGTGCAATGATCAAAAAGCACAAATGGCAGGATTTATTATAAGATCAGAAGTGTACAGCAACAGGTATAGCCATTATTTGTAATAGTTGAAAGTTGTAGATGGGACAAACTAAGGGCCTTTCCCTACGACAGAGAGGAATTACTATTATTTAACTTTGATTTTTAGTGGTCAACTTCTTATGATATGTATTAGTTTCATGAATAGTATGCATGTACATGCACACAGACACACCCCTTAGAGGGAACATAGATGGCATCCAGTCAAGTCAAAAGAACTTGTGAATCAAAGAATATCAGGCAATAATTTGTTTCCCCAAAATGGGAAATAATTGTGCATGGTTTCCTTCAATATTTATGTCTGGACCTTAATTAAGAAGAACAAAAGCTCAATTCACAATTCTTTTTCTGAAGAAAGTAAACTAGAAATCGAGGAACCTGTTTCCCCCATATTCTGGGTTTGCACTTTCAAAGAACACCCATCTGGTGGACCACTGAAGATATAGAATGTTGGATCAAAGGGGCTTTCAACCAGATGCAGTTGACCTGTTTTTCCAGAGACACACAATAAGCAGTGTGTGTGGTGTTTTTTTCTATGTTTTCTTATATCTGATGGGAATTTAAAGTCGTAAATGTACACCGTGAGTCCTTCACAAGATGGATGCTATGGAGAGGAGCTTGCCATTCCCTCAAAAGTCCTCATACTGGTCACAGCCAGTAAAAACAACAACAACAACAACAACAACAATCACCTTGAATGAATGGGCAAACTGATAATCCAGCTCTCTACTCTCTATGTTGCTTTAAGTTTAGCTTGTTCAATATAGCTCCTCTACTTCTAAAACATCAGCATAGAAAAAAAAAAATAATGAGAAAAAAGAAAAGAGGAAAGTTGGCAAATGGGAGAGAACCCTACACCAATTAACACAGTGAGTACCATTGAATGACACAGAGATTTGAAGTTGTAATCTATTGGGGAAACATATATTCCATTTGAGATACAAAGAGTGGGATTTGCCTTCTTTCCTTGTAACTGGGTTGCCGAACCGATAGGGACAGCAGGTTTGGCAGGCTCCTGGACAAGTTCCCCAGTTGCCGCAGCATGTTTCTTTTATTTTTATTTTATTTTAATTAAACAAAAACACAAAAAAGAATCATCCTTCATTACATCTTTGTACAAAGTGTGTTGATTGGTTACAGATAACCTTCGTGCATTTCTTCCACGGTCATTATTTATAGTTCATATTAGATTATACACTTCAAATCAAAAATCTTTGTATATCTTACTATCAATATACCACAATTCTCATTTGGCTACAATTATTTGAACATACTTTTACCTCAAATTATTCATACTTAAAGACACAGCCACATAATGGCATTCATTAGCTATTTCAAAAATCCTCCAATAACATTACACTTTTATGACATATTCTAAGTAAAAGTCAATTAATAAAATTTCTAAACCTTTTTATTCCCTCCCCCCCCCAACTCTCTATTTAGAGTTCGTATCCAAGTTGCTTTTACCAATATCAGAGCATAGATAGATGATAGATAGATAGATAGATAGATAGATAGATAGATAGATAGATAGATGTATAGGTATAGGTATAGGTATAGGTATAGGTATAGGTATAGGTATAGATATAGATATAGATATAGATATAGATATAGATATAGATAATTAAATAATATCCATTGACATTTCCTTGCTGTTATTATAATTGGCTAAAAATCATTTACTATTTATATCCCACCTCCTTTCGTCAAACCCCAAAAACATTACACCTTTATGACAGCATGTATTTTTTAACATGTTTAATGTTCTGCGCATGCACAGACCTATTTACAGGCAACTGTGCATGCGCGCAGAACAAATCACACATGCACCGAACCGGCAGTAATGCCAGCAGGAACCCACCCCTGATACCACCCCTCTTCTTTTTTGTTGCAATAGCGAGTAAAATAATTTCCCCAGTTTAGAGTATTCCAATAATTTATAATGGTGTTTCTTAATATGTACCTATTGAAATGATACTATGTCCAATTTTAGTCTTTGTAAGTTTGAAAAAAAATAATTTCATAGGGGAGTTCAGTCCATTTATATTGACTGACAATATATTTGTTTCTTCTTGCATTGCTTAGTTATATACTCCTGGTCTTATACTCCTGGTTGCTCTTATTTCTCTGGGTTCTTTTGTTATTGCTCCTCCTTACACTGCATGTTATTTTTTCTCCTTTCCACTCTCATCTTGCTGTTAATATTTTTCTTCTGTCATTGGTACTTCTTGGCCTTTACGCACTGTTTCTCCACTTATTTCCTATCCCTCTTCCATATTAAAGTGGTTGTCATAAAATTGGAGAGAAGCAGAGAATTCAAGGCCAACCAGACTTGGTGAAGGGACATTCCTTCCCACATTTTTCCTCTCGTTTCCACCATCCCAGGGCAAAGCGTTTTCTCACCACAAAGCTTTTGGAGCCCAATATCAATTATTTTCTTCTCATTTGTTGTTGATATTGCTTATATCCTGCACTAATTGTGTTGCTTCCTCTGAAGAACTTTGAACATCAACTCATAGAAATCTTGTACAGCCAGTCCTCCTCCTCTCACCTTCCCTCCTCCAATAGAAAAAAAAACATCGAGAAAATTCCTAGAACAGAGAGTGACAAGAGTAAAGCAAGGAGTCAGTCATTGAATGTTTCCAAATAACTGACACTGAGATTCCCCTAACAATGTCCCTGTGGTGCACAAGACACCGAAGAGGAAAAGGTGTGGTTCCACATTGGATTGATCTGTATACTTTAACCATCTTTTCCATTTGGATGATTCACTGTCTTCCACTCTGAAGAATAAACAAGCCACCCTTATTTATTCTTCAACTTTTCTTCCAAGTTCAAGAAAATATAGCTAATTCAAAAAACAAGTTAAAGGGAGTGTGTGATCTCAGTTGATTAAATTAAGAAGAGAATGATGGAGCACATCTTCCCCCTGCTTCCCCATCCTAAGAAAAGGGGAAATCAACCCCTCTGATATGTTGTCTACTAAAAGAGGGACAGTACCCCGGATTCTAGCAGCTCTTTTGAAGACCTTCTTACATCGTGGAGCACATCTTCCCTCTGATAACTGACCACTGATAGTTAGTGACAATTCAGCTAGGATGGATGAAATCACAAAACCATTAGAATTCCCAAGAAGTTGACAGGCCTCAATTGGACTCCTATCAAAGATCACCTGCTCTATCTTTTCTACAGGCACCTATGCCAGCCAAATGTCTCTAGGGACCTACTAGCAAATCAGCCTAAAGCTGCCTATTTCTCATCTTTTTTAGAAGACTTAGCTCTTCAGATGTAGACTGTGTCTTTATAGAGAAGCTCCAAATGATTTTCAACATCAAGGTGCATTCTCCAACATGCTAAAACCTAAACTCAGATGGGGGAAAAAGGCACCACTTTTATAGAGTGTATTCTGCCCAACAAAAAAACAACAACCATATGGTGGTGTTAGAATTAGTGTCAGGGTAATGACAATTTAATAGCTGACCAGCTGCTGTAAGGCTGTAAACCGAGGTGATGTCATGAGGAAGAGTCAGCAGGGTTACTGCCATTTGAAGAACCTGTCTATATAAGGGAGGCCATATGAGGGCATCTCTCTCTCTCCTCGTGTTCTATCTCCATTGTGGTTCCCCGTGTAGAGTTGAAGATTGATTGATTGCCTGGTATTTGCCTAACCTGTGTATGTATGTATATATAAGTCTTGTATATAAACCATTGTTCGAAAGACAAAACCTCTGTGCACTGTATTTTGCTCCTGGGTTGTCTCAAAATAGTAGTTGCGATGTGCGCACTCCGACAATGAGGAATGAATTCATGTGATTACATGAATTAATCTTGAGGTAGTATAAGGCTGGATCTTAGTGACCTTCTCAATTGGGATGTGAGAGGTTGCCTTGCATTTGTGGGAACTGAGAGGTTCTTTGGTGGTTTTTATGTTTTTTTAACTTGTGTTACTGTTTTTACTATTGTCTGGGAGCTGTCCGCTGCCTTAATGTCAATGAAGAGGAAACAGTCACAGTTAAAGCCATTAAACTAATCACTGCAGTTGCTAAGTGAATCATGTAGTTATTATACAAGCAGGAACGCTACCTTATTTACAGTGAATTATACAGCAAGGCACATTTAAACGTTTGGGATATTTAAGGAGACAAAGTTAGTAAATCAATCAAAAGCAAAAAAAAAAAACCAAAATGACTTAAACATATATTAGCAGTAACCTCCAATGTGTAATTCAAAGGACAGTACAAATATTTAACTAATGAATAGTGGTTGGGAAAATAAAGACAGGGGAAGAGAAGAATATATTATCAAAAGTGTTTTTTCTCCATAGCTCTATGTCTACATTTATATTTTTTATGTTTTCTCCTTATGTTTTACTAGCAGTTGTTTATCTTCTGCTTTGTTTCTTGTATCTTTATTCTTATAAGAGCTATGTTTAAATAATAAATGCAGTAAGGAAGAAGTCTAAAACAGTTCTTGATTGAGAGATAAAACAGTGGATGCAGAACAATTTATTTGTGTTTTTTTTTACAACAGATATGCAATTTCTATGTATTATTTTCATTTGCCGAGATCCCCTTTGATTTTAACTGCAAATTCTTCTCAAACTTCTTTAATGCATAAGACACATTAACTAGCACTTCAAACATCAGAAGCTGCTTGTAATCCAAGTACTTAAACAAATTAATGAGCTGCAGCTACAATGAATGATTAGGTCATTTAGGATATGGTGTACATTAATGCATTTGACAAAGGCAAAGATGGAAGATCATTAAACTAGGTCTTTATGGCCCTGAGGGCAAACAGCAGTGGATCTAATCAAGATGGAGAAACACAAATGTTCTGACAATAAGTGATTAAATATGACTTAACCATGACAAAAATCTAATACTTAGCAATAGTTTCATCCCCATAATATCAAGCTATAGTAAATTTATTAGGAAGACTATTGTGGGATCACTACCAGAGTATATCCCCACTCCATCCACATATTCACATATAATTGCTTTGTTTCTTAAGCCTCCAAGTTAAAGTAATTATTATTTATGAGACTAAAGTAGGAGGTTTTTTTTCAGATATATCTTTAATTTTGTGAAATATATCTCTGTTAATGATTGTTGAGGGCAATATGCTGATTCTGTCAACCGCTGTAAAGCACTGTGAAGCGGTATATAAGTCTTAAGTCAGGGGTGTCCAAACTTGGCAACTTTAAGACTTGTGGACTTGAGGAGTTGAAGTCCACAAGTCTTAAAGTTGCCAAGTTTGGACACCCCTGTCTTAAGTGCTATTGCTATTATATTGAAGAAGATAGACTAAGAATCCAGTAGCAGCTTAAAACTAACCATTTTTTACTGGCACCAGCTTCTCTGAATTATATCTCCTTCCTTTGGTATATGTGTTACCCTGAAATATGAACTGGTATGCAAACTCTACTGCCTCCACTAGGCTATAATACAGATATTTTTAGCTACACGGTTTTTTTGGAGTGGTGGGCACAACAAATCTAAATAATAACAATAATAACAACATTGAGTCCCAGTAATGAATATTTTGATGAACTATAACTCATATCTTTATCTTGAATAACTCTTTCAAGTATGTTTGTTCACGTTTTTTTGAACAAAATAAATCTCCCTCAAGGTCAGTGTTAGGGAAAACGCAAAGTAAAAATGTTTTAAGATCAGTGCTCTTTCTAATGCCAGTTTCTTCTTCTTCATTTCCTTTGATATATAGGCTAGTCAGTATGTCCTGTCTGGATAGAGAAATGTTATTCAAACTTGGCAACTTTAAGATGCATAGACTATTGCCAGAATTCCCTGGACAGCATGTTTTATTCTGGACCAGCTGTAACTTCTTTGTGGTCTTCAAGAACAGACAACTGTTATTGTGAAACAGCCCACAACATCAGTAAATATGAGGAAGGTCAATTGTTTGTGAAGCTGTTATTGGTCATAGCTACTACCTGCTCTGTGGCCAGGAGCTGAGAGTCTAAGACAACCCCCCAATTACACAATAGTCCCAAGCAGGGGAATGCAAGACCAATCATATCAAAGATGAAATGTTGTAAACAACCAAATGCTCACTTTTATTCAGTCTTGGTAGGGTTGAGCTTAAGACTATATTTTTTCCCAGCCAGACTTTTACAGCCTAAAAGTACAGGGTAAAAACTTTGACATAATTAATTGGTCAGCTAGGGATCAAGAGAGACAACTGAGTACCCAACCCAGATTAATGGATGACCAGACATTGAATGGGAGAGGAGATAAATTGTTTCTCATCAGTTCAGTTGCAGATCGGTAGACTTCTGCTATCTATAATACAGCAGGCTTGAGTGCAGGGGTAGGTATAGTGTTGTACCCAAAGAGATGTCAATTAACCGGAAAAACCCTGTCTCTTTCCAATTGTACTCTCTAATACCCTATTAATCTTTTATTATATATTAGTAGGTGTGTGTGGATGTTATTCTTGCAGATTATTTTACTTTGCTAATCTTTCTCATAGTAAGGAATTCATCCATATTGAGATGATTACTGATGTTCAAATGCAACTTGGCTAGGGAATCCTGTCCATAAAACTACATAATAAAAAACATCAGAGGAGAAAGCAGGATGAGGAAGCTTTATTCCAATTCAGTCATGAAAATGTTGGTTCATATATGGTCATATAAATACTGAAGGCAGCACCACTGACTCATATGTTCTTCCCAAACTCAAATACGTATGCTATAATACCATTATAGTATAGTATAATACGAGGGACATGGTGGCTCAGTGGCTAAAATGCTGAGCTTGTTGATCAGAAAGGTCAGCAGTTTGGCGGTTTGAATCCCTACTGTCATGTAATGAAGTGAGCTCCCATTACTTGTCCCAGCTTCTGCCAACCTAGCAGTTCAATGCCATGCAAAAATGCAAGTAGAAGAATAGGAACCACCTTTGGTGGGAAGGTAACAGCGCTCTGTACGCCTTCGGCATTTAGTCATGCCGACCACATGACCACGGAGACGTCTTTGAAAAACAGTGGCTCTTCAGCTTTGAAATGGAGATGAGCACCACCCCCTAGAGTTAGGAATGAGTTGCACATATGTGTGAGGGGAACATTTACCTTTTGTCTATGATAATATTTTATCAAGGATAATATTTCTGATATTTTGTGATCTCCTTTTATCCCAATATCCATGGCATGTTTTCTTGGAGACTCAAATACTGTTGATCATTCAAAAAAATCTCCTGTATTTCGTATAGGACAGAATTTTGGCAGCATATGTTCAGGTTCTGACAGTAGACTTTATGTCCCCAATCACTCCAGCTCTATTTGTAGCAATAAAAAAAAAACTATAGGGAAGCGATGGCGAACCTTTTTTGGCTCACGTGCCATAAGTGGGGGAAGCGCAGGGGTGTTGTGTAGGGATGTGCCGCACCCATAATGCAATGTGTGACACCCCCCAGTGCGCATGCGCACACTACAGGTGCGACCTCCCATTTTTTGCATGCTATTTTTGCCCTCCCCAGGCTCCAGAGGCTTCAGAGGCCCTCCCGGAAGCCCTCCAGAGGCTTCAGGGACCTTCAGGAGGCTTCCCTGAAGCCTCCGGAGCAGTCAAAACGAACCTCGGAGCAAACTGGAAGTCACTTCCGCTTTGCTCGGAGGGTCATTTCGAGCACTCCGAAGGCTTCAGAGACCTTCAGGATGCTTCCCTGAAGCCTCCGGAGCAGTCAAAATGAACCTCTGAGCAAACCGGATGTCTGTTCCCGAACTTCCGGTTTGCCCATAGGGCTGGACTTTTGCACTCCGGAGCCTTCTGGGAAGCTCATGAAGCCTCTAGAGGGCCTCCAAGGGGGGTCGCGGGCGAGGCTCTTTTCGCCCTCCCCAGTCTCCTATAAAGCCTCTGGAGCCTGGGGAGGGCGAAAAATGGCTTTAAAAAAGGGTGAACTCAGCTGGCCAGTGTGCACATGTGCGCTGGCCAGCTGACAGGGCAGCACCTCACCTGTCCTGACAAATGGCTCCGCGTGCCACCTGTGGCACGAATGCCATAGATTTGCCATCACTGCTATAGGGAATCCAGAATTTTCACCACAATATAAATCTTATAGACCTAGTAATATCAACCATTCCACTTGTATTTGCTATCCTGAATTCACAAGTCTGAAAAACTAGGGCTGTCTGGAGCAACAATCTTTGGTTTCAAAGGGGCATGCTCAGTCAAGTGAAATCCAGCCCCTTTTTACAAATAAGCAATGCATATTTAAAAAAGAGTAGGATAGACAGCAGGATAGAGGGACGCGGTGGCTCAGTGGCTAAGATGCTAAGCTTGTCGATCAAACATTCAGCAGCTTGAATCCCTAGCGCTATGTAACGGAGTGAGCTCCCGTTACTTGTCCCAGTTTCTGCCAACCTAGAATTTCAAAAGCACATAAAAATGCAAGTAGAAAATTAGGGGCCATCTTTGGTGGGAAGGTAACAGAGTTCCATGTGCTTTTAGTGTTCAGTCATGCCGGCCACACGACCACAGAGATGTCTTTGGACAGCGCTGGCTCTTCAGCTTTGAAAGTGAAATGAGCACTGCCCTCTAGAGTCAGGAATGTCTAACACATATGTGAGGGGAACCTTTATCTTTACCTTTTATGCTCAGTCAAGTGAAATGTAGTCCCTTTTTACAAATATGCAATGCATATTTTAAAAAGAGTAGGTTAGACAGACAGATAGACCGTCAGTGATATAGGAATATTATATTTCCCTTTGTAAGATATTACATGCTTGATCAAGATAGTTACCATCCTTAGGGAACAAAAGCTAGAACCTAAACAGCTTTGTTGTTTATTCATATCACCCAAATACAAATTAGAGTGTCAAAAAACTCTTGACATATTTACATCTAGAGCCTGAACAATTTTTAGGTCAATGACCATCTTTATGAAAGTGCTTTATTATTATCCTTACAGCTGTCAATCATCTAGGTCAACTCAGAAAGAGTTAATTGGTGCTCTAGACAGTATTCCACCTCAATTAATTAAAAAAAGCTCTATAATTTTATCCAATTTGCTCTGCTGAATATTAAATTATCAGGAAAGCAGCAAGTCTCTCATCTTTATCATATACATCGGATGCAAGAGTTATCTAACATGAAATCCGTGATATCCTTCTCTTCTGTGGCACCTTCCAGATATGTTGGATTACAGTTCCCGGAGGACATTTCTCACTTGTCAGATGTTAGTACGTTCATGTTTAAATCAGTGCATAATGTAAGTGCAAAACTCATTAGCGTTGCTGTTAGCTACAAACCTGACCCATGTCACTAAAGCCTGTATTCAAATATCTCTTTGATATAAAACACACTGAAAAAAATATTCTCCATTTCCCATCCTATGCCATACTTGCTGTGAGAATCCAACAAGATAAACAAAATGCTACTCATTACTTCTTATATGGGCATGGATAAAATTGTGGAAACCTAAGGAAAGTGGTTGGAATGTGTTGTCCAGGAGATTCCGAAACTTACTATATTCTAAATTATCATTTTCTCTTGTAAAGGTAAAGGCCCCCCTCGCACATACTGTATGTGCTAGTTGTTCCCGACTATAGGGTTCATCTCCATTTCAAAGCTGAAGAGCCAGCGCTGTCCGAAGACGTCTCCGTGGTCATGTGGCCAGCATGACTAAATGCCGAAGGTGCACGGAATGCTGTTACCTTCCCATCAAAGTGGTCCCTATTTTTCTACTTGCATTTTTATGTTTTTTCGAACTGCTAGGTTGGCAGAAATTGGGACAAATAACAGGAGCTCACTCCATTACATGGCAATAGGGATTCGAACTGCTGAACTGCCAACCTTTTTGATTGACAAGCTCAGCGTCTTAGCTAGTAAGCTACTGTGTCCCTTGTTTTCTCTTCTACATGTCATGTAAAATAGCCTGAGTGATAAACTGCAGGAAGATGAGGAGTCTTCCTCCGCGCCAATCCTGATTTATTTTTATTTATTTCTACTAAAACAGATGTGTACTACCAATGCCCCCAGGGTTCCATGTGGCCTTTCAAAGCCTTGGCCATCAGATGCATCAGTGTGAGAAAAGTGGGGGGAGAGGGAGAATTAATTAATTGCATGGGAATTAATCATAACAACTTGCTGAACTCAATGCAAAATGACCATCAGATATGCATCTGGGTGTGAGAAAAGGGAGGAGGATTAATTAATTGCATGGGAATTAATCATAACAACTTAATGAACTGCACTGAATTGAACTGAATCCAAATTGAATCCAATCCAAAACTACTTTGAGAAATACTGTCCACTTGTGCCACTCAAAAGTTAGCTATGGTCATTGGTTCAAAAGATGATTGCACATTCCTTGTCTGAAAAGTCTTAGATTGACTCCAATTTCCCTTTTCTATTGTACGAAGAGAAATTGTGGAGACCATTTTACTACACTGTCCAAGGATCTGGAGAAAATTTCCAACAACTGTATGAGAACAGATTTCACCTTCCTTTCTTCTTCCCATAAATGAGGCCGTGCTAATTTTGTATGCTGAATTAAGCATAATTTTGTGGGAAGTGGTATTTGTGTTGGGAAATACATTTAAGAAAATGAGGATAATTGTATTTCTTAAAAAGGGTGTGTGTGGCAAGGAGCATTTACAGCAGCGCAAATGAGGAGAACGAATCCACATATTACAAGGAGGTGCATTAAAAAGAGAAGAATGAATTTGCAGGTTATTATGAATATAAGTAGGAAAATCCTCCAAAGTGGACAGTAAAGACTTCTAGCCATGTACATATTCTACTCGGAAAAGAGATGACTAAATTATCCATTGTCTAAGACCCAAATGACTGCTTTTTAGAAGGCCAGCTCCTGAAGATGAAACTCAAATACTTTGGCCACCTAATGAGAAGGAAGGACTCACTGGAGAAGAGCCTAATGCTGGGACTGAGGACAAAAGAAGAAGGGGATGACAGAGAATGAGGTGGCTGGATGGAATCCCTGAAGCAGTAGGTATGAGCTTGAATGGACTCCAGAGGATGGTGGAGGAAAGGAAGGCCTGGAGGAACATTGTCCATGGAGTTGCGATGGGTCGAATACGACTTCACAACTAACAATAACAAAAACCCAAATGCATGTTAGTGTGAGAAATTTAGCCAAAAAATTATTATTGTTATTGTTGCATTTCTTGGTTTACTTGGAAATCTAACAGTTCAACATTCCCAACAAGTTAAAAATAATAATTTGAATAATGTATACAACATTTGGAATAGAGAATTCTAGTTTTCTAAATCATAAAATTAATAATTTTATATCTTGATGGAATGTTTGTTTACTATAGTAAACCAAGTTCCTGGAAGAAATATAAAATTTAAGGACATTAAAATGCTATTAGAAAGTTTGGATGTGTATTGTTTAAATATCTGCAAAAAAAATACAATGTACTTCTGGAAGTCCACCTGCCTACAGATATACAGGTTTGTTCATCAGAATTTATTACCTTCAGCCTTCGTATTGGCTTTTTGTCACAGAAAAAAATGGATTGGACAATATTATCCCAAAGATGCTTTTTCAAGAGGCAACTGGACTTTCTGGGTTTTTTAAAAAGACATTTCGCTTCTCATCCAAGAAGCTTCTTCAGCGCTACTTGTATGAGGGGCGAAACATCTTCAAAGAAAAACCAGAAAGTCCAGATGCCTCTTGAAAAAGCACCTTGGATAACCATGATCTGGATGACTGAGAATCCCATAGACATTGGACAATATTATTAAATGCAATCCAGGTTTAAATTTTGAAACACTGAATTGCAGATTTTGAATAAAGATTTAATATTTACCTATGTATTATAAAATGTAGTTGTGAAATCTGTCCTTTTTCTGTCCTTTCATGTTTTTTTTATTACTCAGTTTTATTAAGTTATCTATGCTTTGCTTTATCTGATTTGTGTTTAAATGTTTTGGGTTTCTTATTTTTAGTTGTGAGAAAAGTAACAAAATTAATTTGAAAAGATAGGATAGACATAAACTTTTTTCAAGTTCTAAGTGTATAGAACAACAGGTAAGACATATGTATCAAAGTCCAAACTCAACAGAGTAAAATGTTTGCCAATGCTTTTAGATTCTTTGTCTGGATAGCCAATGTACAGATAGGCACTTCAGTAGTCTGTCACCTCTTCATTTGGTCCAGACTTCTACACACCGAACTACTAAAAATTTCCGCTATTGGTTCTCCAGAACTGGTCAGAACCTGCTGAATACCACCTCTGCCCCAAGGACTGCATATGTAACACTGCTGTGTGAACTGCATTGGATACCAGTTTGTTTCCAAATCCAATTCAGGTTGTTGGTTATCACCCTTCAAGCCCTCCATAGAAGGGGGCCAAGTTATCTGAGAAACTGTCTTGTTTCAATTATATCAGCCCATCCCAGTTGGTCTGTACAAGATTGCATGTTATGTTAAAGAATTCCAACTGACAGCATCCAGGAAAAGAGCTTACTCTGCCATTGTCCTTGTTCTATGGAACATCTTATCTCCAGAGACGAGGTTGATCCTCAGTAGCCTGGCCTTCTGGAAGACCATTAAAATCTGGTTCTGCCACCTTGTATGGGAATCAAAGAGCTATATGCACTTATGTGGGTAGCCTGAAAGAGCTCCCCCAACCTTTAAACTTATCATTTATCTTTGCTTTTAATCTCTTTGCAGGGTTGCGGTGGCTCAGTGGCTAAGACACTGAGCTTGTCGATCAGAAAGGTCAGCAGTTCCATGACTTGAATCCTTAGCGCCGGATAACGGAGTGAGCTCCCGTTACTTGTCCCAGCTTCTGCCAACCTAGCAGTTCGAAAGCATGTAAAAATGCAAGTAGAAAAATAGGAACCACCTTTGGTGAGAAGGTAACAGCCATGTGCCTTTGGCATTTAGTTATGCAGGCCACATGACCATGGAGACATCTTTGAACAGCACTGGCTCTTTGACTTTGAAACGGAGATCAGCACCACCCCCTAGAGTTGGGAACGACTAGCACATATGTGTGAGGGGAACCTTTACCTTTACCAAATCTGTTTGTCAGTAAGCTTTAGTTCTCTCTTAATTGTATTTTTGTATGATTTTATGATCACCAACGTTTCTTCCAACTCTGTTATCCTGTTATTCTGTTATCTGTAAACTGCCCAGAATCACTCAGATAGTAAATTTGATATAAATAAATAAACGAACAAATAAATAAAATCAGAGGCATTTAATTAGGCTTATACAGTTATACCAAAATCAGGTAAAATCCATACTTAATGTGCTAATTATTGTCCAATCTCATTTGTATCCAATCTTGATACAAATATCTTAACAGCATTGATAGCAAATAGATCACAGCAAGTATTACCATGCATTATTGAAAAACGATCACCTTTTATAAAAACTGCACAAACAGCAGACAATATTAGGTTAGTTATACATTTAATAGGCTTGAATGAAATTGAAGATTTGTAATCTTAGTTTTAGATACCACAAAAAATATTTTGACAAAATAGAGTACATGCTTGTATTAAATATCTTTAGATTTCCTTTGAAATTCATAAAATAGATCAAGGTATTATGAGTCACCTACATGTAAAGTAAAGGTTAATAGTATATTTTCTGCTACCTACCCATTATTTACAGGAATTAGACAAGGATGTCCACTGTTACTTTCTTCTTGGATATTGGTGCGGAGTGTTTGGCTTATATGATTAGACAACATAAGGAGTAGCACATACTTTATTTGAATATTAAAGTACATGTTAAAGAGTGCAGATGCAATTTTCTTTCATCCAAAGGCATTCAATTATTCCCTTAAAAAGTAAGAGTTTGTATCTTAACCATTGACATTTGGGGAACAAATCTATGTCAATGTCCATTTGCAAACATGAAAAGATATTTTGGACATGCTGTCTATAGGACAGACGGGCATATTTTGCAGCAGATCCCCTGAACAAATTCAAAAGCAACCATGTTGTCAATGCTGCTATGTAATGGATAATGACAGGCTTGTCACACAGCACATGAAAAGCTGCACATAAACAGATTAGATGGGAAGACCTACTGAAATTGCAATATTGATGAATAGCACATGTTCTCAAAGCTGCTACACTTGTTGGTATAGCTAGTAGTTGAACCCAAGACCAAATCCTACAAAAAGGTTTTGTTAAGAAAAAAAAAGCTAAGGGATGTTTTCTATATATGAATGAAATGTTGAATAATTTCTTTGTTTATGCTTTATAGTGGTATCTCCTGCCAAGCAGATACCTCAAAGTGGCATACAAGTAGATAATATTGTATGCTGACATAAGGGAAATACTCAAACTCTAAATTGATCAATTGCATTGTCAAACTCTTTAACTACTCTGTCCTACTGACTAACGAAGTATTAAAAGACTGGTTGAGTTGCTTTTACTTTCTGGGTTTTCCAACGATTGCCTTTTGTGCAGGAGGAATTCTGCTTTGCATAAGTGATTACAAGTATTAAAAAAAAGATTGTATTTCATCATTAAATAACACACAGCCTAACACTATTATGCTAGACATTTTAAGAGCACTGATCGTGGCGTAGGAAATATTTATGCATATGCTTAAATTGTCAATAAAATCTGTGAAATATGAAAGCACTTATCTTTGCCTCAATTTTAGTGCCAAGCACTCTTTCGAAAATGTACAGACCATTTAATCAGCAAAGCTATAAGCTATATTCCAAACGCTATTTAGAATAATGCATAAATATTACCTAATCAACAATTAATTACAGCCAAAGTAAAACAAGTAATTAAAAGTATATAATTAAAAACAAAGTCACTGAACTCTGAGATGCTAACATATAAAGTAGCTCTTCCCTAGCAAAATTGGTCTTTCCCCCCACCCCGATACCTACACAAAAGAGGTGTTGTACACATTTTCTTCCCAAGAATACAGAACCCAAGAGAATCAGTCAGCAGAGGCATCTATTTCATCAAGAATTGAAATCAACTCTTACAAATGAAGGCTTGAAAGACAAATCTTATCAAATGTTAATTATTTTGCATTACTAATAATTAATAATAATAATTTATTAAATTTCTAGACCGCCCCCTCTCCCCGGAGGGACTCGGGGTGGTGTACAGGAATAAATTTAAAACATACAAACAATCATACACATAAGTAAAAATCAGAATAAACAACCCCTGTACAATTTATAAAAATTAAAAAACAGACCTTAAAACCAATCTTAAAAATTTAGAAATAGGACTGAGGTGGGATAGGTGGAATTAGGCCAAGCCGGCTAGCTGGAATAGGTGGGTTTTAAGTTTCTGACGGAAGGAGCGGAGATCCGTAGTCATTCTAATGTCGGGGGGAGGTCATTCCAGAGGGTCGGGCCCATCACAGAGAAGGCCCTTCCCCTAGGCGTCGTCCGCTGGCACAGCCTAGTGGACGGCACCCGGAGGAGTCCCTCTCTGTGTGAGTGAATCGGCCGGAGGGATGTATGGGGCAGGATACTCTTTACTCTTTGTTCTGTGCCATCTCATTAAGAATGCAGTTCACCCCAATCACTTTACTGAGCATGCTCATTTTCTGGTCATGTGAGCTTCAGGCAAACCCACCATCCTGGGCCCAACGTTTGGGAAGCCAGGCTCTGCCTGTCACAAGCCAGGACAAAGGGTGAGTGATGGAGGAGTAACACCTTCTTAAAAAAAACTTGGTCCAGCTGGCCCTGCTGGTAGCACCTCGTAAGGGCCCCTTTCCAGGGTTACAGGAGAAGACGGTCAACGGTTTTGAAGGCGGAAGAGGGCTCTATGCTCCAATGGCAGATAAAGCAGTAGAACCATCTTCTAGGACAGTGGGTCTCAACCTTCCTAATGCCATGACCCTTTAATACAGTTCCTCATGTTGTGGTGACCCCCAACCATAAAAATATTTTATGTTTTCCATATTTTTTTGAAAATATGTGTTTTCCAATGGTGTTAGGCGACCCCATGAAAGGGTCGTTCGACCCCCAAAGGGGTCCCGACCCACAGGTTGAGAACCATTGTTCTAGGAGAAGGGAAACTGATTACAAACCTCCACTGCCTTGTGGCTATATCCATTACTGGAAAAGGATTCAGGAGTCAACCTTGAGGCAAAATCTGGAGCTGGAGTCCCAGAAGCAGTTCGTGGCTGTGTACAACCACGTTCTGGTAACTCCTGCGACACAGCTGGAACCAATCATGCAGCTCTGCCATTCCATTGGACTGTTTCAGCGTGAAGAGGAGGGATCTGCTGCTTGGATAACAGTCTATCCTCCATATTAATCTACCCAGGCCTCGTGCTGGAGAGGACACTCCAGGTTTACCTCTTTCCAGAGCACGATATCATAGTCTTTTGAGACTGAAGGATGCCAATGCAATGCAATGAGCTTCAGACACACTTCTCCAGTTGTGCGTGCGTATGTATGTATGTATGTATGTATGTATGTATGTATGTATGTATGTATGAATGAATGAATGAATGAATGAATGTATAAAACATTTGGGATTCAGTGGCAGAGGTGAGTTGATCAGTTCAGAACAGAACAGAATAACAGAGTTGGAAGGGATCTTTGAGATTTTCCAGTCCAAGCAAGAGAACTTATACCATTTAGGTTGTACCTATGTTGCCCATGCAATACAGTAAGTTTGTTTTAATAATCAGGACAGAAGTTTTACACAAATGGGAAACAAGATCTCTATATCTGCTGCCTCTAACCTTTGGCATTTTGTGGTGAATGATATCATATGGATGGATGGATGGTGCTATCTACAGCTTGCCACAACAGATGTCAAGATATATCAGCTTTATTCTCTGTAATGGATCATTGAGGCTAAGAAGCTCCATGTGGAAGTGAGTTGTGTGTTCTTGTTCACATAGGGATAGCCCCATCTTGTCAGTGAGCCATGAAGTGTAAAATCCAAACTAATTGAAATATGATATGAAAGGAGATTTTTGTTGACTTTCATGATAGGAAAGACCATAACTTTTTACATAGTTCCCAACTTCCAAATATATACAACAGGTAGCTAAATACAATGAAAATCATATATTTGCATCCCAGGATTAACAACATAAAGGTTCAGGATTATACATAAATACTTTTTCCTACTCCAGTTGTAACTGCATCTGACATCACACCACTACTCTTTTTCATCCACTAATTTCTGTATGAAGTAAAGCATCTTTTCTCTGACAAATAGATTTCAGCCAAGAATGTCTTCTGAAAGTGACGCATCTTTGTAGCAGAAATAATTTGATTCCCAATTGTCAAAAAGACAGGAGAGGCAAGATTTAGATTTCAATTGATTGAAAATGAGTTCCATTTTAACTTACTATCCTACTGTCCCACATTCAGATGGTCTTATTGTACTATCTGATCTTGCAGGTGTCTATCAAGCATAACAATAGACCTATGATGAACTAGGAATATTTCTGTATGCTTTGTAGACAGTTATTGATTTGACTCTGCTTGACAGGAAGGCTAAAATGGCCAGAGATATTTCATATTCCTTAGCACCAAATATTCAATTTTCTTCTTCTTTTCCAGTGAGGAACGCCATGATGGGATAAGTAGCATGCTCAATGGTCTAACATCTTTCTCGAAATTTCCAATGAACTCTGTATAGATAGGGTGTATGAATATTTTAAGCAGGTCAACGGGAGCTTTTAGATGTCTAGAAATACAACCAAATTCAGCTGACATTATGATGGCATGTGAAATGAAAAAAAGTACCTCAGCTAAACGTATCATTTATAGCTCTTGTTCATTTTAGCAATATAAACATGGATTTTCCCGTTATTATAATGTTTTAGTTCTTTCTAAGAGCTAAAGTGTGCTAATCCTGCTAAAGTGCATAAATTGAAAATCAAGCACTGCCTTCTTCCTATTCATTTTCACAGTGGTATATGGGGTGATATGGAGAGCGGGATCAACACACAGCCTAAGTAGAAGATTTAGCAGGTCAAAAGGGACGCTTTTCTCGCAACACCTGCAGAATGGAAATGAATAATTCTAACTTTTAGCCTATATTACCTTTCTCCATTTCTGTCAAAATAACATACGTGATATGCTACCCTCCATTTTATCTTCATAACAACCTTGTGAAACATGGGCGATGGTGACTAGACCGCGTTCACCCATGGAGATTAGTGGTTGAATGGGAACTGGGAACTGGATCACGAGCGGAAACTGGAACTTCTTGATCTTACATGCTCAATGCTTCCCCACTCTGATTCACTTAACACAACGGTAGTTCAATGTCATACTTTCTGTATAATGTTTGTAAAGCCCCTGGATACTTGCAATGTGTGATTTCAATGCTATTTCTGAAAATTGTAGCTGTTTTGTTTATTTTGTAGTGTGAACAGCACTCCAAGTGAAGATCAGGCAAGATAATTTATGGAAAGGCTCTAATCTTCCATAATTTAAAAAGAGGCAACAATATATTTTATTTATTTATTTATTTATTTATTTATTTAATTAGTTGATTAGTTAGTTACCATATTTTTTCAGAGTATAAGACACACCTTTTTCCCTCAAAAAAGAGGCTGAAAATCTGGGTGCATCTTATACACTGAATACAGCATTTTTTGCCTCCCGAAACCCGGCCCCTTCACCAAAATGGCTGTGCAGAGCCCCTAGGAAACTTTTAGAGAGCTCCTGGGGGCTGGGGAGGGCAGAAATGAGCAAAAAACGGCCCATTTTTTGCTCAATTCCCCCCCCCCCAGTCCCCAGGAGCACTCTATAAGCTTCCTAAAGGCTAGCAAAAAAGGGCCGGTTTTTGCTCATTTTGGGGGGGGGGAGGAGCACTCTGCAAGCTCCCTAAAGGCTATTCATGCCTTTTGGGGGGGGGGAAATGGGCCCGTTTTCTCAAAAAACAGGCCATTTTTGGGAGGTTTGCAGAGTTGAAAAACATTTTTAAATTTATTCTCCTCTTCAAAACCTTGCTGCGTCTTATACTCCGGTGCGTCTTATACTCCGAAAAATACAGCAGTTAGTTTGTCATTCATGTACAAGATAACAGGAATAAGAATAAACACGAATAAGAACACAGGAAATGGGGGTAAATAAATGGGGACAGTAGGAGAAGGAAGTTAGGCATGCTGGCGGGCTTATGCACGCCCCTACTGACCAATAGATGCAGCATTTAAACCTGCATCTCATGGCTAATATGGCTAGATTCCTAGAATTTACTATAAGAGAAAAAAAAGTTGAAGGGCCCATTAAATACAACCCCTTGCTCATTATAGGGAATATACCAGCCCCATCAGATAGCGTTTCAGACCACCAGAATTAGTGAAAAATCACCCACCACCTCTGCAGGTAACTGATTCCACTTAATATTAGGACCCCCCCCCCCCATATCTACTCAGATTTTGCCTTTGTGTAAAAGAGTCCATTCTTCTTTGTCATATACTCTGGAATTATTTAGGGCATTCATATGGTAGAACCAAAATAGATTCTAAGGTGGTTCACAAACTATAAAAGCAATTATTCCTTGAAACAGCACTATGCATTACAATGAGTGAAAGGCATAGTCTGAAAAATTCAGTTTCTAGGCAAAAAATTAAAAAAAAAATCATGGTGCATGCCTACAGGTTAACAGAATAGATTCCAGGGAAATTATAGGGAAAGAAGTGTCATTGAATACATATTCTCTTTATTCTGAAGGACCCACATGGAAGTGACAATCTATTCATTAAATCCTGAAGATGGCGAGTGAGACCTCGCCTCGCTTGTCTCGTTGCCAAGACAATCTCAATCTTGCATGGGAAAAGACCCAAATACAACAAGACCAGCATACCTACACTCATGAAATGGTCTTGTTGTATTCGGGTCTTTTCGCATGTAAGATTGAGATTGTCTTCGCAACGTTTTTGCGAGGTCTCACTTGCCATATTCAGGCTGGATTTTGGGCTTAAAGCGTGGTCAGAGCTGCCGTCTTTCTATAAATCCTGGTGGGGGTGTGTGGACATCCAGAAAGGGAAGTTGGTTGTTTGCTTCTATTTCCATACTGAATTGCATTTTGGGGTGTAGGCTGTTGAGATGTGTGAGGAAGTTGTCTAGTTTTTCTTTCCCATGTGGCCACATCACATGGGAAATCATTTTGAAACTAACGCCTTAGATAAATCTGAACACAAACCCAAACTCTGGCTTAGATACGTTGATGACACTTTCGTGATTTGGCCACACAGGAAAGAAAAACTGGACAACTTCCTCACACATCTCAACAGCCTACACCCCAAAATACAATTCACCATGGAAATAGAAGCAAACAGCCAACTTTCCTTTCTGGACGTCCTAATCTACAAAAAAGCCAATGGTTCCTTGGGACACACCATCTACTGGAAAAAAACCCACACCAACCGCTACTTAAATGCACAGTCCCATCACCACCCTGCACAGATCAACTCTGTAGCCAAGACCCTCATCTCCAGAACCAAATGCCTAACCAACAAAGACCACCTGAACACTGAATTACACACTCTCACAAACGCATTAATCTCCAACGGATTCCAAAGAAAAACAATTACCAACCTAATCCAAAGGGGGACTTAGCCAAAAAAACGAGACACAGAACAGGACAACGGCATCACCCTCCTCCCTTACATCAAAGGCACCACAGATAAAATCAGCAAAATTCTCCACAAACATAATATCAAGACAGCCTTCAACACTGACCAAAAAATAGCCAACATTTTAATAAACCCCAAAGACAAAATCCAGCTAGAAAACCAAGGAGTCTATGAAATACCATGCAAAATCTGCCCTGTAACATACATAGGACAAATGAACAGGAGAATAAATCTACACATCGCAGAACACAAGAATGCAGTAAGAAAAAAAGAAAAAATGTCCTCCCTTTTCCAGCACCTTAAAGCTACAGGACGTGAAATTAATTTTGAAGGAACCAGGTTAATCTTCAAAACTGAACACTTCAGCAAGATAATAATCATGGAAGCTATCGAAATAGAGAAACACCCCCACAATATATATAAGCGTGACGATACCTCCCATCTACCAGACATCTGGAAACCAGCCCTAGTCAACATACGAGCCCCACCCACCATCCAAGCTGTTACAACATGAAACAACAATGGACACACAGCCAGCACCAATCAGCACCAATCTACCAATCATGATACAATCACACAACCAATCATTCCACTTACTGGAACAAAGCCAGCAATCCACACACACACACCAAGATTTATAGAAAGACGGCAGCTCCGATCACACTTTAAGCCCAAAACCCAGCCTGATGATGGTGAGTGAGACCTCGCTGAATCGTTGCCAAGACAATCTCAATCTTACATGGGAAAAGACCCGAATACAACAAGACCAGCACATACATACACACACACACGTATACACATTGGGAGATGAGTTTAAGGAGTAGTAAAGATAGATAGTAAAGATGAGAGGAGAGATCCCAAATTTGGGGATAGGGATCTTCCCAGATTGGAGGAGAGACTCGGCCGGTCGCTTGTACCAACCCCTGCAGTCTAGGTGGACAGGATCGGCAGAGCCTGGGCCTTAGGCTGATGTTATGTAACGCGAGGTCCGTGGTTAACAAGGGCCCCCTCATCAGGGACTTGATCTCAGAGGGGGAGCTGGACCTCGCAGGAATAACGGAAACCTGGTTGGGCCCGGAGGAGGGGTTGCCCCTCGGGGAAATGTGCCCTCCAGGTTACCGGGTATTCCATCAGCCACGGGCCCAGGGTAGGGGCGGTGGGGTAGCGATAATCATCCGGGAAGATTTGGCTCCAAGAGAATTCACTGTGTCGCAGACATCTGGTTGTGAGTCTCTGGGCGTAAAATGGGGCCCAGGGAGTCAGTTGGGTCTGTTGATAGTATACCTGGCTCCCCGCCATACATCAACGGCCCTGCCCGGACTCCTCGAGCTGATCGCGGAGATGGCGGTTGAGACCCCCAAGTTATTAGTGATGGGGGATTTCAATCTGCCATCGACGGGAGAGGCATTCGAGGCAGCCCGGGAATTCATGGCTTCCATGACAGCCATGGATCTGACTCAAGTAGTTCGGGACCCCACACATGAGAGAGGCCACATACTGGATCTTGTGTTTGTCTCCGACCAGTGGACGAGTGATCTGGGAAGAGGGAATTTAGTCATCACGGCCCTGTCATGGTCAGATCACTCACTTCTCCAACTGGACTTCCCTGGTGCTACCCCCCGCCGCGGGGAGACGGAACCAGTTGGTCCCAGATGGTTCTGCCCCAGGCGTCTGATGGAACCAGATAGGTTCCAGGCGGAGCTTGGGCCACCTCCTGCAGACCTGTCCCGCGCCCGGGCAGAGGACCTGGTGGCCGCGTGGAACAGTGCGGCCGCCGGAGCCTTGGACCGGGTTGCGCCTTTGCGGCCTCTCCAATGGCAACGATCGACTCGGGCCCCCTGGTTTAACGGGGAGCTAAGGGCGATGAAACGCCATAGGAGATGCCTAGAGAACAAGTGGAGATCCTCCCGCTCCGAATCCGATCAAACACAGGTAAGAGCCTACTTAAGGACCTACCTTGTGGCAATAAGGGTGGCCAAACGTCAATATTGTGCCACCCTTATAGCATCAGCAGAGAACCGCCCTGCCGCCCTGTTTCGGGTGACCCGCTCCCTGCTGTCGCAGGGACAACGGGACCCCCCCATTGCAGGGCAGGGCAGAGGAGTTTGGGGAATACCTGCAGGATAAAATTGATCAGATCCGGAGGGGGTGGACCCACTCCAGTGCTCCAGAAGGGGCGTCCGAGGCTAGTCTTGAGATTCCACGCTGGGAGGAGTTTGACCCTGTTGTCACCGAAGATTTGGACAGGTTGCGTGGGCGACTGCGAGCCACCACATGTTTATTGGACCCGTGCCCCTCCTGGTTGGTACTGGCTTCCTGGGAGGGTTCACGAGGCTGGCTACTGGGACTGGTGAACGCTTCGTTGGGTGAGGGCCTTTTACCAACCGCCTTGAAAGAGGCGGTGGTGAGACCCCTGCTCAAGAAGCCTTCTCTGGACCCAATGGAGCTAGCAAATTATCGTCCTGTCTCCAACCTTCCTTTTTTAGCGAAGGTTGTTGGGAGTGTGGTGGCTCAGCAGTTCCCACGTCACCTGGAGGAAGATGATTATCTAGACCCGCACCAGTCCGGCTTCCGACCCGGTCACAGCATGGAGACGGCCTTGGTCGCGTTGGTGGATGATCTCTGGAGGGCAAAGGATGGGGGTTGTTCCTCCATCCTTGTCCTATTAGACCTCTCGGCGGCTTTCGTTACCATCGACCATGGTATCCTATTGCGCCGTCTGGAGGGGTTGGGGATCGGGGGCACCGTATTGCGGTGGTTCCGCTCCTACCTCTCTGGCTGGACGCAATGTGTGTTGACAGGGGAGCAGAGGTCGACCCCGAGGCCCCTCACTTGTGGGGTCCCACAGGGGTCGATCCTCTCGCCTCTCCTGTTCAACACATATATGAAACCGCTGGGCAAGATCATCCGTGGTTTTGGGGTGAGATATCATCTCTATGCTGATGACACTCAGCTGTATATTTCCACCCCAAACCACCCCAACGAGGCTGTTGAAGTGATGTCCCGTTGTCTGGAAGCCGTGCGGGTCTGGATGGGTGACAACAGGCTCAGGCTCAACCCCTCCAAGACAGAGTGGCTGTGGCTTCCGGCACCCCGGTACAACCAGCACATTCCATCGCTGGCCATCGGGGATGAACAATTAGCCCCGGTGGAACGGGCACGCAATTTGGGCGTCCTCCTTGATGCCCGGCTGGCTATGGAAGATCATGTGGCAGCCGTGGCGAGGGGGATGTTCCACCAGGTTCGCCTGGTGCGCCAATTGCAACCCCTTTTGGACCGGGAGGCCCTGCACACAGTCACTCACGCGCTGGTGACGTCTCGCCTGGATTACTGTAATGCTCTCTACATGGGGCTCCCCTTGAGGTGCACCCGGAGACTGCAGTTGGTCCAGAATGCAGCCACGCGGGTAATTATGGGGAGATCGAGGTTCTCCCATATAACACCGCTCCTGCGCGAGCTGCACTGGCTTCCTGTGGCCTACCGGGTGCGCTTCAAGGTGTTAGTTACCATCTTCAAAGCGCTCCATGGCATAGGGCCTAGTTACCTGCGGGATCGTGTCCTGCCCCATACATCCCTGCGACCCATTCGCTCACACAGAGAGGGTCTCCTCCGGGTGCCGTCCTCTAGAGATTGTCAGAGGGCGGTGCCCAGGAGTAGGTCCTTCTCTGTGGCGGGTCCTACCCTTTGGAACGACCTCCCCCCAGACATTAGAACAACAACCGATCTCCGCTCCTTCCGCAGTAAACTGAAGACCCACCTGTTTCGGCTAGCCGGCCTGGCATAATTCGACAACTTCTCCACCCCTAGGTCATTTTTAATTGTCAATTTTAGTTTTTAAACTATTAATGTTATTGGGGTTTTAACCTTTTTCAGTATTGTAATTATTTATTTATCTTTTACCTCCTCTGTATGACACTGTGCTGACTTTTGCTTGTGTACGTTGCCCCGAGTCCCTGTGGGGAGAGGGGGCGACTAATAAGTTTAAATAAATAAATAAATAAATAGAGATTGTTCTTTGGATCTTTCTTGGTTAAAATACATTAGGTATGTGGTGTGGTGTGCGCGCACATATGTCTATGTAAAAGAAATGTCAGTCCTGACTAAGCTTTAGAAGCATAAATGGGATGCAGAGAGAATATATGTGGTGAACTAATTATGGATTCCCCTCTCTATAGGGGGGAAAAAAACCTTTAAAATGTGATAGAATAACAGAAGAAAAAACAATAGCACTTAGACTTATACATCACTTCATAGTGCTTTACAGCTCTCTCTAAGAAATTTGCAGAGTCCGCATATTACCCCAACCATCTTGGTCCTCATTTTATCGACCTCGGAAGGATGGAAGCCTCAGTCAAATGAACCGGTGAGAATCGAACTGCTGGCAGTCAACAGAATAAGCCTGCAATACTGCATTCTAACCACTGCACCACCATGGGTGTTGTATGCAAAATATTGTATGCAACCGGACAGTAGTATCCCTTCCCTGCCAAAATTATACTTATATAAGAATTGTAGGTCCATCTTAGATATAGAAGCTCATTGAGGGACTTTTGGCCTCTTTTGTGTAGAAAACCTGGAAAATACACAAATATAACAAACAAGCAGTGACAGAGGGGAGGGTAAACTCCCAGATTGGGGGGGGGGCATGAAATTGAAGGCTTTATAAGTATATCAATGTTGTACGTATGTACCAAAAGGATGGAGCTTCAATCACATGGTCAAGTTTCTATTTTGGCCATTTTCCACCTTTCCACAGATGCCTCTACAATTCATTCCACAGATCAGAGGTGCTATTCAGCAGGTTCTGAACATTTCTGGAGAACCGGTAGCAAAAGTTTTGAGTAATTCGGAGAACTGGTAAATATCACCTCTGACTGGCTCCGCCTCCCTCTATTCTCTGCCTCCCGAGTCCCAGCTGATCGTGAGGAAATTGGGATTTTGCAGTATCCTTCCCCTGCCACACCCACCAAGCATACCACGCCCACCAAGCCACGCCCACAGAACCAGTAGTAAAAAAAAATTGAATCCCACCACTGCCACAGATGCCTCTAAAATCCATCAGACCAACATTGATCCAAGAGGGAAAACAATCCGAAACCTAGGTTGCAACAATGCTTTTAACAGAATCAACCAACATGGCATTGAAATATGGTATGTAGACATATTCAGTTTTCCAGAATTCTTAATCAGCCCAGTGGGTTAGAAAAATAAAGGGAAGGAAGGAAGGAAGAACATTGCTGATTTTAGAGCCACGTCTAAAGTGCTCCTGAGAAGAGAGTTAGTGTCACGGGCAACTAAGGGAAGAAGGTCAAAAACCTCAAGATGATGGCAGTTGAAATCCAGCCTCTTTTATGCACATCATAAACATTTTTATTGATTTAAAATTCATGTGCCACTGTACCACGCAAGATGTCTAAGATTCCTATCCTCACTGTAAAATAATTTAACAAAGTGAAGAAATATTAATAAGAGTTCATAATGAAGAATATTATGTTTGGGGGGGGGGGGAAATCTAAGCACATAAGGGATTTTTCCAGATTTCTAGGGAAGACCATATGTGCATTGTACATTCACCATGCAACATACTGTTGTTCATGATATGAGCAGATGTTCATCCTACTCACACAAGGATTGACGAAGAGATAGAAAATTGACGAAGCCAGATCTAGTTTCTTCAGATTTCTTTACCATTAGTACTAAGGTGTTGTTGGAAGAAATGTCCATTTGGGTTTCCCCACTGAATCCAAATGGACATTTCTTCCAATAACACCTTAGTGGGGGGAAAGACACTGGGAACATGGAGGCTGTTTGGAAAGATGGTTTAATGGTGGGCAGGACCACATGGTTTGAGGTCCTGAACAGAAAAGGTGAACACATACTTCAAGATGTTGGGTGAAGAAGAAAAGAGGGGGGGGGAAGGGGGCTTGCTGAGAGTTCCTGAGTTTTTTTATACTCTCTGTTTGGCCCCACCTCTCTTTTTCTTGTTCCTGTGTCAGAAATGTATTCTAATTGGTTGTCAGACTTCCAAGGGGGAGGGTCTTAGCTAACTTTGTAGGTTGTGTGTCTTTTGAGTTCCCAAGCTTGAGTTGAGTTCCCAGATGCCACGTGGTGAGTTTCTGTTGCAGGCTAATCCTACCTTTGTTGTGCAGAGTAGACCAGCTCAGGCTTTTTAATGGCTCATTGACAAAGGTGGGGGCTATTAAGAGTGAGTCTGTTTCCTGTCTTAAAGCATGTTTCTCCGTTTCTTATCAAGGGAAATATAATATTCTGCCTTTTCAATATTTCTCAGGATATTTCATTTTTCTAGGGTGCTAATTTCCTACAGTGTATTACATTCTGCTGAATGTGCTTACAAACCTTTCCTCCAGAATTTAATGATAAAATCAAGATCTTTAGATACCGTAAAAGCATTTTTCATACATTTGGATTTAAAAGCTTGCTTCCCAAATACCAAACCAGCCCATATATTAAAAGGGGCTGTGGGGAATTCTATTTATGGTCTTATTGGTTGCTTTGCTCACAAACTAGCGACCAGAAATAGGACATTTTCATTGACAGTCCAATTATAGAAGTCTTGCCCAAGGGAAGAATGGTTCACACTGAAGGCTAGCTTATTATCACAGATCTTTGTAGGACTATCTTTTTATTGCCTTTAGAGTTCTTTTTAAAATGAAGCTCTTTTTAATATTTGCTGTCACTATTTTTAAGGATTGAGGTTTTTTATTACTGATGATGGATTTACATAAAATTGTTTTTATTGCACTTTTGTAAACTTTTCCAGAAGGATAAACTATATGCAAAAGATAGTGACAGCGCTTCTTTAGAAGTGTGCTTATACTTAGATGTTATTGTTGCAGCAAGCATACAGATCACAGTACAATATAGCCCTACAAAATCAAATGGGGGGGGGAAAAAAAACGTGTGAGGATTAGTTGTTTACTCTCTCCCACCTGTGCAGAATTTTCAACGTACAAGATCTTATACTTTCCACCATACCAAAAACTAAATATGGATATGGGAAAACAAACTCTTTCCTTATTTCCCAGCAAACAATAATCACATGGTTTCCTTGAAGCTCTTGTAGTGATACAGAATAAATTTTATCTCGATGGAGGAGCCCTGATGGAGGAGCAAAGAAAGCTGATTATATATATATATATATATGTGTGTGTGTGTGTGTGTGTGTGTGTGTGTGTGTGTGTGTGTGTGTGTATGTATTTGTGTTACAACCCCTGGTATGCCTAAATATGGGAGGAAGGTCCCTACTCCCTCTTTCTGTCCTTCGGCTCATCACAGAAGACCATGCAGGCAGAAAACCATATTTTTATTTTTAATGTTGCCTTTTTTAAATATTTGTGTTGTATTTGTACTGATAAATAAATAAAGGGAGACTAGTATAGATCTATTTCGAGCTAATTAGCTCTCATCAGCTAGCCATACCCTTACTGGGATTTGAACCTGGGCTGTATTATATCTTAGGCAGGAGTCTTAGCCACTAAGCTCAACTGATAAGGAGGCGAGCCTGTGGCTTAGTGGCTAAGACTCCTGCCTAAGATATAATACAGCCCAGGTTCAAATCCCAGTAAGGGTATGGCTAGCTGATGAAAGCTAATTAGCTCGAAATAGATCTATACTAGTCTCCCTTTATTTATTTATCAGCACAAATACAACATTATACACACACAGACACACACACACAAACACACACAAATATATTTATAACACACACACACACATATATATATGTATATGTATATGTATTTGTGTTACAACCCCTGGTATGCCTAAATATGGGAGGAAGGTCACTACTCCCTCTTTCTGTCCTTCGGCTTATCACAGAAGACCATGCAGGCAGAAAACCATATTTTTATTTTTAATGTTGCCTTTTTATTTTGCCTCCCTTTATTTATTTATCAGTACAAATACAACACACACACACACACACACACACACACACACATATTGCAGTGAAGCACCACTTCGTTTGTGCCAGGGGTTGGCTTCAAAAATTTCCGCAATGGGCTCTCTGTCTGGTTGCTGAGGGGCGTGGCCATGTTGGCCGTGGTCTAGTCAACTTCATGCACCACAGGGGTGGCAGTGTTTGCCTTTCCCTGGCTCTGGAGGCTTTCCTTGAGCCTCTGGGAGGGCGAAAAGTGCCTTCCCTGGGCTCCAGAAGCCTTCCGGGAGGCTCATTTTCCCCCTTCCCCAAGCCTCTGAGTGGGCCTTGCACTTACCTTGCATCCAAAATGGGCCGCATGGAGACTTCTGGGAGGGGAGGGGTGGGGTAGGTGAGGCCAGTCAGGGGTGGGATTTGGAGGTTCTCCGAACTAGCCATAATATTAGCTATGGGTTCTTCCAAACCCGGGCGAACCCATAGCAACCAACCTCTGATTTGTATTCCATCCTGACAAGTGAGGTCATATTACTCCACTGCTACTTTCCTATGCGCACATCTGCCCATATTTATATATCTATACTTGCATCTCTATCTGCACCTATCCTTATAGTCAATGGGTAAAGGAGAGGTAAGTGTTACGTACGGACAGATGTCAGAAATCTACATCAGTTTTCATTCTCGCCGCGGATTGGCTAGAATCTACATAATTTCTCATGCTCGCCGCAGATTGGCTAGAATCTACATAATTTCTCATGCTCGCCGCGGATTGGCTGTCCCAACTGCGGGGAATTTAAACTGCTGTCATTGGCTGGCTGTTCTGCCTGGAGCTCCTTAAAGGGCAAGCTCCGGCAGCCCAGCCGGCAGAGTGCAGTCACATTTTGCTGGAAATAAAAGTGCTGAAATCACTAATGACTCTCGCCTGCTGCATTCGCGCCGATCTAACCTTAAGCTTAGCTTCTGGAAGAGGAAACTGAGGGGAAATAAGATAGTAATCATCAAATATAAGAAGGCTTGCCCATCGAAGTGGGAGCAGACTTACTTTCTGTTATTCCAACTCCAGAGCCAGTGGACTTTCAGACGAAATGAAAGCTATCAGCTAGTGGAATAAAGTAGTAAATTCTTTTTTCCTGGAGGTCTTGAAACAATGTTGTTCATAATAAGGAGGGGGAAAGCACCAATGGTTCCAGGCTACAGTTTTGGGAAACAATGTAGGTTCTCAACTTCCTAGCAAAGAGAACTAACAGGGAGAACCAATGAATGGGCAATGAACCAGCATTGCAAGGTGGTGGAGTAGGGAGCTGTTTTTATGTGATATTTTATGTCCTTGTTGGAGCTGTGTCCAACAAGGGCATTAAAATATATAAAATGTACTTGTGAACCTTGCAGTCGAGGGATAATTCAAACAAAAAACGGAGGAAATTACCCAGATGAAGAAATTCAAGTATTATAAGGTAAAGGTATAGTTACATTAGGTATGGTTACATTAACAGAATCTTGCGAATCTAAAAGTATATTTCTCCAAGGCAGACCAAACTCAGAAAATAAAGACATACAAACTGAAGCTACATTCATAATAAGGTCACTAATGTGTTTCCCTTCCCCTCTTTCTCTTTGGGGGAACTAGGAAAGCTCATGTCTGAAATCCTTTCTTAAATTACTTTTCTTTTATTTAATTGTTGTCTTCATTGCATCTCCTGTTCTCAAGTTTATTGCTTCTGCCCTTTACACCTATTTATATATATTACTAGCTGGATACCTGTGGTTCATGATGAAACTATGTGATCGGGCAATGCAGGAGAAATCCACTTCACTCCAGTTCAATCCATTGACTCAGTGGTGGTTGGTGATTGAAACAAATAAGGGAATATCGCTCCCACTGCCTTGAGTCCAGAAGCAGTTCCATAGGTGGAAGGTGTAGACATTTTGGTGAGGTACCAACATTTAGTACTGTAAGGATCCCCAGACCACTCCTGAATGAAGGAGTGGAACATCTGCCAGTTTGAACTCAGGTAAAAGAAGGTGGGGTACCTGGCAGTTGGAACAGAGTTCTTTTCAGGTGGGGAGGGGGAGTAAAAGTCCTTAGCACCAGAGAGTGTTAATTACTGTATAATAAATACTAATTATCTGATGGTCATTTCAAAAAATCATTTCTTAGCATGCACCTATAAGCCAAGAGGAAGATACGGGCCAAATTTCAAGTTTGTACACGTTACAGTTCTCAGGTATGCATAGGTAGAAGTATACATCAATCAGAATAGAGCTAGAAGGGACCTTTGAGGTCTTCTAAAGCCAATTCCATGCTCAAGCAGGAAACCCTATACCTGTACCATTTCAGATAGGTGGCTGTCTTTTCTTAAAAACCTCCAGTGATGAAGCATCTACAACTTCTCAAGGCAAGCTGTTCCACTGGTTAATTTTCCCTACTGTTAGGAAGTTTCTCCTTAATCCCAGGTTTCCATCCGTTGTTTCTTGTCTTGCCTTCTGGTGCTTTGGAAAGTAAGTTGACCCCCTTCTTGTATTCAGATCATTTTGTTGAGGATAACTAAAGTAAATCTACTGTTAGAAAACAGCCTCTTTTTCTGCCCAATTTCTAGTTAAAAGAAATAATAATCTAATGCAGTACTCTGAAGAAGAAAATTGAGGTAGTTAAATGTTGCAGTCACATCCAGGATATAAACTCCATCGGTAGCAAGGGTGGGATTCTACCAGTTCGGACCAGTTCGGGCGAGCATGTAGCTCTGACTATCAGCTGGGAGCGATCCAGTTCGCTCTGACTTTCAGCTGGGTCCGCCCATCCACCCCTGTGCTATACCCCTGCGCTATACCTTTTCTGAAGCCCATTCTGAAATGTGTGGCGGAGTGGATTGTCGCACCTCAGCTGTTTTCTTCCCCTGCAGTAATGGGGAAGGTGACTTCTCTGTTAATTGTGCATGCATGCAGAGCGTGCATCACAAAGCACTTGCTCAATGAACCGGTTGTTAAACCGGTTGGATCCCACCCAGTGGTGGGTTTCAAAAAATTTTTAGAACCTCTTCTGTAGGTGTGGGCTGCTTTGTGGGAATGTCTTGCAGGCCATGTGACTGGGTGGGAGTGGCTTGCCAGCCATGTGACTGGGTGGGCGTGGCCAACTTGTAAAATGTGGTGAAACTCACTTAACAACGCTCTTGCTTAGCAACCAAAATGTTGGCTCAGAAACTCTGGCATTTGAAGCACACAAGTCTTAAAGCTGTCAAGTTACAAGACTCTTGCACCCCTAACCCTTTAGAAAAAAAAACCTAGTGGTGTTCAAAGTTGACAGCTTTAAGACTTGTGGACTTCAACTCCCAGAATTCCTCCTCTCGCTCTTCATCTTGATGATGTCCGGACGGGCGGGGGGAGGGAGCTGGAACCTGTTCTAAATGGCACAGTAGATTTGTGGAACCTCTTCTATAGAAGAGATTAGAACTGGCAGGAACCCACCCCTGATTCCACCCCTGATCGGTAGGATGGAAGAGTATAGCTATTAAAAGTGCTCAACATTAAAGGGGGGGGGGAGTTAAAGAACCAAGTGGGAGGGGTGTGAAACTGACCTTTTCGACTTTAGTAAAAAAAAATTTAAAAAGAGAAAAAAATATTTCTAAAGGTTTAATAAGCTAGGCATTGTAATAGTTGTATTATTCTGCCCAGAGGAAATTAATGATGTGTAATTTCTTCCGACTAAGTAAAATGAAATTTTAAACTAAATTATAAATCCAACAATTACATCTCACTCCTATTATATTCTTGTGTTTAGGAATGCAGCATGGTGATCTAGGATATTACAGTTCAATTGTAATGCTGCAGCTGGGATTTAAATACTGTGCTTATATCACGTCCCCCTCCTTTTTTTTATTATTAAAATCAAGTTCTTTGTATTTGCAGTGGCATTATGTTAAAATAGACTGTTGCAAATATATCGTAGGCCAATTTGCAGGCTTCTTTAACGATAAGATTTTGGTTTCCGCACTTTCATAGTACACTTTTGAGTCAATAAAATTGGAGCGTCAGAATCAGGGACCACCAAAATCTATTGGCTGTCTGCTTCAAATGGATGCTTTATCTACTTACTTACATTGACTACAGAAAAAAAAATACGAGGCTTTAGAAAATTCAGAATTTGCTTCCCTGGAGGAAGAAGCCTGTGGTTTCTATTTTCCCATATAGGCAGAAATATATTGCTTGCTGAGCAACGCGTTCCTTTCAGCGTTGGGAATTAAGAATACAATTCACAGCCTGCTGAGTTAAAAAAAAAAAAAAGACCATTTCTGCTTTACAATGGCTATTGATATGCCATGTTTGCTTTTACGTTCATGCTGCACAATTGTGTGACACCATCAGACTAAAGGAAGGATTTGTTAGGTGGTAGGTTCTCTTCAATTCATATAGAGCAGTGATGACTAACGTTTTGGTGATTGTGTGCAGAAAGCACGAATGCGCACGATAGTGTGCACCAGGGGTGGGTTTCAAAATTTTTTAGAACCTCTTCTGTAAGTGTGGCCTGCTTTGTGGGAGTGGCTTGCTGACCATGTGACTGGGTGGGTGTGGCCAACTTGTAAAATGTGGTGAAACTCACTTAACAATGCTCTTGCTTAGCAACCAAACTGTTGGCCCAGAAACTCTGGCATTTGAAGCACGCAGGTCTTAAAGCTGTCAAGTTACAAGACTCTTGCACCCCTAACCCTTTAGAAAAAAAACCCAGTGGTGTTCAAAGTTGACAGCTTTAAGACTTGTGCACTTCAACTCCCAGAATTCCTCCTCCAGTCATGTTGGCTCAGGAACTCTAGCATTGAAGTGTTCAAGTCTTAAAGCTGTCAAGTTACAAAATCTTTGTACCCCCAACCCTTTAGAAAAAAAACCCAGGGGTGTTCAAAGTTGACAGCTTTAAGACTTGTGGACTTCAACTCCCAGAATTCCTCCTCTTGCTCTTCATCTTGATGATGTGTGGATGGGGGCCCTGTAGATTTGTGGAACCTCTTCTATAGAAGAGGTTAGAACTAGCAGGAACCCACCCCTGGTGTGCACCCATAATGCAATGTGTGCATGACCCCCCTCCCACATCCCCCACCACCCATGCATGCACGCACAACCCCCATACTCCCCCAAACCCAGTGCATGTGCATGCAACCCCGTATATGTACGCTTGACAGCGCCCCGCCCTTCCACATGCATGGCAGACAACCAAAAACCAGCTGGCTGTCAGGAGGCACGTGTGCATGTGTGGTGGAGCTAAACTGGGGTGATGTCTCTACGTGCCACCTGTGGCCCACATGGCATAGATTCGCCATCACGGATACAGAGGTTCCTCTTCATTTACACTTGGAAACAAGTGTATTTTAAGATTCGTGTTAAACCTTAATTGCCCTGATCCTTATTTACTGAAATTAAAATACCTTGCCCCTGTTTGCCATAGAGCACGGGGGTCAAACTTGCAACGTGGCGTTGTCGTCACGTGACGTATCATGACTTTTCCCCCTTTTGCTAAAGTGGAGGTGGGCCTGGCCAGCGCATCATGCATGTGGCCCATGGGCAGCATGGCTGACCCTCCTGCCATAGAGCAACCCTGTCAGAGGTGGTATACTCCCGGTTCGCCCCGATTAGAGGGAACCGGTAGTGGCAGCAGTGGGAGGCTCCGGCCACCTTCCCAGATGTCATCTTGGACGCTCTGCGCATGTGGAGAAGATTCAGTGCATGCGAAGAAGTGCCGTGCGCAAGCGAAGCAAGTGTGCTCCTTATTTTGAACCAGTAGCAAATGTAAGAGGATTTCATGTCTGAAACATGCCTCTCTGGCAAAAATCCAAAGGACTAGCAGGGAATGGCACATAAGCTAAGCTATCCTGGTGCAACCCTCTAGAATTGATCTGGATTTTTGCTACTCAAGGATGGTAGCTCTACTTATACCAGAATATTGTGTTATCAGTCTGGGAACATCCTTCTGTAGAGATAGAGGAAAGGTGATGTAGAGGCCGTGTGCAGCACACTGCCGCTGCTCAGTAACTGTTTACCTCAAATATCGATGAGCTCACCTAATTAGTACCACCAGGCAGGACCAGGAACCATCCAGATATGTGAGATTCTGCCCTGGTTGGGACGTTCTTAGAGATTGACAAGGAGAATATGGCAATAACAATGCTGTTGCTATATATCCTTTTTGCTGCTTGCTAAAACTGTATAAAAAGCAATAAACTCTGCAGAGGCAGGCAGACATTTTGGATCCTCTGCTATGACTTGTTTCTGAATCCATCCCCCTTCTTTACCTCTAACAGAGAATACTAGTAAACTTTTCCACACTCTTGTAAATTCTTTTTTTATATACGTATTTTTTTTTAAAAAAAATTCACTATATAAAGAAAGAGCAACAGTTTCAATGTCAATATGAACAGTTTGTTGTCTGGTTACAATTAATTTGAGCAACAGTCATTATCATCATAGTAATAATGCTCCTTAGTAGTGATCATATAATAACAGTATTTTCTCAACATAATATTAATACTTGATTGTTAGTACTAAATCATATTAATAATAAACATATCATTCTATATACCCTCATAGTAAAATTAATCCTTCTCTCACAATTTTAAATGTTCTAACTTCTGTTAGTTAACCATTCATAAAACGATTCCATGTTTCAAAATATTCCGTATCTTCCTTCTCTTTAATTTCAAGTGTTAATCTATTCATTTCTGCACATTCTATTATTATTATTATTATTATTATTATTATTATTATTATTATTATTATTATTATTATTATTATTATCTTATCTTATCTTCTGCAGCGATCTCCACACCTCCCCAAATACAATTCTGGCCGCTGTTAACACATGTAGTGTTAGATGCATATTCCTTTTATTACATTTTTCTGGTATGATACCCGACAGAAATCTTTCTAGTTTAAAATCTATATGTTTTTCCAACTCTTGTAAATTCTGAGGGCGAAGAGGAAAACCTAATAAATTCTCAGCCCATAGTTCACTAGGCAATCCGTTATCAGCTACTTGTAAGTGATGGGTGAGACTTGGTGTAGTGGGCTGCTGACTTGGATAATAGAGTCTCAAATTCTTATCCTGGAAGATTAACAATCCCTAATACTTGGGTCAAACTACAATGAACTGAGCAACAGAGTTGAGGATGACTCCTTAGGACAGTGATGGCTAACCTTTTTGTCATCATGTGCCAAAGGTGCGCACGCACGCATGACAGCATCCACCCATAATGCAACGTGTGCACGACCTCCCCACGCATGCCCCACTATCCGCACATGTGCATGCAACCTCCCTGTGCATGTGAACCTTGTACTCCCCCCCACCCGCAGCACATGTGCATGCAACCCCACACATGTGCGCTTCCCCCCCGCCCCTGCACATGCATGGCAGACACCCAAAAACCAGATGGCTAGCAGGAGGCACGCTTGCATGCACGGAGGAGCTAAGCTGGGGTGATGGCTCAAGGGCCCCGCAGAGAGGGCTCTTCCTGCCACAGGTTCACCAACACGGCCTTAGGATGAAGGGACATTAACTCTTCTAATTAGGTAAAGCCATGACCTCTGACCCCTCTACACCAGATTTCCTGTCCTGTTGAACCAATCTTTCTCTTTCCTGGCCAATATTCCTGTGATATCCTGTTGCTTGTAAATATTAGATTCTTAATTAAGATGCATGAGGCGATCCGGTAAAGTACTGGTATTTATTTCAGACTCAAATAAGTAAAAGCATAACAAGAACAGTGAACTCCGGTTTGACAGCTATTTATATAGCCGCTGTCAAACCGGCAACCAATCAGATGAAAGTTAGCTCCCTCTGGTGACGCCTACAAGTATTGACCAATCCAGACATTTGGTGGGTGTTGATTGACACATTATGTTTGCTAGCCTTAGACACAACAGTAAAGGATGGGCTATTGAAGATTTTCTCTTTGCACCCACAGTCTGTTTTCAGATCACCTGGGTTTCATGTCTGCGGTATCCTCAAGCCAGCAACTTTTTATATTGACAAGAATATTGACCTATAACTTAAGGGCATAGAATGAATTACACTCACCATTCAGATCCCTTTGACTTGACTTTTTGAAAATAGGAATGGCTGCATAGGATTGGCTTTACTTAGATTTCTGAATTCTTTTGGGGGGAAAAAAGCCTTTATGTGTGACTGTTGATTCAGTGATATCCATTCAAATGGATTTTCTGATTGGTTTCAGAAAGTAAAGCCAATTCACACGTTCAGGCGAAGCATCTCCTAATCAAACCTCTGAATGGAGTACTTGCACAGTCTACTGTTAAAAACAGAAGCAACACTTGCCTGAGAGCTGCAAGGCAATTACAAAATTGCAACATTTCCTTTCCAAAAAGAAAAACCCTCCAAAAATACTCTTTCTTTTTCCCATAGGGAACTCACAACTGATTACATGAAATCTTCCACCTACACACCGATACCTCATTCAATTCTTAATAGCCAGTCTTTCTGTTCTTATTATTCAGTCAGTGCATTCATGAGAAGGCAATTGTAAAGGAGTCCAATCAGTTTTTAGAAGTGAGGAACTAGAAATGTTTAGTATAATCAGAAACATTGTTTTAGCTATATGGATTGACATCCCTGCCACTTTCGAAATTGCAAGCGTAAGTCCTTAGTAGAAATGAAAATCAGAGAAAGAAGAAAAGGAAGGAAAGAAGGAAGGAAGGAAAGAAGAAGGTGTTAGGAAGGAAGGAAGGAAGGAAGGAAGGAAGGAAAGAAAGAAAGAAAGAAAGAAAGAAAGAAAGAAAGAAAGGAGGAAAGAAAGAAGGAAGGAAGGAAAAAAGAAGGAAGGAAGGAAAGAGAAAGAAAGGAAGGAAGGAAGAAAAAGAAAGAAAGAAAGAAAGAAAGAAAGAAAGAAAGAAAGAAAGAAAGAAAGAAAGAAAGAAAGAAAAAGAGAATCTCCCTTAGTACAGAAAGAATACAGATACCCATACTTGAATTCAGTGGAAGCTGTATGAAATCTTTTATTTTATTTCTGGGATTAGTTTTTAACTGACCTCTACAGTAAATATATGTATTTTCAAAGAGAGAGAGAGAGAGAGAGAGAGAGAGAGAGAGAGAGAGAGAGAGAGTCCTTTCACTGCCTTCCTTCAGTTATATTTTTCCATTTAAAAACACTTTATAAATACATTAAGCACAGCTGGGTGTTCAATAATAGGGCAATAATCCATCTTTTGTGCATTTTACAACACTGTATACAGTCGCACACATAACAATGCACAGAGCATAAATTATTACTCTATAACCTGCACTCACTTATCCCCCCCGCCATGACTTCGGACTCATGCTGAAGTTTGAGGAAAGGTGAAGTGTGTCAATTATTTTCCTGTGGTTCAACCCACCCAAGAGATATTTTGTCATGTTTTTCATCACGATAACAGATTTATAATAAAGAAGAGGTGCATTAGGAAAAACAGATGCTGTAAGACAAGCATGGACAAGTGAGAGAAGGGGTTTTAAAAAGTCACAATGCTGACTGTGACCTCTCTGTTTTGTACATGTTGTTCTGATCTAGGCTTCAAAAAACCACGGAGCAGACTCCTTGTCCCAACAAAACCCCTTTTTGTTAAGCTAATGTGAATTCCTCTCATGCACATCCAGCAAAGTCCCGGCAAAGAGTCTTTCAAGGGTGAATTTACAACCACAGAGCTTATCAGGCTTGGAGAGCTGCCAGGCTGATATCTTCCGAATGCAATGCTGTACAAGAAAATACTTGGCAAGGAGTCTCTGAGAGTCACGAACAAATCTTCACACTAATTAAGCGAACTAATCGTCTTCTGCAAACTCCACTCTCCTTTCACTCCTCTTTATTCCATAAGGGGGGGGGGGCATTCACTGTCAACCTGTGCCTTTACTCCCAAGTCAGCTCTTCTTCCTTAACTGTCCCCTTCTCCTGGCAGCTCTGTGCATGCGCACATTGGGAACAGGCACACACTGTTCTTCTGCCCCACTGATCTTCGACTCTGAAAGCAGCTGGTAACTGTCGAATGGCCCTGGCCTCATCTCTGCCTCTGACACAAAGTACTCATCAGAGCCTTCCCCAGACTCCAGGACTGGCCCATGTTCCTCCCCAACATCCTCACTTTCTGAGTCTGCCATCAGCTCTGCTGGCCACTGGTGGGCCACAACATATGTATCAACACTACACAAGGGGTTGGGGTGACTTGCATAGTTTCAACTACAGGTAGTCCTTGACTTACAACCAAAATTGAGCCCAGAATTTATTTTGCTAAAAGTGAAAAAAAAAATTGTTGAGTTGTATCCCATTTTACAACCTTTCCTGCCACATTTGTTAAATTAATCACTGCGGTGGTTAAATGAGTAACAAGGTTGTTAAGTGCAACTGGCTTCCCCATTGACTTTGCTTGTCAGAAGGTCGCAAAAGGGGATCACGTGACCCCAGGACAGTACAACCGTCATAGGTATGAACCAGTGAATGTGAATTTGCAGTGAATGTAAATCAAGTGACCACAGGGATGCTGCAATGTTCATAAGTGTGAAAAAATGGTTGTAAGTCATTTTTTTCAGTGCCATTGTAATTTTGATTTTAAAAATAAGCTCTAGCCTTACAACTTGCTTTTATGGATTGACTATTGACTTGCTCTTTTGGGAGAGTATAACTGCTGCCTCTGGTTACGGAGTTTTGTGTGGAGCAGAGGTGGTATTCAGCAGGTTCTGACCAGTTCTGGAGAACCGGTAATGGAAATTTTGAGTAATTCAGAGAACCGGTAAATACCACTTCGGACTGGCCCTGCCCCCATCTATTCTCTGTCTCCCGAGTCCCAGCTGATTGGGAGGAAATGGGGATTTTGCTGTAACCTTCCCCTGCCATGCCCACCAAGCCACACCCACTAAGCCATGCTACGCCCACCAAGCCATGCCCACAGGACAAGTAGTTAAAAAAAATTGAATCCCACCACTGGTGTGGAGGATTGGCATGGCCAATTGGCAAACTTGGCCTGATTAAGTTCTGCTCTGATTCTTTCCAAAGAACTGGTTATATAATGGAGGTCTTTTATTTTTCATAATAAGGAGGGGAAAAACACAGAAGGCTCCAGGCTACATTTCTGGAAAACAATGTAGGTTCTCATCTTCCTAGCAAAGAGAACTAACAGGGAGAACCAATGAATGGGCAATGAACCAGCATTGCAAGGTGATGGAGTAGGGAGCTGTTTTTATGTGATATTTTATGCCCTTGTTGGAGCAGTGTCATTAAAATATATAAAAATTTACTTGTCAACATTGTGGTCCAAAAATAATCCAAACAAGACAATGAGGAAATTGCCCAGATGAGGAAATTCTAGTATATTATAATTGAAAGATATAGTAAGTTTACATGAACAGAATCTTGCGAATCTAATAGTACATTTCTTCTTTATTACCTTTACAGCCCAAGAAAATTAAGGAGATCCTCTGCATGCTTCTCTCCATGCTGAATGAGATTACAGATACATCCAGTGTAATTACAGATACATCCAGTGATGGTATTCTCTATTCCACATTATTTTAGTTTATCAGGAACTAGGCTATAGTCTACTTTGTCAAATGCCTTTCTGAAGGCTGAATGAACTATGTCAACAACATTTTCCTGGTTCACTAATTTACCATATTTTTCAGAGTATAAGAACCACCAGAGTATAAGACGCACCAGGATTTTGAAGAGGTAAATTTAAAAAAAAAAGTTTTTGCACTCTGCAGACCCCCCCGAACCCTCTGCGCACCTCATTTTTTGGGGAAAAACAGGGCAGGCAGAGAGTTTGAGAGGCCTGAAAAGTGCTCCTAGGGGCTTGGGAAGGCAAAAATGAGCAAAAAACGGCCTGTTTTTCATGAAAATGGGCCTAGTTTTTGTGGGAAGAAAAGGTATGCATAGCCTTTAGGAGGCTTGTAGGGTGCTCCTGGCGGCTGAGGGGGAGGATGAGCAATAAAACAGCCTGTTTTTCACTCATTTATGCCCTCCCCAGCCTCCAGGAGCACTTTGCTGATCTCCCAAAGCCTATGCATGTCCATTTTTGTGAAGGGGGTGGGGTTTCAGGAGGCCAAAAATGCTATATTCAGTGTATAAGATGCACCCAGTTTTTTACCCTCTTTTGGGGGGGGGGGAAAGGTGCGTTTTACACTCTGAAAAATACGGTAGTCACTTTTTCAAAGAATGAAATAAGGTTTGTCTGCCATCATCTGATTTTAATAAACCCATGCTGCCTTCTAGAAATTGCCTTATTTGTTTCTAGTTGGTCACAAATTTGTTTCTTGATTATCTTTTCCAGGATTTTCCCACTATTGATGTCCATCTGATTGGTCTGTAGTTTCCTGGATCCCCTTATTTACCCTCTTCAAAGAGGGACTGGAACCACATCAGCTCTTTTCCAGTCCTTTGATAGTTCCCCAATTTTCCAAGATCTTTGAAAGATATGGTTCAGTGGTTCTGAGATCATGTCTGCCAGTTCCTTCAGAACTCTGGGATGTAATACATCTGGTCCTTGTGATTTGAATAGATGTCTCATTTTTTGCCTATTTTGACTTACATTTCTGTTCTGTCTTATATGGTGCTGCTTTTGATAGATTGGAGTATTTTTTTTTCCTTTTTGCATTATACAAACACAAAAATGAATACAGCAGTCTTGCTTTCTCCCTGCTATCCATCATTTCCTTGCCATCTTCTGCCTTTAGTGGACCAATTGTTGTTGTTGTTTTTGATGTTTTCTTGTTCTTTACATGTGGAAAGAAACTTTTATTATTATTTTTTGGCATATGTTGCAAGTTTTAATTCATTCTAAGCCTTAGCTTTCCTGACGCCATCATTGCAGATTCAGGCTACTTAACTGTTATTAGGATCTATGACAATTCACCATGGCTAACTTGCATAACCAACGTGTACATTATAACTTATTAAATGAAATAATAAATGTATAAGAATGATAAATGTAAAGAAGAATACCAATTAGGTGAATGTATACTTAAAACAGCATGTAAGAGAATAAAAAAATAAAAATTCTTACAAAAAAAGTAGCTAAGGTGTGCAGAAAGCATACCCCAATAGTAATGGGGGAAACCTTAACTACCATGACATCTACTGGGAGAAAAACTGCAGTTTCTCACATCTTTGACCTCCCAAAAATAGACAGGAGGTAAAGGGTCAGCTATACCAAGCATAATTTGTATTAATAGAGAGGAATTAATAAAGGTTGTTGAAGTTGTGAAAACTTTGGGGGAGAGTGACCATGTCATACTGGAATTTAACATAATGCAGGCAGGAGTGGGTTGCTCCCAGCATTGTTGCCAGTTTGGTGCGTGCAAAAATTCTAACTAAAATAGGTCTGTGCATGTGCAAAATGTAAAAAAAAAAAGAAAATAAATAAATTTGTGCAATTACAATTGTTCTGTGCATGCGCAGAACTGAAAATCAAGATGGTGGCCCCATAGGAGAACTGGTTCGGGACTGCCAGTTCCAGTGACTCAGGCCGCCAAATCACATATCGGTTCAAACCAGTAGAAACCCACTCTGAATGCAGAGTGGGTTTCTACTGGTTTGTGCACTCTGAATCCTAATCAAACAAAATCAAACTGGTGTCTTAGATTTTAAGAGAGCTATATATTTTTAATATTAAGAGAAAATATTAAACATATAAGTATATATTCAAGAGCGAGATATAAAGGGAGGGAAACATACCTAGGGTAGATTAGTAAAGGTCAGGGAATAAGAAATGATACTAAATTACATCTGGGTTACCATCCCAAAAAAACATAACCTGAGTTTTGAAATATACACCAACAACAATAGAAAAAGAAAGGGAGCGAGGAGGAGAGAATGAAAGGAAGATGGGGGAAAGAAGATAGATGTAAGGACAGGGGGATGGAAGGGAGAGAAAGAGAAGGAGAGAGGGTAGGAAGGGGAAGAGGAAGAGCAGGAGTAGGAGAAAGGCAAGGGAAGAAGGGAGGCGAAGGAGAGGAGGAAGGAAGGAAGTTGAAAAGGGAGGGAGGGAGAAAAGAAAGGGAAAACAAGGAGGTGTTACAAAAGGAGGAAGGGACGGTAAATAAAGCAACCCAAATTGTACACACCTTAGTTCGTTGATTAGCAAAAAAAAAAAAAAATTTGTTTCGTCTATTTGTTTGGTTATTTGGCCCTGAGAGCACATGCGCCAAAGAAGAATTCCTTGTGTGTCCAAGCACACTTGGCCAATAAAGAATTCTATTCTATTCTATTCTATTCTATTCTATTCTATTCTATTCTATGGCAAGGTCATTCTTGTTTCCTTTTATATTACTCTAAATGAACCCAAATGCATTCAAGAAGGACAGACAGACAGACAGACAGACAGACAGACAGACAGACAGGCAGACAAGTAGACAGACAGCTAATGTTTGGATTATCCCTGAAGGGTCTAAGTGCAATTTGCTTCAACCTGCCCTGCCCTCCCTCCAAATGCATGGATTTCAACTCCAGACAATTTCAAATGGTACAGTGCAGGTGCCTTGTGCTGGCCTCCCTTTTCTAACTGAGAAGAAATTCATATTCCTTTTGCAAAGGCAAATGGGGTAAGTGCTGGACAAAGAAAGGATGCCCTGGAAACCTGCAAGACTTTGTAACTGCTGCTTGGTTGGAAATGTTATCCCTTCCTGTTAAGGAGAATAGCATTCAAGTTTGCTCTGCTTTGCAGTTAAATTCAGGACGCGTAGAAAATAGCAAGCCCATGAACCTCAGTAGGAAATTTCCACTTAAGGCTGTATCCTGGAAGAAATTATAGTCAGCTGAGGGAAGCCTACTGACTAAATCAATTAGACAAGAAAAGGAGTAAAACCACAGAGCAGGAAAAGAAAAGTGTGTTTTCCTTAATCTCACTGCATATTTTTTCCTAAAAGATATAACTCACGGATCCCCATAGTCAAGAACAGCGACTCTTAGAGGAGAATGGTACATTGCAAGATCCTTCTATCACATGTTAAATAGAGAATTTCCACAGACATGTTAAATAGAAATATCTCAGGAAACCCCTTACTCTGTGCTATCTGCAGTCATTTCAGGAACAGTCGCTGCGAACGTTTCGTAGATTACACCCAAATTCAAAATATTAATTTCCAGAAGCAGAACAATATGAACAGGCACACAAATTCACACACTCACCTTTTGAACGAGATGTTGGGCCTTTCTCCACCTGCATCAACCACAGCACGAACAAGGCAATCTTCTGCTATATCACGGGCAGTGACGTGCGGTGAGGTTTATGGCTGGTGAAGCTGGTGACGTCATCAGGAAGGCGGGGAATGGGACCACGTGTGCAGGAGACTGAGGCAGTCTCAGCCTCCTGCACACGTGGTCCCATTCCCCGCCTTCCTGAGTCAACATGAAGGGGACCATGGATCGCGAGCCGCCGGAGCGCGTTCTGCGGTCCCCTTCATGTTGACTCAGGAAGGCAGGGAATCGGACCACGTGTGCCTTTTCCCTTTTCCCTTTTTTTTCTTTTCATGATGAGAGTGGTGAGGCTCTGCCTCCCCTGCCTTCCCTGACCACACGTCCCTGATCACGGGTATCAAACTCGATCGCATCACATGACATATCACGATGGTTTTTGCCTTTGCGAAGCCAGAGTGGGTGTGGCCTGCGTGTGATGCATCCAGCCCACGGGCCACCAGTTTGATACCCTATGCTATGTCAACATGTCATAGTTTTCATCTTATTTCCCGATCTACACCTGAGACACCTTAAATTCATTTGTAACTTTATTCCCATGTTAAAGTAACTACTCCCTTAATCTCAATAGGTTTCCAAGATCATTCTGCTTTTGGCATCTGGAAGATCCAATTCTCCAAAACTAGTTTATCTCCTTGTATTTCCCAAGTTCCTGAGCTATCCCCTCATTCAGAGACCTCAGTCAGTGATGTGATGGGTTTCAAATTTTTTTACTACTGGTTCTGTGGGTATGGCTTAATGGGTGTGGCTTGGCTTGGCTTGGTGGGCTTGGCAGGGGAAGGCTACTGCAAAATCCCCATTCCCTCCCCACTCCTGGGGGTAGGATACTGTAACATCTCCATTTCTACTCCACTCCAGGCCAAGGATACTGTAAAATCTCTATTTCCACGCCACTCCATGGGAAGGATCCTGTATAATCTCCACTCTGTTGTGATCCACCAGCGGCCTGCGGAGCTGGCAGCAGAGTCGGACAGCAAGGAGGTTGGGGAGAAATATGGTCTAGTCCTGGAGTCTGGGGAAGGCTTGAACAAGGGCTGTGTGTCAGAGGCAGAGCAGGGGCCAGGGCCATCTGGGAGTTATGTGCTGCCTCCAGAGCAGTGACGTGCGGTGAGGCTTATGGCTGGTGAGGCTGGTGACATCATCAGGAAGGCAGGGAATGGGATGTGTGCAGGAGGCTGAGGCAGCCTCAGCCTCCTGAACACATGCTCCCATTCCCCGCCTTCCTGAGTCAACATGAAGGGGACCGCGGAGCGCGAGCCGGCGGAGTGTGCTCCGTGGTCCCCTTCATGTTGACTCAGGAAGGCAGGGAATCGGACCACTTGTGCCTTTCCCCTTTTCCCTTTTTTTTCATGATGAGAGCAGTGAGGCTCTGCCTCCCCTGCCTCCCCTGACCGCACATCCCTGCTCCAGAGCCTCCAGAGCCAGACAGCAGCGGGGCAGAGGAACAGGCTTCCCCTGTTTCTAGTGCACGCATGCACGGAGCTGCCAGAAGGCAAGAACAGTTAAAAGAGAAGGGACAACTTGAGAGTAAGGTTTGGAGGTGATTGGCCCCTCCCATAGGACATAAAGGAGGAGCAAAGGCACAGGAGCCTTTGCAAGAAGCAACTTGGTTTATGCTGGTAAGTTTACTTTTTGAAAATATGTTTGGACTCTTTGCTCCATGTGGCCTTCCCAAGCGAATTGCCAGTTAAGTCTTTGGCAGCGTTTTCAAAGAAAATAAAGGTTGGTGCTTATCAGCCTTATCCCGAAGGAATTTGGCAGCCTGCTGTAGAAGTCTTTACTACTATTTGGAACTCATTACGGGCTGTGAAGGAATATAATTCACAGGCTTTGAAATGAAAAGATGTTTTGTGGACTGAATTGTATGTGTTTTACTGTATCAGGAAACCTAGGTCAGGACACACCTAATTCCAAGGCAATGATACTGTAAAATCTCCATTCCCTCCCCACACCAGTAACCTACTTTCCAGCTCCGTTCTCCTGTGCAGGGCAACAGATGAAGATCCAGCCAATCAGCTGGAACACAGGAGGCAGAGAACAGATGGGGGCAGGACCAGTCAGAGGTGGTATTTGCCGTTTCTCCAAACTACTCAAAATTTCTGCTACATGTTCACCAGAACTAGTCAGAACCTGCTATACTTATTAGATTTCAACTATCTATTTATTATGCCATCAATGAAGTGGTCGGATTCAAATAATTTAACAACTGGTTCTGTGCCCTAATGACCAGCTGGGTAGGTGTGGCTCAGTGATCATGTGACCATGTGGGCGTGGCCAACTCAAAGTCATTCAGGTCGATAGGTGCTTCGCCTTAGCTGTTACAATGTACTAAGGGTTAACCGCAGAGGCAGTTTCTGTAAGCAGGGCAATAAAGGTTAGGCTAGAAACAATACCAGAACTTTTCCTTCCTGCCTTCCTTACAGGATTAGTCCTGTAAAGTGGAAAAAAAACAAAATGAGATTTCTTCCAACAACCAGTTCTCCAAACTGCTTATTAAGTTAGCAACCAATTCTCCCGAAGAGATGTGAACTGGCTAAATCCCACCACTGCACCAATGCCTAATGAAATAACAATTTCCAGATGTTCCAGACAAATGTCACAAATCCTGTCTCTCAAATGGGCAATTCCATGGTAGCTATCATGACCTTAAACTACATTCTTATTAAAAGTGTGTATCAAAGGGTTCTGTAGACATAAAACAATTTTAAAGGCGTCATGCATTAATATCCTCACAGAATAAAGTCAAAGAACCTCTTCAAAGCAGTCTAAAATAATGGAAAATGATATTCGAATAAAATCCATCGAGGGCCATATGAAACAATGCAACTCAGAGATGAATTTCATCAGTGAATTTGATTACATAATAAGCTTGGGACTACGCTTGCATATCCAATATTCAGAGTTGATTGGAAAAAGAAGCCTCCAAGCACACATATCCGGGCAAATATAGCAGCTGCCTGCAAGTAGTTAAAAGAACCATGATGCTTGACATACTTCCACATGTTCTCACATGTGGGACAAACCTTTAAAAAAATGTGTCCCTTTTATAATGCGTTTATCACAAAATCTGTTGCATACAAAAAAAAAAAAACCAATACAAAATGTTTTACAGCTGGCTTTTAGCCTCCTCAAGACTAGCAAAAATATATCCAAACTTAAATCCAAACTGTTAGAAAGGTAAACAGGTGAAGGGTACGTGGTGGTTATGCCTGAAAGCAAAAAGAAAAAAAAAATTGGACTAAAATACAAAAATGGTTACGGTAAATTATAAACACCTAAATAGAACACAAAGCAGAATTGTTCCTTCTGGGGATTATTAAGGGAAAGTATAGGAAAAGGATGAAATATTTAATTTTGCACATAATTACAGCAGCGAGAATAGCACTCACCCAACATTGGAGAAGTGATACCATGCTGACAGATTGTTTGATAATCCAAAAGATTCTTTTTTTTTTTTTTTGTAAAAAGTTTTTTACTGGTTTTACAGAAAATTTCAGGAAAGGGGATAGTGGATGAAGTTACAAATTTTGACAGCTACATTATGCAGGAAATGGCACTCCCCCCAATTCTCATAACTTTCACTTATTAATACATTAAGTATTCACTACTTAGCAATATTTTGACAGCATATTTTTACCTTACATCTTCAAATAATTTCAATCTATTTTATATCAAATAAAAAAAATTCTCTGTATTAGCAATTGCATTATTTTTCTAATTCACTTTTGTGATCTAAGTTTTCCCCGGTGTTGCCTCTTCTCCCCCCTCCAGCAAAGCTCCGGCACCTCCCGTGTCTTGTGTATCCCGTGTGGTGTCATCGGTTTTATCTAGGAGCACTTTGTTTTTTTCCATGAAGACCTCCGCCTCCATGGTTGTGTTAATTCTAACTCTAGTGTCCTCCCAGAAGATAATCCAAAAGATTCTTGATTGCACAGAAATTGATAAACTCACCTTGGAGTTAAGGGACAAGAAAGACTCAGAATATTATACTGTTTGGAAAAACTGGTATCAATGGATAAATAATAGGAACATAGATATAGGAATAATTAGGAATGTATAAAAATGTATTTGAATAGTGAATGGTTATGTTAGTACTGTTAAGAAGGATTGTTACTCATACAAAACTATTTTTAAAGGTATTTGTATTTAATGTTTTAAATTCTCAATAAAGTTTTCTTTTTTCAAAAAAAAAAATATATAATGTGTTTATCAAAGAATTCCCTCAATTCCACAAAGCAGGGAAGCATAGAGTTTAGAAGAAAACATCTATTCGGGAACCTGTGGCGAGGACATAAAGAATAATTTTGCAGGGATTGAAAAGCAACTTTAATGATACCTTTTAAAAAAAAATAAAAATAAAGAGATGGCTTCAAAAGTGTACCCTATTTGCAGACATAAAGAAAACTTTTTTTAGTGAGATCATCTTAGAAGGCTTAGCAAACCATTATGTGTATTATCACTCCTTTTGTAAAGAAGTCATTTCCTTTGGCGGGAGGGAGAAAATTAAAATCTTTGCTTTTAATTGCCAGGCTATTCAACAATCTTTCTTCATAGGGGATTTAATGAGAGTTTAAGATTCTTCGGGACTACGAATTACAAAGTTTTCTTCATTTCAAACTGTGCCATTCCCACAGGTCAATGCTTGGGAGATGTCATGAGAGAGATAGTAGCTGTTCTGACTTAGTCTTCCCCAGCAGCACGAAGCCGAGTCCTCATTCCGATAAACCCTTTTTATTTAATTTACAGTGAATTCCTCTCCAGCAAAGTCTTTCCTCTCCCACAGTCTTTCAAGATAGTTCACAATTACCAACCTTTATCAGGCTTGGAGAGTGGCCAGGACAATATCTCTCAGATGCTGCAATACTTGGCAATAAAGCAGAAATGAACTGATTGTCTTCTGCAAACACCCCTCCCCTTTTGCTGCTCTTTTATTCCCTAGGGGAGGGGTCATTCACCGTCCACCTGTGGCCTTACTCCCAAGTTGACCCTTGTTCCTTAGCTGTTCCCTTCATCTGGCAATTCTGTGCATGCGCACACTGGGAACAGGCTCCAGCTGTTGGTCTGCCTCACTGATGTATGACTCTGAAGGCAACTGATAACTGTCAGATGGCCTTGGCCCCATCTCTGCCTCCAATGTAGCGCATTCTTCAGAGGCTTCCCCAGACTCCAGGACTGGCCAATGTTCCTCCCCAACCTCCTCACAGTCCAAATCTGCTGCCAGCTCTGCTGACCATTGGTGGGCCACAATACTTCTATTTTAAAGTTCTTGGTATTTTAAAATACCATAACCTTTCACAAATTGGTTGCCAACATTTAGGAAAACTGAATGGTTGCATTTGTTATTCTAGAGCAGTGCATCTCAATCTCAGCAATTTGTGTAGACTTCAATTCCCCAAAATTCTCCACCGGCCTGAGAAATTCTGGTCCTTGAAATTGACACAAGGACCAGAATTAGAAATCCCAAGAAGCTGGACTATTTCTGGTTGTTGAAGCTCCTAACAGTAAAATGTACAACTGATAACCTGATAGAATCCTCAAAAAGTGAGATCTAATTACAACCTATATATACGGCTGTCTGTGTGTATGTTCCAATATAACTCTGGAACGCCTCAAGCAATTTCAACCAAACTTGGTACACAGATGACTTACTCTCTGGAAAAAAATACTGTGGGGGTAAGACACCCCTAATACTCTCAGGATGTGTGTTCTGTTAAGATACAGCCTGTTGTGCCTTAAAATGGTTTCTACTGTACTGCCGTAAAATGACTTGTACTGTACAGAGGAGTGAAGTTGCCATGGTAATGGTTTCATATGGGGGCTCCCTCTGGTATGAGGGGAAATCCAACATTAGAAATTACGTTTGGTCTGGACATTTTTCCCTTATAAATAAATACCTGGGCAACGCCGGGTTATCAACTAGTATTTTAAAAAAGTAAAATAGCAGGTGTTTAAATGTCAGCATCTCTCTCAGACGCAGCCCAGATCAAATGGTCTATGACCTCCTCTTATCAACCCTGCAGTTGCCAAGATGTTTATAATCTTGACCCTAAAGTTCTTGGTATCTAAGGGATCTATAGCAGAGTTCCCTAATCTTTTCGACTTAGCAGACTGATAGTTCCACACACGCACTTCTGAAAGGCTCAGGGCCAGGAGTGAAATCAACTTACCTTCACTACCGGTTCGCAAATGTGAGCACATATGTCACCTCCGCGCATGCACAGAACCTTCCGCACATACGCAGAGCATCAAAAAATGGGATGTGATGATGTCCGGATAGGTGGGCGGAGGCTCCCACCACTACCGCTACCAGTTCTCCTGAACCGGATAGAACCGGCTGAATTGTACCACTGCTCAAGGCTCAGTAGTGAAGCCATACCCCAGGAGTTGGGGATCCCTGATCTATAGGAAAAGATAATGAGAAATACATAGGCAGAGAAATTAAAAATCTGGTGTTGCTGGATACTGAACTAGATAGTGTACAAATGCAAGTGTGCATCAAACATGATATTATTTTTTGGCAGGAGTCTTAGAACAGGAGTTCAGAGAAACCTACGTCCCATCCAAATATGCAGCATATAAGCACCCCCTGAGCTTGGCTCTTTTATTACAGCTCCAATAAATACCCTTACTATTCATTTAACAAATAAAATGACATTAAAATGCAGATTCAATATTACAGATATGATTTGGTTCCCAACATTTCCTTTTGTTTTTAAACCAGTCTGGGAAAATTGGAGGCCAATTTGTTGTGGTTGTTTTTTGTTTGTTTGTTTGTTTCAAATTATCTGGGATGCCCACATGGGGAAGCATTGAAATCTACACCCACCAATGCAGAGCAATTTCCAGCTACAAGAATATACAATAAAGACTCAGCAAGTAACAGCAAGGGGATTTTTACTTCACTGTCTCCATGGTTCCCAGGCCACAATTGTGACTAACCAAAGACAACTACCTCAAAGAAATCTTGGACTGAACAGGGCAGTAAAGCTACTTATTGGTTTTTTTCTCCTACTAATGCCCATTCAAGTCAAAGTCCACCTTGTATATCCTGAAGCAACAGGATCAATTAATGTTCAGCAAAATCATAATTAAATAAAATGTGGCTTTATGCAAAAGCACATTGTTTTTCCTCCCAGCTCTCATTGCATCAAAATTTCACACAGTGTTTTCTTACAGTGATCATGCAAAATACTGTTGTTTTGCTTTTTCCTGTTTTAAAGTTATTTCTTTATTTGTAATGCACTATCCAGCCTCGCCGCTAGATGAGGGATATTCTTTCTTTAGTTGCTCTTCCACACAGCCTGGACTGGGCCAGTCTGACAGGAAATTGCAAAAGTGCACATCAATAGCAATAGCACTTACACTTATATACTGCTTCATACCCTGTTTCTCTCAAAATAAGACCTCCCCAGATAATAAGCTCAATCGGGCTTTTGAATACATGCACTAAAATAAGCCTCCCATGAAAATAAGCCCTCCTCAAAAATATTGCAACACAGCAGCAGCCATGAGGTGACCACATTTGCCGCCTCCTGCACCTCAAAAATAATAAGACCTCCTCAAAAATAAGGCCAAGCACTTATTTTTGGGGTCAAAACAAAATAAGACCCTTATGTTCGTTTCCCTGAAAATAAGACCCGGTCTTATTTTTGGGGAAACATGGTGGTGCTTTTACAGCCATCTCTAAGTGGTTTACAGAGTGAGCATATTGCCCTCAACAATCTGGGTCCTCATTTTACCCACCTGGGAAGGATGGAAGGATGAGTCAACCTTGAGAAGTTGTGAATGCTCCAACACTGGAAGTTTTTAAGAAGATGTTGGATAACTATTTGTCTGAAGTCATGTAGGGTTTCCTGCCTAAGCAGAGGGTTGGACTACTAGACCGCCAAGATCCCTTCCAACTCTGTTATTCTATTCTATTCTATTCTATTCTAGTCTAGTCTAGTCTAGTCTAGTCTAGTCTAGTCTATATAGATTTGAACTGCTGAACTGCAGCTAGCAGTCAGCTGAAGTAGCCTGCAGTACTGTACCCTAACCACTAGTAGTTTTATATTAATGTTATTACCATGTGTGTAGCTCAGAGTACTAGAAATACACCTTCAAACAATTCAGCAATAGATGGAATACATCCAAATGGCATTTGTCTTGAGAGGACAGCTTCTAGACCTTGAAGACAAATATTTCCCAAGTTTATAAAATCAGATGTTTCCATCAAATGTTTTCTCTTGGGTCTTTCTCATGTTATTTTTCATTTTCTACTAGCAAGATTTGGGAGGGATGATTAAATTTACATAAAAATGTATGCTATGCAAAATTCAGTTTTGCCTCAAATAAAAATTATATAATAATTTTTTTTCTTTGTGATAGCGCCTCAAATGTTGGAAGACTTCTATCATGTCATCCCTAATTCTTCTCTTCATTAGACAAGACATATCTAGTTCCCACAATCATTCATTATACGATTTAGCCTCCAGACCCATTATCCTCTTTGTTGCTCTTCTCTATACTCTTTCTAGGGTCTCACCATCTTTCGTATTGTGGTGACCAGAACTAGGTGAAAATTTTTGACATGTTCTAGGTTCTATTTTTCAGAGACTATCATGTGGTGGGACTAGGATGAGCCTTTTGTGTTGCAATGCCTCTGGTCTGGAACACCATATCTCCCTTCCAAAATTTGATCCAGTTGACTCCAATTCCATTCATTTTAGAAGAGCTAAAAACACAGCTACTTCGCCAAGTTTGGGGTTGGGAAATTAATGTCCCAGGGATGATACTGTAGTGATTGTTGTTCTTAATGGTCTTTAATTATTGTATTATTTTTACTTTTTAAATTAAGTTTTAAAGTTATGTTGGTCACCCAAAATCACTGTTGTGAGCTAGGCAGCCATATAAATTGACTGAAATAAATAAAATCCAAAATGTCCTGGAAATTGGAATCCAATCACATCTCAAGTGTTATTGGGATATTGAAGGTTGATAGGACGGGTGTCAGATTGTCCATAATTTTTGGTGCTGCAGATAAAACATATTTTATTCAAAGGGGCCTCTATTGTTAATCTAATTCATACTTAACTATAATTCATGCTTCATAACTTAGTTATTTTTTAAAGCATTAACTTCATACTCTTTAGGTATCTCATCCTTTCATCCTTATTATATTACCATCGGAAAGAAGTAATAATATGCCTGTGGCCTTAGGATTTGTAGGATTTTGTTCTGAAACCATTTGGATGTATGATTCAGAAATACCATTTTTCCTTTGAGTAAACTCTCCTGATAATCTTCTGGGATCACATGGCTCTCCACTATGCAATTTCTTTTCTTTCCCCATTGCAATTTTGCAAACAGACTGATTTTGGCCAATAATTCAGTGCAGAATCTTTCCTTCTTTATAATCCACATTTTAAAAAAAAATGTCTTCCCATTTTCCCTTCATGAGGTACAATTTGCGTTTTACTTCTTATTGCAGACTTTATGTAAATGGAAATAGCTAGTGTGCTAAAGGCACATGCTGTTTGCACAAGGTCAGAGAGAAGAGAGAAATTAGCTTTTTTCAGGCATTAGATTAGATGCATTCAGTAACCATCCTGAGTAACTTCATATCTTAAAGTAACAATTCTAATGCTACCCTTTCTTTGATATCTGTGCATAGAGAACAAGAATCTATAGGGGCAGAGATGTTATCATCTTCTTTTGACAATTCCATAATCCCTTGCAGGGTGGCGTCTTGGCAACTGAATGGAGCTAAGTGTTTAGTGGCCGGATGCCTTTCGTGTCACCAATGTGGAGTTATATTCAGCAGATATATTCTCAATGTGCCCAGAGAGAGAAATATCTACCTAAGATCGAACTCACAGCCTCCTGATTGTGAGGTGAGAACTCCCCCTCTAGGCCATCACACTACTCGGGGACAGAGATGTTATGCATATGATTAAATGTTCCCATTCATGTGGAAGCTTTCACATGTACAGGTAGTCCTCAACTTACAACCACAATTTATGAGCCCAGAATTTATGTTGTCAAGCGAGACATCTGTCAAGTGAGTTTTGCCCTGTTTTATGACCATTCCTGCCTCAATTGTTAAACAAATCACTGCAGTTGATAAATTAGTAACTTGGTTGTTTAGTGAAAATAGCTTCCCCATTGACCTTGCTAGTCAGATGTTCGCAAAAAGGGATCGCATGACCTTGAGAGACAACAACAGTCATAAATATGAACCAGCGGCCAAGTTTTCAGTGCTGTTGTTACTTTGAACGGTCACGAAAACGAAGAGTTGTAAGTCGAGGACTACCTGTATAGTTAACAGGTAAAGCAGATATCAAAGGAAGGCTAGTATCATTTGCTAGACATTTATCACATCCCAGGGTTTACACAATAGAACCAGAGGAATGATCAGCCAATGGTACTTTCAATAAAGCCAAAGTTGGGATTCAGCCTATTCGGACCAGTTCAGGTGAAGCGGTAGTACCGGCGATCTATTGGTTCCACCCACCTGCCCCTGTGCTAGCCTGTCCTATATTTCCTTTGTTTGAATCTCAGCTGATAGGCGCGGCAGAGCGGATTGCCACACCTCAACTGTTTTACTCACCGGGGACTGCAGTAGAAGGTAAGTTTTAGAGTTGTTTTGAAATGCACTGCATGCGCACAGCAAATCGGTAGGATAAATTCACATGAGTAATGATAACCTCAGAGTAGTCATGGCCATGGTGTGAACATTTATTACCTAAACTAGGATAAGTTGTAAAAAAAATAGGGCCATTTTAGAGGTATATCCAGAAACCCCAATTTTTGTCATGTTGATAACACTTTATGATTATCTTCTGAGCTGACGGTTCTGAGGAATATTACATTCTTTCCCCGATAAGCTTTTCCTGTACCGCTTCCTAAAATGTGTCATATTCAATTGACTTAGAGGATTGCCTGGAATCTGTCTTTGGCACAGACTAAAATTGCCAGGACTTTGACTGTGCTGTCTATTCCGTTCATAGATCACTCCTGTGAAATGAAGTTCAGTAGCTGCCTTTCCTCTTCGGTGTCAACTTCAAAATAATCATTCTGACATTTTAAACCTTCAATGGTAAGGCCTGGCCTCGGGGCCCAGCCCTACCATCAGAACAGAGGCAGCACATTTTCGGTATGTTGCGAGGAAGGCCATTTAGTTATTATTGTATTTTGCTGCCAGGGACAAGGGGAGATACCTTTGACTTCAAGGCATTTCGGGGCAGTCAGCTGGAGGAGGAAATGGCAAAAGAACATGTTTTCCTCAGTGACGCAAATCTCTTTTTATAACAAATGTTAAAAACAGGAAGAAAAACATTCAAAATCCCTTAGCTACTTTTTTAAAGTGAAAAGTAAATGGTAACTCATTTGTATCTCTTTCTGTAATAGAGTAGAATAGAATAGAATAGAGTAGAATAGAGTGGAGTGGAGTGGAATGGAATAGAATAGAATAGAATGGAATGGAATGGAATGGAATGGAGTGGAGTGGAGTGGAGTGGAGTGGAGTGGAATGGAATAGAATAGAATAGAATAGAATAAAAAAGAAAAGTGCTGAAGTTTGGATGATGCCTTCATGATCAGAATTTTGACCTTTTTGACCCATTCACTTTCTTCAGGACAAATTCAAAGGTATAGTAAAATAGCCTCCTACCTTAAATTAAAACAAACACAAAAAAATAATATAAAATATGTACAATTTTTTTAAAAAATAAAAATAACACTTTGTTCTTTGTTGTGAAGTCATGTCTGACACATTGCGACCCCATGGACAATGTTCTTCCAGTCCTTCCTGTCCGCTACCATCCCATAGAGTCCATTTAAATTCACGCCGACTGCTTCGGTGACTCCATCCATCCACCTCATTCTGTGTCATCCCCTTCTTCTTTTGCCCTCAATCTTTCCCAGCATTAGACACTTCTCCAATGAGTCCTTCCCCCTCATTAGGTGGCCAAAGTACTTGAGTTTCATCTTCAGGATTTGGCCTTCCAAAGAGCAGTCAGGGTTGATCTCCTCTAGGCCTGACCAGTTTGATCGCCTTGCAGTCCAAGGGACTCACAGGAGTCTTCTCCAGCACCATAGTTCAAAGGCCTCAATTCTTTGGTGCTTAGCCTTTCTTATGGTCCAACTTTCACAGCCATACATTGCAACTTGTTAAACCATAGCCTTGGCTGTACACACTTTTGTTAGTAAAATAACACTACAACTACAACCTCTTAATAAATTTAAACATAAACAAATATATACATGTCAAATAATAACAATAAAATACACAATATTTCTAGTATCGTAACAGATCTAAGCATCAAATACTAGAATCAAAATTTCATTTTTATCTTTCTGAAGCAAGAAAACCAAAAGTGGTCTCCAAATAAAATCAAAGTTAGAGAGGTTTCTGTCAAAATGTGGCAGAAATTAGCTGAGTGGCTGATCTGCTATACGGATATGAGATCATCCAGAAACCTCAAAAATTGTAATTTAAATTAGAAAGTAAAAGAAAATCCAGAAAAGAGCAATCGGATTTGCATTATGACAAGAAAATTGCATATGTACACCCAAGCAAATTACTTAAAGTCGCGTTGGATTTGAAGGTGAGATTACTCTTACTTGATGGTTTACATATTTCAATGCTGTAAAGCTCCACAACATTGAAAATCAGCATAGATGTATTATTTATATTAAAAAATGAACTGTGATAAAACTGTGTGCAGTGAAAGTCCCCCTAGTTGTGAAATTCTCGTTACAAAGTTATATTCAACAATTCTGCACATGAGAGAAAATTGGACACAAATACAGCTTTAAATATTCCATTTTCAAATGGCAAAATGGAGGTGAAATTGATATGTGTTTACTTGATTGTATGTAGGACAGTAATACATTTAAACTGGGCTTAACTTACATTATTTCAATCAGTCATTAACTTAGAATGCCGTTCCACGATCCCGACATTATTACAGCTAAGCTAATGTTTCATATTGTCCAGGGGTTTGTCTAGGTAGACCTGTAAAAATATAATTAACTTAGCTATAACCTTGGTATTCTGACAGTTTTCAGGAAATCAAGGTTAATCAGAGATGGATAATGCAGGCTGCCACAGAATTAGATCAAAACTGTATTATGCTCACACAGGCACAAAAGTATAATGCACCGTAAAATAAAGAAGAACCTTCTCTGCTTCATTTCATTTCATTTCATTTCATTCAGGAGCACTCATTTAGTCTTGAACATTTGCTAAACAAGCATCAATTAACTCAGTTCTATGGGAAGAATGTTTTCGTTGTTGTTAAGCAAGCAAATGGTAGGCTATTTTTTTTCTCCCAGATATTAAAATGATCAGGTAGTCTTAAAGGAATAGGGTCGCGTAAGTCAGTATTGTTAGATGCTTATTCATTCATTCATTCATTCATTCATTCATTCATTCATTGAATTTATATTGCGACTATTCTCCCGTGGTGACTCAAGGTGGCTTACAGAGTATAAAACCACATTTAAAACGATAAAAAAACTAACAAAAAGAATCAAATAAATTAATAAAATACAATATAACAAAATCACCCACACACCTCTCACCCCCTGCCGCAGCGATAGCAGATCACACAAGCCATTTAATGGGCTCCATCCCACTCTGGGTTCCCCAGGCCCACTGGGAGAACCAGGTCTTTAGCGCTTTCCCGAAGAGTATTAGAGTGGGGGCCATTCTAAGCTCTGGGGGAAGGATGTTCCAGAGAGAGGGAGTCACCACAGAGAAGGCCCTTCTTCTGGGTCCCACCAGGTATATCTCCCTCGGGGATGGGACTCACAGCATTCCCTGCCTCCCTGCTCTGATGGGTCCTGTGGATGTGACCGGCAAAAGACAGTCCCTCAGATAACCTCGTCCACACCATGAAGGGCTTTAAAGGTGACAACCAGCATCTTGAATTGCACCCGGAAGCAAATCAGCAACCAATGTAGCTTCCCTAGGAGAGGTGATACATGTTCACATTGGGGTCCGCACAAAACCATGGCAAAGAAATGCAACCTAACGTCTTTGATAAATGAAGGCAAACTCTGTGTAACCAGAAACATACTTCAACTATTTATTTATAATCATATATACCTTTATCTAAACATGCCATCCAGTGGGGAGATTCAATTTTTTTTACTACCGGTTCAGTGGGCGTGGCTTGGTGAGTGTGGCAGGGGAAGGATACTGTAAAATCTCCATTCCCTCCCTACTCCAGGGGAAGGTTACTGAAAAATGCTCATTTCCTCCCGATCAGCTGGTACTCAGGAGGCAGAGAAAAGATGAGGGGTGGGGTGGGCCAGTGAGAGGTGGTATTCACCGGTTCTCCGAACTATTCAAAATTTCCGCTACCAGTTCTCCAGAATGGGTCATAACCTGTTGAATACCATCTCTGATGCCATCAGATATTATTAAAAGTGATTACAAGAACAGCTGAAATAAGACAAATAGACATCAAAGTATAGAACAAAAATAATAAGGTAACGTAAAGGAAGCCGACACTAAATTCTTAAAGTGACTGAACTTCTTTTTCCCACTCAGTATTTATCAGTGAGGTGAATGGACCAATCCCTTTAGAGATGGCATTTCTGAGGTCTGAATTTCTGGGCACTGATAGATCAATCAAGGCTAAGTCCAAGAAAGTAATTGGTGACTATTCAGAATCCATTGTTCCCCCAAGACATCCCAATCAATTTCAAAACTAGTTGCCAATAAACAAATCAGGACAATTGTCTAAAGGACAATTGGAGAAGGCCAGAGTTAGGGAAAACTGCATTGCTCACGAGAATCCTTGAATTTGAAACCCTTCTAATGTCTCTTGTTCAAAAGGATTCATTGCTAGATACATAATACAGAATTAGTTTTGCAGAAGGGGAAGGATCGATAGATAAGTAGTATAGTCTGTCAACTCCACGCATCCAGCAACATTCAGCTGGATGGTTGACGGACAGGGTGGTCCTTAACAATTACATTTCACAGATCATTTTTGGCAGGGGTCGGCAACCTCAAAGAGCCACAAAGGTCCTCAATGGAAGTCCCCTCCCCCATTCAATTCTGGGGCCGACCACATGTCCGGTTCCCCCACCATAGAGTCTCCTCCTAGCGTGGCGTCCTTTTTCCTCTTCTCGTCCTAACCGAAAGCCCTATAAATTGTGGCGCTGACTGGTGACAGGGAGCCGCAGCAGAGGGATGAAAGGGCCACATGTGGCTCCAGAGCCGCGGGTTGCTGATCCCTGATCTATGGTCTAAAACACAGTTGTCAAACTTGAGGTGTCACGTTGCCGTCACATGAGGTTTTGTGGCATTTTTCTCATTCGCAGGGCTGGGGGTGGGTGTGGCCTGTGCGTGACTAATCCGGTCTGTGGTCTGCCAGTTTGATACCTCAGGCCGAAAAGGTAAAGCAAGACTTTGGACTTAGTTGCTTTAGTTTACTAATTGCTGAGTTTTGTCAAGGACATTTGCACTCAGTCCTGCCTACTGATTTAGACTAAAATGGCTACATAAGAGCATTGCTAGTAACCAGAAATTAAATTGTCAAGTTGTACCACAAATAATATGCAAACATACCTATGCCTGCATAACAATTTCATTTCTTTCATTCCAAAACTAAAATCAAAATCATGAACAAATTAAGGTCATGATGAACTTGCACGTTAACCATGGTGTTCATGTGTATATCTATAATGTAACAATAGTGATGGTAACTGAAATTAATATATATTGACCCAGAGTATCCCTTTATCTTTCAAAAGCTTCCTCTACAATTGCATTGATTCATGTAGATTTTATAGTGTAACTACTGTAAATCTTTAGTTATGTGAGGAGTTACAGGTAAGAAAAAACAACAGCTGGATCGGTTTGATTTTATTTGTTTACAGATGCAATGTGCCAGAGGTTTTACTAAAGTGTTCTTCTAACTGGTTAGCATCTAGATACTATACGGGACTTACCAAGACTAACAGCAAAAGAAAAAACTCAAATAACTGCAAAACCGAGAATGAAGGAAAAGTAAACACCACAATAAATCACTTTAACAATGCACACAGAGCAGGGGTGGGTTCCTGCCGGTTCTAACCAGTTCGGTAGAAGAGCTTCCAGAAATCTACCGTACCGGTTAGAAGAGGTTTGTCACAGAGCACCTGCCCTGCCCCCCTCACTCGCTTGCCCCGCCCATTCCATCGCCGCTCACGGGTGGTGGTTTGTGCAGCGCGGCTGACCTCCTAGGACCTCGGCAAACTTGCCTAGGGGGCGTGGCTGCCAGCAAAGCTTGGGGGTGTTCCAGGGCATCCCCGCCCCCCATTGGTTCCCACCTCCTTTCCCTGCAAAGTTTTCCAAGGTGTGGTTTTCCTCCCATCCCTTGTGCCAGGATCCCGCTGAGTTCCGGTAAGGAGGAGAAGAGCCTTTGAGGAGTGAAGAGGAGGAGGAGGGAGTGCCAAGAACCTTCCTGCCTCCGGTGGACTGCGTGCTCTTCTCCGCGCACTCCTCTGTCCAGCAGAGGCAGGAAGGTTCTTGGCACTCGCCATCACTTTCATGGCTTCTCAGAGTGCCGTGCTCTTCCTCGCGCACTACTCTGCACTCTGAGAAGCCGTGAAAGCAACTGGGGACTGCCGAGAACCTTCCATGCCTCCACTGGACTTCATGCGCTCCTCATGACTGCAATAGATGTCCAGAAACGGCGGGGACTGTTGGGCTGGAAGCCCAAACCACATTAGCCACAAAAGCTGCTTCTGGATGTCTATTGCAGTCACGAGGAGTGCACAGAGAAGAGTGCGAAGTCCAGAGGAGACAGGAAAGTTCTCAGTGCTCCCCAGTCACTTTCACGGCTTCCCAGAGTGGTGAGAACCTTCCTGCCTCTGCAGGACTTTGTGCTCTTCTCCGTTGTTCCCGGCGAGTGAGCGAGCGAGTGAGGGAGGGAAGATGAGGCTGCCTGGAATGGCAAGAACCTTTCTGCCTCTGCTGGACTTTGTCTTGATGACATTGCCACAGCTGCCGGGCGCGGAATGACAGAGGTAGGCAGAGCGGCACCGAGGCAGCCCGGCGGGTGAGCCAGCAAGCGAGCGATGGAGGATCAGGCTGCCTGATCCTCGTTCGCTCACCCGCCAGGCTACCTCAGTGCCGCTCTGGCTACCTCCATCCTTCCGTGCCCGGCAGATGCAGCAACGTCATCAAGACGAAGTCCAGCAGAGGGAGAAAGGTTCTCGGCGCTCTCGGAGAAGAGTGTGAAGCTTATATGCTTAATTTTATGTTAGGGTTATTAGCATTATATAAACTTGTTTCAGATGGGTGGCCATAGAAATTGAAAAATAAATAAATAAACATTAGGTTTATATTCCTTTCTCTGATTGGACTCTTTTGGAGTTTCATGTTAAAAATGTCTGCCTTGTTCACAAATGTAACTTTAGGCTCCAGCCAGGTCTGATTTAAAGCAGGGGTGTCTAACTTTGGAAACTTTAAGATGTATGGACTTCAACTCCCGGGAATGGTGGCTGGGAAATTCTAGGCATTGAAGTTCACCAGTTTTAAAATGCCAAGGTTGGACACCCCTGGTTTAAAGTGAAAAAAGGGGGTCAGAGCACAGCAGTGCTTTCAAAGACTCTTCCCTGTATTATCTGTGCACAATTTGTAGAAAATCTCTTTTCCAAGGGAGATTTATAGCCTCCCGAGAAGCTGCTTGAAGTTCACACAGGAGAGGGTAAGCATTTCTCTTGAGAAAGAGCTTTTCCTCACAATGTGGTGGGACAATAATAAATGGAACAGGATTTCCAGCAGCTGCCTTTTGTTTTTTTTCCACCGCATTTTGATGGGCAGCTGTTTTTTTTCAACACCCTCCTCTTGTTGTGAAAGGGAAGAAGTTGTCTTGTTTTTAATTTTGGACTGAGACGAAAAATGTGTGGATCCTGATTGGAATATAGGTAGAGTCCTTGACTTACGACCATTTGTTTCATGACAGTTTGCTTCCACTGAAAAAAGGGGGTTTCAAACTTATGACCATTGCAGAATCCTTGTGGTTACTTGATACAATTCAGACACTTGGCAAGTGGCATGTATTTATGATGGTCATGTTGTCCTGGGGTCATGTGATCACATTTTGCAAGCAAAATCAATGGGGAAGCCAGATTCACTTAGCAACTTTGGCTAGAAAGGTTGTAAAATGGGGCTAAACCAGGGGTCTTCAAACTATGGCCCGCGGGCCAGATACCGCCTGCAGAAGCCGTTAATCTGGCCTGCGTGAGACCATGAGGCTGACCCGCCCACATTGCCCCACCTACCTCCCGCCAGCCCCCACCGGCCCTGTGGAAGTCGAGGAGGCCAAAAACAGGATGCATGGTCCCGTTTTTGGATGGCAGAGTGGCACTGGAGGCCAAAAATGAGACACACAGAAGCCCTTGGCTGCTTCTAAGCCTGCCAGCCAGGCCACCTTACCTGCTGCCTGGTCACCTGCTTTTCTATGGGCAAGCCAGGTAAGTGCAAGGTAGCTTTGCCAGATTTTGTGTGTTTCTGTGTGACACCTGGTTGTTTAGGTAATTGTGGTTCCTGGTTATGTGAGCTTCCTGGCACTGTCCTTTATAATTTCCCACAATGCCTTGATGCTTTTTATTCCAGTGGCTTTGTCTTTCCTGTCCTTAGGGTTAGGGAAAAAAACTGCAGTCTTTTGGGGGAAAATTGCTATTTTTTTGGTGTTTTCCAGGCACTGTCATAGTTTGTGTGTGTGTGTGTGTGTGTGTGTAATGTCCCGCAGTTATCTACACATTAATAATGATCAAATACTAATAATATTTCCTTATACATTTTAGTGACCTTTCCTTACATAATTGGTGATTTCTTTCATACTTTTAGATTTTTAATTTTTCTTTCTGTTAGTTAGCAAAAACAAATCTCAGGTGAAAAAGTATTTGAAGCCTTCTTGATTTTAATTGTCAATTTATTCATTCCTGCACATTCTAATATTTATTCATTTTCATATCTTCGTTTTTCCACTGTTATGCAAACACAATTCCAGCAGCTATTAACATGTGTAAAATTAAATATGTATTGTATTCCCTTTGAAATGCCCAACAAATATTACTGGTTTTAAATCCACATCTTGCTTTACCATTGCTTCTAACCATAACACCACTAATTCTTGAATAGCTACTTGGTCTGTCCTAAGTACTGAACCTAATTCATACATTCCTGTTTTTTGAACTGAGGAATAAATTTCAGAAAAAGAAATCTGTATTGCTCTATGAATCTACTTATGACATTCATTCTTGATCTAACTTCTTAAATGAAAAACTATATTTTTCCTGTTTGTTTGGGGGACATGCTTCCTGAAAAGACTGCACATTGTTGAGTGAAAACAGAGGTCCCTTCTGTTACCTGTAGTGTAGTCCTCAGCTTACAACCACAATTGAGTCCAATATTGTTTTATTTCTTCTGCAGTTAGTATTATTTAACAGGATGAAGAGGCAACAGAGTATGACTGCTAGGACAGTCATCTTTTCTATGTAAGTAGCTGTTTTATTGCTTTGTGTGCTTGTTTCATCTTTAATCTAGAGTGCAAGCAATTAAAGTCTTCCTTTCTGTATCTCTTTGTGCAGGCCATTCATTGGAGCAAGGCGGTCAGTGGGTGACTTCAAGAGACAAAAGGACAGTCATCTTCCATTTCTATTATTTTGTGTGCTGGTTTCATCCTAATGCAGTGCATGCACTGAAAGAGTTCATTTCTGTGTCTCTTCTTTGTGCAGGCCATTCATTGGAGTCAGTGATATTGAAGACTGGCAAGGACAGTCATCTTCCTTCTGTAAGTAGCTCTTTTATTGTTTTGTGTATTTATTTTAATCTTATTTAAGTAGTAAGTACACAAAATAATAAATTTCCTTTTTTATATCTTTTTGTAGATCATCCATTGGGGCAAAGAGTTCAGTGACATCATTTTGGCCACTCCTACCCAGTCACATGACTGCCAAGCCAGTCCCATCCGGTCACAAATACTGCCAAGCCACTCCCATCAGGTCACATGACTGCCAAGCTACTCCCACCAAGTCACATAGCCAACAAACCACTCCCACCCGGTCACATGGCCAGCAAGCCACTCCCACAAAGCAGGCCACACCTACAGAAGAGGTTCCAAAAATTTTTGAAACCCACCACTGATGCAGAGGAATAAAATTCACAGAGCTGAAAACCAAAATCATATTAATAAAATCTTTGCTGTAGTCAGAAATATGTTACAGGTCATGCAAAACCCCTGGAGAGGGCATTTTATAGCTGGGATTATTAAGCAGAGAATAATATGAAGGTTCAGGGGATTAAATATTTCAGTATTCTTCAGAAATTATGGTCCTAAAGTGTTCACAATCTATAAATATCAAAATCTGCACTCTGACTGGGAATTGGAAATGATTAGCATAACAAACCTTCACAGCCAACCCCAATTAACTCTTTAGTAGCCATGTTTTACACTGAGATTTCCAGAACAGTTTCAAGATACAGGTAGTTTTCGAGGGAAGAACCACGCGTTTGGGAGCGGATTTCCAGTTGTAAATTGTTACAGTCGTAAATCAAGGCACCCATATGACTGGTCCTGCTTTTACAACTTTTTTTGCAGTGGTTTTTAAGCAAATGTGGTTGTCGTAAGTGTAAACCAATTCTTCTGAATGTTTTTTTTTTTTTTTTTTTTTTTGCCAGAAAGTGGCAAAAGAATTTGCAAATTATGGTCACATGAAACTGGGATTACCATTGTAAAGACAAGCCAGTTGCTAAATGCACATTTTACAACTGTCAGAAGGGCTTTATGGGCCATCAAGCATCATTCTGGGGCTGTTTTAATTTCCAGTAGTTGTTAAGCAATCAGTCATAAGGTGAGTATTATCTGTACATTTGATGCCAGTTGCATGCCACTTTTCAAGATCAGCAAATTATCAGAAAAAAAACATATCTTGATGTTTTTGGAAATCACAAGGCTAATCTGTGGGATTTCCTCCTGCCAGGAATATTTATATATAAACTTGGTTTCTAAATGAGGATACAGCCAGTGACGTGCAGTAAGGTTTATGGCTGGTGAGGCTGGTGACGTCATCAGGAAGGCGGGGAATGGGACCACGTGTGCTGGAGGCTGAGGCTGCCTCATCCACCAGCACACATAATCCCATTCCCTGCCTTCCTGAGCACGCTCCGCCGGCTCGCGCTCCGCGATCCCCAACAGCAGCTGTTTTTCAGTGCTTTTCTGTGCGTCTGGCGTTTAGGACATCCGGCTATCTACCTAAACGCCAGACACACAGAAAAGCACTGAAAAGCACTTCGCCTCCAAGCCACTTCGTCTTGATGATGTCGCCAACATCGCTGCTGGGCGAGGCTGGACGGAGGTAACCAGAGTGGCGCCGAGGGGTCCGGGCGGATGAAAGAGCGAGCGAGCGAGCGATGGAGGATCAGGCAGCCTGATCCTCGGTCGCTTGTCCGCCGGACTGCCTCGGCGCCACTCTGACTACCTCCGTCCGTCCGCGCATGGCAGCTTCGGCGACGTCATCAAGCCCCTGCCACTTCTGGACATCTATTGCAGTCGCGAGGAGCGCGCAAAGTGCAGCGGAGGCAGGAAGGTTATTGGTGCTTCCGAGAACCCTCCTGCCTCCGCCGGTTGCCCGGCTGGCACCGCCCCATGTGTGCTCCTCCTCCTCCCTCCTCTTCCTCTTATATATATATAACTCCCTCGTGGATATTATTATTATATATTATTATTTCATGATGAGAGGTGAGGCTCTGCCTCCCCTGCCTCCCCTGACCGCACGTCCCTGGATTCAGCAGAGGTTTCAGAGCTATAGTTTGCCTTGATAAGAATCCATATTGTAGAGAAAGAATGAAGCCACACGAAATAGTTTATATTGTGGTCTGAGCCCTCTTTATCTGGCCAGTTGCTTGGGAGATTTTGAGGTTTAATGCCAAGAACATTTCCCCTTAAGACAGCTATAGAAATATTAAACAATAAAAAGCTGGATTTATTTTCTCAAAGCTCAGAAGATACGGATCTCAAGAAATAGGGTGAAATATCCCACCCAAAAATAAATGGAAAGGAGTATTCCCGGAGTCTTAGAAAATAAGGACAATTAAATTGTATTAAGAAATACCCTTTGTTTTCCTTCATTGATCATGAAAGCAAAGGTCTGCTTATTGGGAAAACAAGGAAGGAAAGCAACAAAATTACATACCACTAAATATCAGTAAGAACAACTTAGCAGTTAATTGCATTCAAAATAGCTACAATTAATAATTTGCATGCTTCAAATTCATTTATTAAAAGTAAAATTCCGGTTTATATTTGAAGCACCATGTTATTTGTTCTCTACCTGGGATATCATATATGGAACAAACCAGTGGTGGATTTCAATTTTTTTTAGAACCTCTTCTGTAGGTGTGGCCTGCTTTGTGGGAGTGGCTTGCCAACCATGTGATTAGGTGGGAGTGGCTTCATAGCCATGTGACTGGGTGGGAGTGGCCAACTTGTAAAATGTGATGAAACTCACTTAACAACACTCTTGCTTAGCAACCAAAATTTTGGCTGAGAAACTCTGGTATTTGAAGCATGCAAGCCTTAAAGCTGTCAAGTTACAAGACCCTTGCACCCCTAACCCTTTAGAAAAAAAAAACCCAGGGGTGTTCAAACTTGACAGCTTTAAGACTTGTGGACTTCAACTCCCAGAATTCCTCCTCTCGCTCTTCATCTTGATGATGTGCGGACAGGCAGTGGGAGGGAACTGAAACCGGTTCTAAACGGCACTGTAGATTTGTGGAACCTCTTCTATAGAAGAGGTTAGAACTGGCAGGAACCCACCCTTGGAACAAACATGCCCAAAATAAATAAAATTATTTTTTTAATGGAAGAATTACTTTAAAAGCACAAGAGTTTCACCGAATATTAAAGCAATAGAAAAATGTGTAAATTGATGGATGGAGAAACTCTATCTGTAGACTTCACACATTGGTCTAGAGTCCCCATTTCCAAAAATAAGATTTCTAACAGAATAGAGAGCCTTGTTCTTATTTAACTTCCTTCTTATCTAGCTCAACAGTAATAAACTGTTGCAGGATTACATACTGATTAAAAGGGATTAGAAGTCTTAAGCATACTTACCTGGAAATAAGAAAGCCAATTTGTTCAGGCACCAGGCTAAACACTGGGAGACCATGTGATCTAGCCTCACCTTAGGCATGGAAGCCAGGTGGGTGACTTTGAGCCAGGGATGGGTTCCTGCTAGTTCTAATCTTTTCTATAGAAGAGGTTCCACAAATCTACAGTGCCGTTTATAACCAGTTCCAGCTACCTCCCCCCGCCCGTCCATACATCATCAAGATGAAGAGCGAAAGGAGGAATTCTGGGAGTTGAAGTCCACAAGTCTTAAAGCTGTCAACTTTGAACACCCTTGGGGTTTTTCCGATTTTCTCTGTTACAGTAAAATAAGGCATTGACATCAAATCACAGCTTTTTGCTTTTCCATAATAGTGTGAACAAGTCATTTCTATAAAGATCTATCAGTCTAATCGCTAAAATCCAGAGTTTCATTCTTTTCCACATCGAGCATGAAGTTCAGAAGCGGTTTCCATGTGGAAACAAAAGTACTTATGTTCTTTTCTTTAATCAAAGTAGTCAGTTTTGCCATTTCAGCCAACTCCATCAACTTCTGCAACCATTCTTCCAAGGTATTAATTGACATGTTTGCACATGCAATAGTCTTGCTGCTGTAAACATATATAGCAACAAAGTTCCACATTTTTTTTCTCCAGTTCTCAGCAATTTTAAGAGATACGGACTTCAACTTCCAGAATTCCAAAGCCAGCTGCCTGAGGAATTCTGAGCATTGAATTCCCCACCTGGTAAAGTTGCCAAGATTGAACACCAGTGTTCTAATTTCTCATTATATTAACTTGTAGCTCCTGAAGGATCATGACACCATATACTATTTGGTCCTCACCCACCTGATTAGAAGTACATAAATCACTCTTGAAACCAAACTGCACCTGTGTTTATATAGACTAGGTGATAACCCAGTGTTGCCCAGGTATTTATTTATAGGGAGGAAATGTCCAGACCAAACGTAATTTCTAATGTTGGATTTTTTTCCCCTTACCAGAGGGAGCCCCCTTGTGGAGTACTGTGAAGCCATCACCATGGCAACTCCACTGCACGGTACAATAGAAGCCACTTTAAGGCAATACAATAGAAACCATTTTAAGGTACAAGAGGCTGTATCTTAACAGAACACACATCCGGAGTGTTTTTAGGGGAGCCTTACCCCCACAGTATTTTTTCCCAGAGAGTAAGTCATCTGTGTACCAAGTTTGGTTGAAATTTCTCGAGGCATTTCAGAGTTATGCTGACACAGCATGCACACAGACACACACAGACACACACACACCTATTTTTATATATTTAGAGGATAAAAAGAATTCTCTATTATGCTGCCTGTTTCACTAGCCAGCTGCCTCTCAAACCATTTTCCTAAATTGTCTTTCCCACTCTTCTGAAAGCTTTGTTAAAATGTATGAATGAACAGATGGGGAAAAAAATGAAGTGTGAAGACAGCTGCCTTCCATTTTTAATAAACTATTTACAAATGCAAGGCAACAAACCTAACTTCTTCCATCAGTTTCTGTTTTGAATACAATTGTTTGGTAGTTGAAAAAGAAGTATACAAAATGAAAACAAGAAACAAGACAGAAGAGCAGTGAATATTTAGTGGTGTAACCACCTGCTGCAAAGGAAAAAGCTTGATAGCAGAATCAAGGAGGTGGGAAAACTCAAGGTGATTTTATGCCAAATATATATGAAAAAAATTAACAATTAGAACCAATATTTACAGCAGGGAAAGAATATTGGTTGCATAAATACCAGAGCTCTTGGAGTCAAAATACAGTTGGTAAAAAGATAAAGGTTCCCCTCCACATATGTGCTAGTGGTTCCTGACTCTAGGGGATGGTGTTCATCATAAAGAGCCAGCGCTGTCCCAAGATGTCTCCATGGTCATGTGACCAGCATGAATAAACACCAAAGGCACACAGAATGCTGTTACCTTCCCACCAAAGGCGGTCCCTATTTTTCTACTTGCATTTTTAAGTGCTTTCGAACTGCTAGGTTGGCAGAAGCTGGGGCAAGTAACGGGAGCTCACTCCATTATGCGGCGCTAGGGATTCGAACCGCCAAACCGCCGACCTTTCTGATGAATAAGCTCAGCGTCTTAGCCACTAAGCCACCTTTTATACAGTTGGTATATGTGCATAAATGACTGAAGACAGAGTTACATGTTCACTTGAAACTTCTGTCTGTAAAGTTTTGTCTAATTTTCTCCTCTTATATTAACTTGTGGCCAGAAAGATATTTTTTCTGCAATTGAAATGCAGTTGGTAAAAGTTTTTTTTTGCAGAAGAATGCTTTCCTCGCTCACCAAAAGGCAATTAACAATATCCCAAGCAACTAGATTGCAATGAAATGTAGGTCCTGTTAAAACGATGCTTTCTTCCATACTGGCTGTCTAGAACAAAAGCCCTTCAGGCCTACCTTGAAGATGTGGAGAAAAGAATTTTGGATCACACTGAATAGTGGACATAATTGAAAGATGGTGACATAGATGTTAATGTCTCTCTGAACATATGCTCACTCTGAACTAGGCAGCCCATACACTATTGTGTCCTTGTTTTAGTGTTATTTCTTTACCTAAACAGAGAAACTATCAAGGCACATTCCATCACAGAAACAGAATTATCACAAGCAGGGAAAACAACAATACCAATAACAACAATCAGTGACAATGATTTCCCGCCAGCTTCCCTAATGAGTTTCCTTATGGGAAGCTGGCAGGAAGCATTACAAACCTACCTACCTTCCTCCCTCCCTCCCTCCCTCTTTCCCTCCCTGTCTCAAATTACACAGATAGCAATGTGGTTACTGTGGACTTTCTGCAGGCCGCTACTAAACCGCAACTACTCTCAACTCCAATCCAAACTGCTAGGCTGGAAGCTGTAATTCAAGGACTTCAGAAGGACCATAACTTCCACCCTGTCCTAAAGATTTGATTTGCCATGATGGGAACAGTAAGCTGGACTGGATGTGCTTTTGATGTGATCTGGCACAGCTCTTCTTATTTTCAAAGAAGTATCATTTTCTGCTGCAATTCGAGCAATAGGTGAGATGGCAATGATGAAGTATGAGCTGTTGAGAAGGCGGGGGACAAAAGAAGCTAAGAAAGATGTGACATGAAAGAAAATCATAGGGGAAAAACATAGCTACCGAAAGCAGAAAACAGAAAAGAATGACGTAGCAGAGGTTTGATCCTGTTGAGGGCTCTATTAATGAGAAGTTCAGCCTGCTTTTATCAAGCGAATGCATATAGCCTTTAGAAGGCAGTGTTGCATGAAAAAGAAAGAAAATTCCAACAAACTCTGAACTGAGAGCATAATATCTGCATAAAATACAAAATACTACTATTAATAAAAGGTTTTTTTTAAAAAAAATCACGCAAACTGATTACCGGTATGTATTGAATTAAAATAAGTTCTTCTCTATAGTTACCAGTTTTCAAAAGAAGTGTATTTTAGAACAGCACTCCTGGGTATGCATCTTAACATGGCCCTAATTATTAATAAAGTAGATTAAAGTTCAGCAACTCAGAAAACAATTTACCATATTTTTTGGACTATAAGATGCACTGGAGTATAAGACACAACAAGATTTTGAAGAGGCAATTTAAAAAAAAAAGTTTTTGCCCTCCCCAGCCCCCAGGAGCGTTCTGCTGGCCTCCCAAAACCTCTGCATGGTGTGTTTTTTTTGTGAAAAATGGGACATGTAGAGAGTTTGAAAAGCCTGTAGAGTGATCCTGGGGGCTGGGGAGGACAAAAACAAGCAAAAAACAGCCTCTTTTTTTTTGCAAAAACAGGCCCTTTTTTTGCAAAATAAACGGGGCATGCAGAGGGTGTGGGAGGCCTACAGAGTGCTCCTGGGGGCTTGGAGAGCAAAAACACCCCCTTTTGTGAAAATGGGCCCATTTCCCCTCATTTTTGCCCTCCCCAGCCCCTAGGAGCACTCTACAGGCCTCCCAAACCCTCTGCACCTCCATTTGTGTTAAAAACGGGATGAGTGTGGCGGGGTTTAAGGAGGCCAAAAATACTGTATTCAGTGTATAAGACACATCCAGATTTTCACCCTCTTTTTTGGAGGGGTGGGGGGAGGGGCGTCTTATGATCTGAAAAATATGGTAATTTTTAATGAAACCCAAAACATCTTTTGGTTTTGCTGCAGTAAATTCTCAAATGTACAACATGCCATCAAAAAATTCATGTCATGATATACTAATTACACAGTATCATTACAGAAGATAACTGGTGATGGAAGTAAGGTCCTGATTCTGCCAAACCAATGATTATTGCAATAAGGATATTTTCCACCTTATATTTTATCACCTTTTTCATCATAAGCACTCTAAATTTTCTATGACTCTACATGTGAACTGTTAACCAAATGCCTAGAAAGGCTTGGGAATAGTACTGTGTGGTTTTTTTTTTTTTTTTTGGAATACTAGGTTCAGCTTTAACTAATTTACAATTAGGGTTAAAGTTTTGATTAATAAAAATAAACAGGTTATAGAAAGAAGGGAAATAGGATGTAATGCTAAAGAGAGATGTTTAATTAAAATTGTACATATAACCAAAGAGAGGAAGATAAGAAGTAGCTTCTATATTTCATGTTTTCTGCTCTTTTATTTTACTTTTCTTTTTTTCTGTCTCTGTTTTTCTTTGCCTCATTTTTTCCTTACCTTTTTCACATACGTTTTATATACTGTATTTTTCGGAGTATAAGACACGCTGGACTATAAGACACGCTGGACTATAAGACGCACCAAGGTTTTGAAGAGACAAATTTTTTAAAAAAGATTTTGTACTCTGAAAACCTCTCAAAAACGGCCCGTTTTTTCCCAAAAAAGAGGCATGAATAGCCTTTAGGGGGCTTGCAGAGTGCTCCTGTATGTGTGTGTGTGCCAAAAACAAGCAAAAAATGCCTGTTTTTTTTGCAAAAACAGGCCCTTTTTTCATTAAAAAAGGGGGGCATGGATAGCCTTTAGGAAGCTTATAGAGTGCTCCTGGGAGCTGGGGGGAGGGGGTAAAATTGAGCAAAAAATGGGCTATTTTTTGCTCATTTCTGCCCTCCCCAGCCCCTAGGAGCTCTCTAAAAGCTTCCTAAAGGCTATGCACAGCCATTTTGGTGAAGGGGGTGGGGTTTCAGGAAGCAAAAAAATGCTGTATTCGGTGTATAAGACGCACTCAGATTTTTAGCCTCTTTTTTGAGGGAAAAAGGTGTGTCTTATTCTCCAAAAAATACGGCATATACACTATATTCTTTGAATGTATCTATTGTATATGTAAAATATTTGAATAAAAACTATTTAAGCTAGAAGCGTCAAGAATAACAAACGTGCAAAAATCAATACCATACCAAGGATTCTCTGCCTTGTTGAAGCATCCATATTCAAACTGCAGAATCTACCTCATTCAAAACAGAGTCAGGAATAGCGGTAAACATGTCTGTCTACTTTTTGCAGTAGAGGAGGGACGAGAACGCCATAAGGTGACATCACCTTCACAAAAAATATAGAAAGACCCCCATTGAGTGGAGACAATGACCTGCTCTTTCTGATCTTCCAAACAGGATTTCCAGCATGAGTCACAAACTAACAAGCTATAGATAGCTGCAGACATTTCTGCTAGTTGCCTTTCATTACCAAAGAGACCTTTTCTGAACAATGGCTTTGGTGAGGAAAATAATATGTCATCTTCTAGACTGCTTCTATAATCAAGCCTCCTCTCTATTAAAGCCCAAACAGCAGAGCAATGGGAAGGAGTTCCCTGGGGATAAATAACTAGGAACAGTTTATTATGATGGCACTATTAAACAAGAATATTAGGGACTAATTTGGATAGAAGACAGATTCTATTTGTCGGCTTCTAATCATTCAGTTAAGGATCATAAAACCAGCTGACTTCAGCCACACAGCTGGAGTTTTTCCTCTGTCTGTTGCCCTTTAGGGATATTATCATAAATTTTCCTTGACTGCTACAGAGTGACCTATACGGGGGAAATGTGAGATAGTACTGTGCATTCAAATGTTTGTCCTCCTGTAACAAGTGGAATGAAAATGGAGTTGAAATGGTATTTTGTGCTTGCTGACAAACTTTCATAAATGTGAAAGTCTAGTAAAAAAATTATTAGTTACACATTACCCTTAACAAAGACAAAACACCAGGACTTCCTTCAATCAATGCAGTGTGATTATTTTGCCCTTTTACTGCTACTATGTATATATATAGTCCAGCAAGTTGTTCTATCTTTCATCTTCAGCATTCTCATTGATTTCCAGATAGCCCTTTGGCATCGGGAGAACTTAACTATGAGATAAAGGCTTCCAGAAGTCTCATTTCTGCTTGAAGTAACTTTCAGTTCGGGTTTTTTGTCCATCGACAAACCTTGAGAACTCTTCAGAAAGGTGTGATGTGGATTTTTAATGAGCAATGGCCATGCTGAATTAGATATTATGGATTACTATCCTTTAATCTTCAAGCAACTTTCTCTGATTTCTTAGTTTTTGCTAATAAAGCTCAATGTACACTGGTACACTAGTACACTCTACATAAGGAGTATTATGAAACTGCAAAAGCAGGTACAGAGGTGATTCAGTTAATATTGTTCCTTGTCAGTGATATATAAAGTTAAGAATCTTTAAAGCAGATCTATTCGTACTGGCATGTAGAGTCATATCAAGTAGTTGCACTGAAGATGGCACTCCACCAAGACATCTTCCTTCCTGAAATGATGATTTGTGTCCATCCCCCGAGTAGATCAATTGCAAATTTTTCAACAGACACGATGATGAAAAAGTACCAGTCACTGCTTAAAAGGCAGATGACTTTCAGAGAACAGGCTGTGTGATGCATTGTTCTCTCTTTCAATACATTGTGGTGGCCTCCTAAAGTTGTCTTACATTGTGTTAAAAGGTTCTAAGAAAGTTCTTTTCATCAAAGCCATGAATCATACTTATTATAGAGCTTCATAGCTAAACACCTACCATTCTGAACCATTATGTTATCTGCACCAGAGTTGAAAAAATCCTACAATAGGAATAATGGGTTTTATGGAAAGGTAGGGAAAACACATTGTCTATAGCAGTGTTTCTCAACCTCAGTGAGATGTGTGGACTTCAACTTCCAGAATCCCCCAGCCAGCATGGAGTTGAAGTCCACACATTTTAAAGTCACTGAGGTTGAAAAACACTGTTTACAGTGTCAAACTGGCAGTCCATGGGCCAGGTGTGTCACATGTAGGCCATGCCCACCCCAGCTCCACGAAGGGAAAAAATGCAGTAATATGTGATGGTGAGTTTGACACCCATTGTCTACAGTATAGTAAGGCTGAATAAGCTTTGTCAAATGAGTCCAAATGAGGAATCAAACTACCAGAATCAGATGAGTCAAAGTGGAAAATATATGGGACCAAAATAAGGGGTATCAAAAATAAAGTGGTAGGAGATTTACAAGGGGTGGGTAGATCTTCATTTTGTCAAATAACATCTTGGCCTGGTAATTGTTAACTTTTGAAAAATAGTTGATACTGAAGTGGAATAGCTGATCACCATCAACTAATCTGTTACCTATTTCTTATTGGGGTAAACTCATGTACCTTCACAAGTTAAAGGGTTCCAAGGTAAAATCATATTCTCCATTAAACTGAGTGCTTAGTTAAGGCATATTGCCTGCAATAGGTACAACTTTAATAATTGCCACAATCACTATTGTTAGCCTTCTTTATCATCATTTTCTTCAACTTCTTAACATTGGCATTCATATTATAATGATTATTTCTACTACCAGACTTATCATAATTCTTATAGTAATCATGATTGACAGTTGATTTTCATAATTATGAGCTCTACTGACATCACTATTGTCTCTCTCTTTTAACCCTCACTTTGGAATCATTTGCATTTTTTACATCTCCAACTATGTGCCTTGTTGAAAAGATGCAAAGGGAAACAATTTTGACATGAGATTATTTCTGTTTTAGGACATGTCCATTCATCTTTTTTCTCAGTGATTTTTTTTGTGCTATTTTTTTGCAGAGAGCTTTATTTAAACACTCCACATTTGCCACAACGTGTAAGGTAAAAGTAAAGGTTCCCCTCGCACACATGTGCTAGTTGTTCCCGACTCTAGGAGGTGGTGCTCATCTCTGTTTCAAAGCCGAAGAGCCAGCGCTGTCCAAAGACGTCTCCGTAGTCATGTGGCTGGCATGTCTAAACATCGAAGGTGCAGGGAACACTGTTACCTTCCCACCAAAGGTGGTTCCTATTTTTCTACTTGTATTTTTTACGTGCCTTCAAACTGCTAGGTTGGCAGAAGCTAGGACAAGTTACGGGAGCTCACTCTGTTATGCAATGCTAGGGATTCGAACCACCAAACTGCCAACATTTCTGATCGACAAGCTCAGCATCTTAGCTACTGAGTCATCGTATCCCTCCTCAGCCATCTGAGCCATCCCACTTACAATGTCTAAGAGCATTTAAAAGAATATTACTGGACAGTAGTTATAGAGGGGAATATGGTAGCCACACAAATGCCTCTGGGCATGCCTGATTTCCATAATCTGAACGCCTAAAACAACTATGAGTGTCCACAAGAAAGTCAAACTGGCAGCCACAGGCTTGTCAACCCCCTCCCTCTTTTTTGCAGGTTTTGTGGCTGTGATGCACATAAAGAACAATTGTAGAGTTATGACTGACATCTTGATTTTATGGATTTCTCCACCCACAGTCATTCCTGAAAACAACACATCACTCCTTTGGCCTTTTCGGCTTTACTGTCCAACATCTATTTGGAAAATGTAAAGAAGCATGAGTAGAGACTGAATATCCCTGTAGAGTTTCTTTAAATAAATTTACGGGAGAAGCAATACAATAGGTTCAGAGAACCAGACAATTTTAGATTTCATGTTTCATTTGTGTTCGGTGCTTCCAAGCCATAAGAACTTTTCATGGATGTCATTCATGATTGTTTGTATTCCTAATGCAGTCTCGCATTCTTCTTTTAATACTAACGGACAGTAAATAATTTTTTTTAGTCCACAAATTTTTCTTCTCTTCCACTTCAGGATGCAGTACAGTAGTTGGTATTCATTTCTTCTGTTTTCCCATGTTCATTGCTTCAGTTGCTCTATATAGGAACCTCGCCCATGCTTTTTAGATTATTATATTATAGTTCCAATAATAACTAGGGAAGTTGTAATGCAATAAACATGAAGTGACCTGATTACAAAATGCAACATAGATAATAATATCTTAATTCAGGTTTCTCCAGCTTTTCATTCTGAAAATATGCTGGGAAAATGTTTCCAGATTTCCCAGATGGCATGAAAAAGCCATCATGGCTAAGGATGTCTGAATGCACAACTTCTGACAACACCCAAAGAGGGAAGCAGAGGTGTTAGTCCAAGAAATATGAACCATATATCATTTAAACCACACTGCCATGAGTGTGGTGGTCCAGGGGCTAAGACGCTGAGCTTGTCAATCAGAAAGATTGGCAGTTCGGCGGTTCAAATCTCTAGTGCCACGTAACAGAGTGAGTTCCCGTTATTTGTCCCAGCTTCTGCCAAACTAGCAGTTCAAAAGCATGCAAAGATGCAAGTAGAAAAATAGAGACCACTTTGGTGGGAAGGTAACAGCATTCTGTGTACCTTCGGCATTTAGTCATGCCAGCCACATGACCACAGAGACATCTTCGGACAGCGCTGTTTCTTCGGCTTTGAAACGGAGATGAGCACTGCCCCCTAGAGTCAGGAACAACTAGCACATATGTCCAAGGGGAACTTTTACCTTTACCTTACCATGAGTTTTTCCATCTTTCTTCTGGCCCTTAAACTTCCTATAAGGTTGTGTCAATGCAAGCAATTTTTGTACAAATTCACTTATTGCAAGAAGATTCACAATTGGAACTGTAGGTCACATGTGACTATGGAAGGCAGATTGTGAACCTCTGCAATCTTGGGATGGTGTCCATTAGCAAAGGGCCAAAGGAAAGAAGTCTTATGATCTATGCTACTTTAGGGTATTGCCACCAGATCTCTCCACAGCTATTAATGACATTAGTATATACTTACAAATTGCATCCCAAGAGGGCCCCAGATCAGATCATTGGGAAAAGGTCATGCATCCAGGAGAGAGACTACCAAAGTACAATATCTAGATCTGGCATCTCTACTGTATCAAAAATGTTCCCTTTCCACTCCCAGTGGCAATGATAAGAGGTTGCATACCTTGGAGACAAGCTTGGAGGATTTATTAAAATTACCTCCTGTAGAAGCACCGGTGCAGGCCTTCACCTCTTCCTCATTTCTTCCTCCTGAGCTTTTGTAGGGATTAAAGTTGGAAGACAAGAGGGCTGAGAAAGCTTGTCATAAGATGCAACAGGCAGCTTCCTGGGCCATTAAGGCATCCAGCTCAGCCTCTTTCTTTTCTAGGGCATCCCTTTTCTGGCTCAGACAGTTCTTGACCAGACTCCTGGCTGGAGATACCAGGCTGAGGCAGGATGTTAATAAAATAGTAGCATCAGTGGAATATACAGCTGACGCCACCCTGAATGACACAAAATTAGCTTCCAGGACCCTGTCATCCAATGTTACCTCCCACCGCCTTATGTGGCTTAGACATTGCAATGCAGACAGGTGATCAAAGTGGAAGCTGGAAGCTACTCCCTTTAAGGGAGGCAAACTGTTTTGGGGAAGCCCTAGATCCTGTCCTTATTGAGAACAAGGACAAGAAAAAGGTCTTGCCTTTGGTTCCTAGGAAGGCTGACTGTAGAGTGCCTTTCTCCTTTTGGAGACAGCCCTTTCAGGGCCCTGAGCCTGGCCCTAGTGCCCCCTCCTTTCAGTGTCCCTATCCACAAGAGGCGGACCGATCTCAGGAGATGCAGTCCTTTCTGGACAAGGGCAGTCAGCAATTCTTCCCCAAGCATCCCTTTCACGGTGGATCGGGGTCTAAGCCCTTCCGCCGTTATAAGTGACCACCAACCGACGGCAATAAAAATGGTGGCCAAAATGTCAGTACTTTATAAGGTTATAGTAACAAAGCCTTGCTAGTCTATGCCCCCCCCCCCCCTTTTCTCTTTATCTTCATGAGAACTAGGGAGGGTGATGTTTGAAATGTTTTTCAAACTACAGGATTCGGATTTCTTTTATCTGACCATTGTCTTGGTTTTGCCTCTTCCTCTGTACCTCAAGGTTATTCCTTCTTCCAGTTACATCTGAAGGGACTGTACTGCTCTTGTGAATTTTTAGAGAGCAAAAAAATTCTGATGTTATAGAAATCTAATAAACATACAGATTGTTTCATTGAAATAAAAAAGAGGAAGATGATGATGATGATGTGAGAGAGAGAGAGGGAGAGAGGGAGGGAGGGAGGGAGGGAGGGAGAGAGAGAGAGAGAGAGAGAGAGAGAGAGAGAGAGAGAGAGAGAGAGAGAGAGAGAGAGAGAGAGAGAGAGAGAGATGTAGATTTCATAATAATACTATTTTATCATCTGGCTTCATAACAAGCCAAAAAAAAAAAACCCAAAACAACCCCCAAACTCCCAACTGTTTAAATTGTAAAAAACTATCCAAAGTCCCAAGTTTTCAGGAAATCACAAGTGATGCTATGACTGGCACAAAACAGTTGTTCTCATTAACCTTCAATGTCAACTTTTCCCATTGTTTTCTATTTAAAGGACCTAATTTAAACATGGATATCTACTGCCATGACCTGAAAGCAAACTGCTACCCACTTGACAAATGTTGTCACTCTACTCTTCCGTTTAATTGCATTAACTGAAACAAAAGCAGGAACAGAAATTGGTGAATTCTTTTCATCCTGCGAATCTTTATTCTTGAGCTATGATATATTTCCTTTGAGTCTTTAAAGTCAAAGCCATTCTCTCTCATGGGCATTTACCATGAATAAATAGTAAAAAAAAAAAAAAAAAAAGTAACAACTTATCTAAGTCCAGATTCTAATATCATAACCGCAGGGCAATAATTGAATACTTCATTGTTTATGGAGGACAGAATAAAGGATGACATGTTTGAAATGTGTGGCATTTAAAATGCCAAAAAGGTTCAGTTGGTACACATCTTTGCATCATTTTCAAATTTTATAATGAAGTTGAGATGAAACAAAAGTGGTAGAGCTTTGACTGAGTGAAGCTTGTGGAAATTTAGGATCAATTTAGTCATTAGCATTAATATTTCCCACTTGGTACTGAGGGGTGACAACTAAAGTGGTAGAGTGACATAGATCACTCATATCACACCAGGTTTGGACTACAAATTCCACTACAATACTGAAGCAGATTTTACCTTAAGAACTGGGTTTTATATTTAGACTAGCTGATAACCTGGCATTGCCCAGATATTTATTTATCCTAATCCTGTATTAGACAGGAAAAGCCCTGATCTTGGGGACAATTAAATTAGTTACAAATGTTTTCCCTGTGTTCCCAGAAACCATACATTTGTCCTCAAAAATAATCAAAGCCTTGTTGAACATGTCCGGACCAAATATAATTTCTAATGTTGGATTTCCCCCCTTACCAGAGGGAGCCTCCTGGTGGAGTACTGTGAAGCCATTACCATGGCAACTCCACTATGCTGTACAGTAGAAGCCATTTTACAGCGGTACGATAGAATCCATTCTAAGGCACAACAGGCTGTATCTTAACAGAACACACACCCCGAGGGGTGTTAGGGGTGTCTTACCCCCCACAGTATTTGTTTCCAGAGAGTAAGTCATCTGTGTACCAAGTTTGGTTGAAATTGCTCAAGGCGTTTCAGAGTTATGCTGATACAGCATGCACACAGACACACACACACACACAGACACACACACAGAGAGAGACTATCCTTAAATGACACCAGTGAGAACAATTGATCAGTAGAATAATTTGCCTCCAGAAGTTGTGAGTACGCCATTTGTGCAGACTGGTATAGGGTCTCTGGCTCCCACTGAAGCAGTAGCTTTCTTTAGCACCTGTGTGTTCATGAAAAAAAAATGCTTTACTGCAAATGAATAAAATAGCTAACAAAGTACCCAGAGGCTGGAGAGAGAACATTGCCTCTTAATGTCCCCCTGGAATGTCTAGCTTTTTATAACTGCTTTCCTTTTACAATATATTAATGAAATATCATTGATCAAATTCAATATTATGTTCTTAATTACATTAGAAATACAGCTTTCAGATTTTTTAATTATACAAATTATCCAAAGCATATTAAATACGCATCTTCCTTAGAAGAATGATGTTCCAGAGCCTATTGACTTGTAATCAGGGTTGCTTCCTTGTTTAGCATTCTGTTTGTTTATTACATTAAAATATCATGCAAATTTGATTTGTTCCCCATTAAATCTATGTCCTTACTACATTGGCTCTAATCAAATCAGAAATGTCAAAGCACTAAAGTTCTAACTACGTTGCATCAAGTACGGAAAGATTTCCAGACGTGTTTGCTTGACTGTAGCTGATGAATTATCTTACATAGATCATGTCATACAATTATATCCAGAAGCTACAAAGAAGGGAGAGTCATATGACTCAAGGTTCTTAAAGAGAAGTAAGCAAAGTGGATGGATTCAATTAGATCAGTGATGGGTGGACTATTGGAAGATTTGAAGGACCAGGCTGAGGGCAGATCATCCTGGAAAAAAAAACCTGAAGAATCGATACCGACTTGATGGCACACGATCGATCAATCAGAAAAGAGAACTCAACCAGTATATCTGTACATCTGCTGCCAAGAGGAAGACAGCTTTGACTTTCTTGGGTAATTGCATTTCTAGAACAAGGACAGCTGAGGGTTGCATCCCTTATTAATAACAGGATGGACAACATATAGATCTCAAGCTCATACTCATAGCCTTTGAGACTTGTTTAAAACAGGAAACAAAGGTTTCAGCAATAGGCTTACTTGCACACAATATATAAAAATAGACAGACCCATCAAGCTATTCGTTTTAGGGCAACCAGTATTATAAAAGCATACAAAAGGAATCAGAAATAATAAAGATAACTAAATAAATGTTCTGACCCAGCTGCCCAAACATGACAAACCTTCTGAAGATAACTCAAAGATTCCTTTATTAGAAGCGCCAGCAGCCCCGGCAAAAAGCTTCTATCTCACCACAGGCTAAGAAGTCCGGCTGGCTGGAAGATAAATAGTTGTCTGCCACCTCTATTCATCTATGCCTTTTATTCCCAGAGCTAGGGTGGGGCTTCATTAGCAGCAGTGGTTCTTTCTTCCTAAGGATCAGCCCATGGATCTCCACTGCTCTCCTCTCCTCTGCCTTCTGTGCATCCGCCTGTAAGGCACTGTACCAAACTATTCCTCCTCTTCCTCATCAGCCACCTCCAGTTCTGGGGGCTGTTGACTCTCCATCTAAGGGCTGATAGATGGCCCAGGCTCTGTCTCTCCCTCCCTCCCTCCCTCCCTCCCTCCCTCCCTCCCTCCCTCTCTCTCTCTCTCTCTCTCTCTCTCTCTCTCTCTGCCGGCGCCACTCCCTCTTCCCCTTCGGAGCTCTCAGGTTGCCTTGATGCTGACCCTGATTCCCACGCCCCCTCCTCATCTGATTTGGCTGCTGGAGAGTCCAGTGGCTGACAGGCCCCAACAATAAAAATAAGTATGTATGGGAATAGTATCAAGATAACTAAATAAGTAAGATAAGAATTAGTAAAAATATACACATAATTTAATATATATTCCTCCTCTGTTCTGCTCTGCTGCCTTATTGTGGCAGATTGGATTTTGCAGGTGTTTGGGTGTGCACACATGTGTGTGTCTTTCTGAGTGGGAAAAGTGAAATACTAGCTGGAGAGTATTCCAAAGGTATATAATCCCAGCACAGTTACCCCAGTTAGGAGTGATGGTCATCCTAGCTGCTCAACTAAAGCAAGATAGGCATCAGTAATAACAAAAGCACTTAGACTTATATACCACCTTTACAGTGCTTTACAGCCCTCTCTATAGCTTATTTCCCCCCCAACAATCTGGGTCCTCGTTTTACCCACATCGGAAGGATGGAAAGCTGAGTCAACCTTGAGCCTGGTGAGATTCAAACTGCCAAACTGCAGGCAGCCAGTAGGCAGCAGAAGTAGTAGTGCACTCTAACCACTGAGCCACTGTGGCTCAGTAAACTGGAAAGGAAGCCATTAGTCAAAATATTATATTATTTACTACTAGGGATATGAAAAACAAAGAAGGAATGCCATTGCTCCAACCACTGATGCAGAAGAAGAGAAAGTTGATGAGTTTTACGATCACGTTCAATCTGCATTTGAGAGAATATGCAAGCAAAATGCCCTGCTTGTGTTTGAGGAGGGGAATGAAAATGATGACAATATTAAGGGGGGAAATGTAGCTGAACTAGACAGCTTACGAAAGCAAAATGAAGCAGGAGAATGACTCATTAATTTATGTACCTGTGAGCCAGCAAGTGTGCTGCAGCTACCAAAAAAGCCAATGCATCAACACCAAGGGTTGCATCAACAGAGAGGTAACATCAAGATCTCAAGAAGTGATAAGACTGCATCCATTTCTGGTCACTATGATACAAAATGGATGCTGAGGCCCTAGAAAGAGTGCAGAGAGGAGCAACAAAGATGATAAAGGTTTGGAGGCAAAAATCATATGATTGACAGTTGAGGGAGCTAGGTGTGTCTAGTCTTTTGAAGAGAGGATGGGGAAACATAATAGCACTGTTTTAGTACTTGAGGGGCTATCACAGTGAAGAGGGGGCTGGCTTCTCTGAAGCACCAGGTGGCAGGACAAGAAGTAATAGGTGGAAGTTTGTCTGAAAGGTGCTTTTTTTTGGAAGCAACTGGACTTTCCTTCAGAAGCTTCTTCAGCTCTGACAGGATAGTGGGGAATGGAAGAGCTGAAGAAGCTTCTTAGATGAGAAGCAAAGCATCTTCAAAGAAAAACCAGTTGCCTCCTGAAAAAGCACCTTTGGGACAACCATGACCAGATGACTATCTCTACAGACTAGTAGATGAAAGCATGTGAAAGAGAAACCCAACCCAGAACAAAGAGAAATCTGACAGTGAAAACAAATCATCAGTGGAATAGTTTGTCTTCAAGAGTTGTAGGTGCCCAATCATTGGAGCTTTTCAAGAATAAATTGGATGTCCATTAGTCCAGGATAGTATAAGATCTCCTGCCTTGAGCAGGGGGTTGGACTAGAGAGTGGGACATCTGAGGTCTCTATCCCAGCCCTATGATTCTTTGATCTATGTTCTAAGCCCGTGATGGCAAATCTGTGGTGGGTTCCTACTGGTTCAGACCAGTTCGGCCAAACTGGTAGTGGTTTGGTGGCCTGGGTCGCTGGAACTGGCAGCGACCCAGGCCTCCCACGCCCCCAAACTGGTTCCCCTGTCTACTCTCCCATCACCAGCATGTTTCTGTGCATGCACAAAGCAGTTTTCAGTAAACTGTGCATGTGCAGCCATGCAGGGCGGGTGCATGCACAAGTGAAGCATACAGCAAGTGCAAAAAAAATTTTTTTTTTATAAAACTTTTTTAAATTTTTTGTTTTCAAGACAAACACAACATATCCTCCTTTACATACTGTAGAAAGTGTATCAGTTGGTTACAAAAAAGCTTTTGTGCATCTCTTCCACAGTCAACAAACATTATTTCATATTAACTCAAGTATTTTAAACTCAGATATTTATACATGTTACCATCATCATACCTCCATTTTCCTTTGACTATAATTGTTTAAACGTCCTTCATCATAGAATATAGCAAGATTTAATACATAACCACTTACTGGCATTTCATTTACTGTTTCTAAAATCCTCCAATGTCACTGAATCTTTATATTCTATTCTAGCTAAACATCCATAATGTTCAATAACAACATTTTCTAATCCTTCTTTCCAAATCATTATTTGCAATTTACATTCAATTTCCTTATGTTGTACCCATACCTATATATACCTTGTTATCATTATCCCTCCTTTATTTAACTATATCCTGTATCATAACATTTCCCTCCTAATATTCAAAACTTAACTATATCTAACTTAATTCTGTTTTTTATTAACCTTCATACATAATCCAAAAGTATTTCTAATCTTCCTTTCATGGGTACCATTCAATATTCATATCACATTATTGCTCATCATGACACTACATATTGTATACATTATTATCATTATCAATTATTTGTTTAACTATATCTATTATCACTAAATTTCACTAAGTTTAGCTAGTTTTAAATTATACTCTTCCATCTATCAACCTGTATCTTTCCAGTAGCAAAACAGTCTCATATCTCCTGCCATTTGTGGTATCAGTCCTCTAATCTTCTCTTTAATCAACTTTGTATGGACTCCTCTTAGCAACTCTTTGCTTAAAATTTGCAAGAAAAAATTGCGCATGCAAAACGCCCTCTCTCAGTGAACCAGTAGTAAACAGGTTAGGAACCCACCACTGTGGCCAACGTATGGCATGCATGCCAGAGTTGGCACACAGAGCCCTCTCTGTGGACATGTGCACCATCGCCAGCTGCTCTTACAATTTCTGACATGCGCATGTGCTCCAGCCAGCTGGTCTTCGGGTTTCCCGCGCTCTGGTGCACGTGGGCGTATGCACATGCACGTTCTGGTTTGGGCACTCAGTGCTGAAAAAGTTCATCATCACTGTTCTATGCCATTTCAATGTCTTCATTGTCTTCAAAAAACTTTACTATTGGTACAAGAAGTCAACCTAAAGCATTGGGAAAAGATGACCATTTCCCATAATACACCCATCACAGAGGAACTGGGAAATGGAATTTAAGAAGTTATTAAGGACAAATGTGGAAAAAAAGATGGCCAAAGAATAAGAAACAGAATTGGATGTCAGTACAAATAGTGAAAATGGAAGAAAAGTCAAAGGCAGAAAGAAAGAAAAAAGATCTCAGGAAGGAACTTTAAGAAAGAATGTCGGATAAGAACCAGTGTTACAACCTCATGTACAGTATAAAGAAAGTGAAATGGAAACAGCTACAAGTCGAGGAACATTTCTGCATTGAGTGCTTGCAGCAGATTTCACAACTGACAGTCGCTTGTATGCATTGTTAAAATTAGCCATTAGACAAGTTACAAAGTCAGCCTACTTGTCAAAATCCAAACTGTTCTGCAGCAGAATGAGGTTGCCATTTCACATTCCGCCCTCCTGTACTTGCAGCCTTATCATTTATCCTCATTTTCCTTGTCAGAATGTGTGACATATATTAAATATTTCTTCCTGGGTACCAACATCCATCTCCCTTCCACTCCTGAATGCATCATTATCTCATTTCCACATAGCTCCATAAAATCCTCCTTCTAGAATTCCTTTACTTTAGTATCTATCCAAATCAGGCCATCATTATTATTTTTTTGCTTTTAGTTCCATTCAATCAATAAAGTAATAAACTTTATTACAGACTCAAATCAGTATCAAAGACTCATTACGTTGTTCCAGTTTATATGGAGAGATCAAATGATGTAAAATTACATAAAATTAATTAAAAGATGATAATGGGCAATAACAAAAGAGAAGAGCATTGATTTTTATCGTCCTACAATTCCACCCTCACAGGCAACAACTTCATAAGCAGCAAGGTCTCTACAACTTGCTACAATTTTTGAATTTTCATGCTCATGCAGAACACCTGATAACATTTAAATAAGAGGGACTATTGGTGTCTCTGTAAGAGAGGGAGTACAGAAAAATGTGTGTCCCACTTTCCATAACACTTCAAGCTATTCTCCAAGGCACCTGAGGACAGAACAAGAAGCAATGGGTGGAAACTAATCAAGGAGAGAAGCAATTTAGAACTGAGAAGAAATTTCCTGACAGTTAGAACAATTCATCAGTGGAACAGAAGTTGCCTCTAGAAGTTGTGAATGCCCCAACACTGGAGGTCTTTAAGAAGATGTTGGATAGCCATTTGTCTGGAACGGTATAGGGTTTCCTGCCTAGGCAGTGGGTTGGACTAGAAGACCTCCAAGGTCCCTTCCAACTCTACTATTGTATTGTATTGTATTACTTGCAAAGTCTTTCACGGACTAGAGTGTTCATGCCCTTGAGAATTACTGAATGAAAAACACTAAAACTCTCAAGAGTGAACTCTTTGGGAAATTGCCTGACATATCATATAACCTAAGGATTACACAACCAATTTCCAGCAGAGATTCCACTTTGCATATTCATATTGATAGGTTTATGTATCAATATAGGGAAGTGGTGGCTCAGTGGCTAAGACGCTGAGCTTGTCGATCAGCAGTTCGAATCCTTAGCGCCGGGTAACGGAGTGAGTTCCCATTACTTGTACCAGCTTCTGCCAACCTAGCAGTTCGAAAGCATGTAAAAATGCAAGTAGAAAAATAGGGACCACCTTTGGTGGGAAGGTGACAGCGTTCCATGCGTCTTTGGCATTTAGTCATGCTGGCCACATGACCACGGAGACGTCTTTGGACAGTGCTGGCTCTTCTGCTTTGAAATGGAGATGAGCACCGCCCCCTAAAGTCGGGAATGACTAGCACATATGTGTGAGGGGAACCTTTACCTTTACCTTTTGTCTTCTTGCTTGATCATAGCTGATTTTCATCAGTACCTCATCAGTATCTGGGTAGAAACATACACTATATTATTATTTTTCATTCTCCTTTCAGTTATGGATTTTGCAAATGATTTATTAAATTAAAGGAACGGACCTTGTTGGTTAAATTCAACTTTAACCAAAAGTTTAATAGCTTCAACTGGGTCCTAAATTCAACTTTTTTTTGCAGTGTAGTGCAATCAGAACACAACTTGCTTTGTTAACCACATTTACTGCAAAATGGATCTAAATTATAAACATATAATTCTAAATATAATCCATTCATTAAAGGAGGTGTCCTGGCAATTGAAATACAAAAATGGTCATTGTACAGAAGAATAAAAAAAAGTGTTGTAATACTTATTTCAGTCTTCTTGATATAAAAGTGTTCTTTCTGATTACTAAATGAGTAGGAAATAGTCTTTGGATAGTAACAACAGAATAACAAAGTTGGAAAAGACCTTGGAGGCCATCTAGCCCAACCTCCTGTTGAAGCACAAGACACTATACCAATGATGGCAAACCTTTTCAGCACCAAGTGCCCAAATCGGAATGTGCGTTTATGCACATGCACACACCGGAACGCCAAAACCCGTAGACCAGATGGCTGGTGTGCATGTGCACCCTGGGCACCTGGTCTTCAGGTTTCAGGCATGTGCACTGGCTAACTGGTCTTTGCACGCGCTGGAGCACCGGAAAAACACCAGGTGACCACAGCATGCATGCACACTGACCAGCTGTTCTTCGGGTTTCCAAAGCTCCAGCACGTGCAAAGACCAGCATGCCAGAAACCAGAAGAGCAGCTGGCAACAGCACACGTGCCCACAGAGAGGTCTCTGTGTGCCACCTCTAGCAGTTGTGCCATAGGTTCACCATTACAGCTCTCTACCATTTCAGAGAAGTGGCCATCCAGTTTCTTCTTACAAGCCTCCGGTGATGGAATACCCACAACTTCTGAACTTCAATTAGTTAATTGTCCTCACAGGAAAAAGTGATTATCCATTAGGACTCTAAGATCCCTCTCACAGTTATCTGTACTTGTACAATTGGTTTTTCTAGCCAAAGTGTAAAATCTTACTTTTCTCTACCCTGAATTCCTCTTTGTTGGATAGGGCCCAGTGTTCAAGTCTCTAGATCCATCTGGATCTTGAGCCTATCATCTGGGGTGTTGGCTCTTCCTGCCAACTTAGTGTCATCTGCAAATTTGATGAGTTCTCCTATTCCTTTATCTAAATCATTTATGAGGACATTGAAGAGTATTATGCCTAAGGTGGAATCTTGGGGTATCCCACTGCTCACTTCCTGCCATATAAATGTAGTTACCTTAAGGACTAAAAGTTGAGTGTGATTTGTCAGCCAGTTCAAAAGACATCTAGTGGTGCTACTGTCTATGCCACATTTTTCTAACTTACCAATAAGTAGATTGTAGTCTACTTTGTCAAATGCCTTACTGAAATCCAAGTATACAAGGTCCAAGCATTTTGCTGGTCCACTAATTTAACTGCAGATGCTTCTACCTAAAAACAAATGAAATCTGGCAACCTTTATCCTAATGGTTCTAGTGACAGGATTACTGCATCAATGTGCTTATCTGCTGCGTTTAGTACAAGAAATTCTATTAAATGGATGAATGGTTGACCATTGAATTAATGTAAACCTTAAATAATAGTTGACCATTAATGCAGTCTCATTTAAGCTCTTATTTAATAGTGATCAACTTAAGAGGCCTGGCTGTCCAGCCCCAAAACCAAGAAAGACGTTGTGATGCTTCCCAGATGAATTCTTTATTATTCTATCCCAGGGGTGTCAAACTCGATTGCAGGGTTGTGTTTGACCTTGGGGGGCAGGGTGTGGCCAAGGTGGGTGTGGCTAGCTCAGTGTCACTCGTGTCAGGGCACCTCTGGTGGCCTGAGTGCTCTGCGAGTGAAAATGGGCTCTCGAGATCCGTTTTCATCTGTGACAGCCTCCTGCAGTCCTCCACCATTGAAAAAGGAGCTGGGGAGGGCCACACATTTTTGCTGGCATAGGTCTGGGCAAGTCCATTGCTGTTTCTATGGCAGCCCCTTGGGCCAGATATAAGCACCCCATGGGCCGGATCTGGCCCCTGGGCCTTGAGTTTGACACCCCTGTTTGATGATTATAGACAAAATCTTATCAAACTGAAGCATTCTTCTATCTGCATCTATGGTAACTTCTGAGAACTATCAATATTAACTATTAGTCTTCACAGTCCTTCTCTCATACAAAACATATGGCCTTAGCTGCCTCTTATTCTCTGGAATGTACCCTCTCCCTCCTGGGAATCCTGCCAATACATTCCATCACAGAGGCTTACTACATTATACTACCACTTACCTTAAGATAGGAGTTCTCATAGGGCTGTGCAAATATCTACAGACCCCTCACATCCTGGTCGTAAATTGTTTCAACTTCTACCCTCAAAATGACGCTGTAGGGCACTGCACACCAGAACAACTAGACACAAGGACAGTTTTCCCCGAATGCCATCCCTCTGCTAAAGAACTAATACCCACAACAATGTCAAATTATCTACTAAGACTGTACTACTATTATTCTTCTCTTCCTTCTTAGTACTAATCTCTTCCCATTTATGACTATAACCATGTCATTTGTATCTTTACCATTTATATTGTTTTATTTGTTTCCTGGTATGATTTGGTTGCTTATTAGTAACCTTGACTATCCCTAAGTGTTATGTCTTATGATTCTTGATGAATGTATTCTATTTTATTTTTTATTTTTGTACACTGAGAGCATCTGCACCAAAGACAAATTCCTTGTGTGTCAAATCACACTTGGCCAATAAAGAATTCTATTCTATTCTATCTACCTTACACATTAATCAGACAACAATTACTTTTGTGCCTCTAAACTGATACCATAATTTCATTATAGTGACATGATCAAATGTCTGCTTCTAATAAATAAATGCAGCATACATGGCAAGCTTGGTACATATTTCTCCATCAGAAACTCAGCAAAATCCTTCTGTGTCATATTTCTGCCAGCTGTGAAACTTAACCTGTCTGAATGCATGAATATTTTCTAACTCCATTCAAGCTAAACATTTTCTAATATACGTATCTAGCAACTATTGAACTAAGCTCATTAATAAACTAATTGGTCAATGGTTCAGGAGGGTCTTTCATTTCTTTGTTCAAGATCAGAACAATTATTGCTGAACCCCTTTATGGGATCTGACAGTATTATCTAAGTAAATAGCGCAGTCAAATTTACCATTCTATTCCTTTTAACCAAGCCTGGGAAGATCAAAGCCACTCCAGGTGTCTGTTCAGTTTTCTGCTGACTGATCAGTTTGCAAATTCTGATGCTGATGAAACAAAATGAAAGCTATCGCACCATTGTTTTTGTCAGAAACAGATGGAAAACATTATTAAACAAGCATATGCATTTCCAGTGTCACAAAATAAAACTCTACTTAAAAGTCGTTGAATACCATTTGCAAAATAATATAGGGACTAATGGCATATAAGACAGTTAAACAATCATATTTATTTGTTATGACATATATATTTGCTGTATGAGGGATGCGGTGGCTCGGTGGCTAAGACACTGAGCTTGTTGATCAGAAAGGTCAGCAGTTCGGCAGTTCGAATCCCTAGAGCTGCATAACAGAGTGAGCTCCCATTACTCATCCCAGCTTCTGACGACCTAGCAATTCGAAAGCCTATAAAAATGCAGGTAGAAAAATAGGGACCACCTTTGGTGGGAAGGTAACAGTGTTCTGTGCACCTTCGGCATTTAGTCATACTGGCCACATGACTATAGAGACGTCTTCAGGCAGCACTGGCTCTTTGGCTTTGAAACGGAGATGAGCACCGCCCCCTAGAGTCAGGAACGACTAGCACATAAGGGGAACTTTTACCTTTACCTTTATTTGTTATGGTTCTTAGCTGGCAGAGACATCAGGTTAAATACATTTAAAGAATTCAACACCCAACGACCAAGTTTAATTTTAGGACAATAGGAGGGCAGGTGGATGAAGCAAGATTCTAAGAAATATAAGAGAAACATTGCTGAGGTTGCATTTGGAAAAAGAATACAAAAAGCAGGAGGTTATTAAAGATATTAAAGAAAAAAATACAGCAAAAGAAGGGAAAGAATTACCTGTCCTTGGTAATTTCCACATTGGTGACATATCATCTTCATAGCATCATCCTGACATTGTTGAATTGATATATAGCCTCTCTGCATTACTATTTTTTTAAAAAAATCACGACAATGGTTGGATGATTTTAGAAGATACAACACTGAAAATTGCTAGTGCAGAAATTACCTTTCTTTGCTGGCTTGCGTGTGATAGAATCAAAGCATCATAAAATAACAGAGTTGGAAGGGACTCTGTTGAAGATCTTCTACTCCAGCAGAAGACCAATGTTCCCTCTAATTTTTTTTTCCAATGTGAGCAGAAAAGTATAGTGTTTGAGCGGCACATTTTCATGCCTGAGCACCTGAATTTTTTTTCACAGATGTCACCTAAGACAACAACGAAATCAGTATTATTTGAAACTCAAAGTTATGTTTCTTCAAGGTACCCACTTAATTAAAAGTGTTATATAATATCAGCATCACTTAACAACGCTCCTGATTAGCAACCAAAATGTTGGCTCAGAAACTCTGGCATTTGAAGCACGCAAGTCTTAAAGTTGTCAAGTTACAAGAGCCTTGCACCCCTAACCCTTTAGAAAAAAAAACCCAGGGGTCTTCAAACCTGACAGCTTTAAGACTTGTGGACTTCAACTCCCAGAATTCCTCCTCCAGTCATGTTGGCTCAGGAACTCTGGCATTGAAGTGTGCAAGTCATAAAGCTGTCAAGTTACAAGACCCTTGCACCCCTAACCCTTTAGGGAAAAAAATGCAGGGGACTTCAAACCTGACAGCTTTAAGACTTGTGGACTTCAATTCCCAGAATTCCTCCGCCAGTCATGTTGCAGCGACGTCATCTGCATGGATCTGCTCCATCTGCTCCATTTTTGGTTTCTTCATCATGGACAGGGCTGCAGCTGAAGATGCCCATGAGCCCCCGCCGCCACCAGAATAACTGCTGCCACCTCCTCCAACAGTACCACCACATTTGCTGCCCGGTGCTGCGGCTAAGGTGAAGCTGGCAAAGCTCCCACTGGTGCCCGCACCCATGGCAGCGGTGCCTCCCCCTCCGCTCGGAGCACCTGAGCTGGGCCCTGCGTCACCCCTGCCCCCTCCTCCTCTGCCGTGCTTTTGAGGAGCCATGAGGCCTTTTTTTTCCCTGCTCCCACCCCCTCCGTTGCCTTCCTACTGGCTCCCACAGCCTCATGGCTCCTCAAAAGCACGGCAGAGGAAGAGGGGGCAGGGGTGACACGGGGCTCAGCTCAGGTGCTCCGAGCGGAGGGGGAGGTGCCGCTGCCACGCGCAGGGATGCCAGCTGGAGCTTTGGCGGCTTCACCTCAGCCGCAGTGCCAGGCAGTAAATCCGGCAGTGCTGTTAGAGGAGGAGGAGATGGCAGCAGTTATTCCGGTGGCAGCGGGGGCTTTGGGGCTTCACAACCACTGTCAGTCGCCCCGTGCTCATCAAAACAAATCCGGGGAGGTCCTTTGTGGGCGGCCAGTTCTAGCCACCTGCAAAGGACCTCCCCAGCTTCCGGAGCCTGTGACAGTAGAAATCACTGCGCGGATGGTGAAAACTGCTGCATGGTGTTTTCTTGCCATGTGCTCGGCCGCGCAGCCGCGCACCTTAGAGGGAACATTGCAGAAGACCCTATATCATCCCAGACAAATGACTGTCCAATCTCTTCTTGAAAACCTCCAGCGATGCAACGCCCACAATTCCTGGAGACAAGCCACTCATTGATTAATTCCTGGTAAAAGTATAAGAACAGCACTAGTCAGTTTTGGATATGTTAGCCAATATGTTATAATGATAGCCCTGTTCCACCTTAATCAGGCTCATACTATTCTTTGCAAAACAGAATTACTAATTAGACATTGAAATACTGCCTGGTGAGCTGAACTGCTTATGGATGAAAATGATACAGAGGGGATTTGCAAAGATATAGTAAGGATTTGCAGAATTGTAGATACCTTCACTAGAAAAAAAAACATAAAAGGGAACTATGAAAAAAAAGCCTAATCTTTGTAAGAAGCATCTCACCGAAAGCTATGGGAAAACTAAAAATTTTTGTCTTGGTATTTGCAGGAATGGGGTAATTTATTAAATTGAAATGGACATTCTGGAGCAGAAGAAAAAGTGGGAGTAAGGGGGGGGAATAGATTTTCTCCTGTTCACAGCATTAATGGGAGAAAGCCATAGCTGGTGTTGTGACAAAATAAGTGTTGGGAAAAATTCTAGAATTGTGCAGGAAACACGGCACAATCATTCAGCTAATTTATCTGTTGACGTGCATAAATAATATCTTCCTCCTCCTTAGGAACGTATGGGATAATATAAACGTATAGCTTACTTCCTTTTGCCTTTTTCCTCCTACTGCATGACTTTTTCCTGTTCCTGTAAAATCAAAGCATGCAGCATCTATCGCTTTGAGGACCATGGTGGCTTTGCATATTGAAAGACCCATTCTAAAATAGAGTAAGGCTAAGATAGATTTGAGGGAAGATCGGGAATTTTAATTGCAAAATTGGTGTCCTTGGCCTTGTACTGGTCTTTGGCTATAATCAAGATTTTCAGCAATATCCATTTTGCCCTGTAGGAAGCTAGCACCCAACGCTCTCCAAGAATAATGAAATCTTTTAGGAAATATGAAAAGGACAGAATATTTCACCCTAAAAGGGAGACGGAAACTCAGCCCCCACCCCCATCCCACCTTTGTCAATGGGCCATTAAGACCTGAGCAATTTGATTCTGAATAACAAAGATCTACCCCCTTCAGCTCCAGGGTGATAGGATTAAGATCTGGCCTTCAAGACATGATAGGATTAGACCTCTACCCATATAGCAACAGAACTCACCACATGGTACCTGGGGAGAGTACATCACCCAACAAATTCAGGCAAGCCTGGGACACAGACAGCCTACAAAGTTAGGTAAGACCCACGCCCCCTGGGAGTCTGACAGCCAATGGGATACATTTCTTGTTCAGGAACAGGAAAATCTAAGGTGGGGACCAAGAGAAGGCATAAAACCCAGGGATTTTCAGCATCTCTGCCCTTTTTTCTTCAAGATCTTCAAGGCATGTGATCCTCTTTTTGTCCAGGACCTCAAACCATGTGGTCCTGTCCATCATCAATAAATCTTCTTTCCAAGCAACTGCCATGAATCCAGTGTCTTTTCCCCCACTTGGAACTAAACCCAGAAGGACTTTTTTTTCCAATAGCCCCTTAACTCCCACACAAACTTTTAAAATATGTGCAGTGGGATTGATATTTTTAATTCTACTCACCTGTGGAAGAGGGAAAGCAATGGAAAGAATCTTAGTGGATTCTATGCGGTCTTTAGGAGATTTCTTTTCTATGTGAAATAGAACAAAGCAATCCTCCTGTTTTAATTCCAGGCAAAGCACAGCTGATGCTGTAGCCAAGTATTAACTGGAATCTGAGACTTTTTACTTATGGAAAAGACCATTGTTGTTACCTGGGGAGACGTAGTAGAATGGAGAAAGAACGTCACTGAATGAACTCTCCCAGTTGAAAGAGTGAGCAAAGATTGATAGGGCCCACTTGTCTTCTTTGTTCAAAATAGTTGTCTGTGAACTTACTGTACTTATAAAATGTTGCCCTAAGGCAATGCTGTGGGAATTTATAATAATGAGCTTCTTCTTTCTTACCCAGGTAAGATTTTTATCCGTCCCGTTCTCTTAATAGTTGCTGGTTTCCACCAGGGGATCTAAGCAGGCCCACCCACTTTTGAAGACAGAAGGCAGTTATGCATTTTAACTCCTTCATTAAGGCACACAGGTGGGGAAAGGTGCACACACAGGAGAGTTCCACTTGGACAATTAATTTGATTTACTGTTCTATTAATTCAGTATTTAATGGGTTGCTTCACACTAATTGATCTTGTTTTCAGCAAGACTCATACCATTTTCCTTTGTAATTAATAGCAATCGCGCTAACAGTTTTATGAATCTTTCCATCCTTTAAGTGACTTTCAGAGTTTGACAGATCACCTCAGTTTCCCAGCACTGCCCTGGAAGTGGGACAAGATTGTTTACTGGGAAAGCATATTCGGTCTTGAACATCTAAAAACAGTGACCTCACCTTTGAGTTTTAGGATCATCCTTTTTGTTTTTTAATACAAGGCCTATCAGATACTTAATTTCCTCATTCCCTGCATAAAGCTTCATGATTCAGATGAATGAGATTCCTAAAACATATTGGTCAAAGTGATAGCTTTAGATTGTTTCTTCTTGCTAACATCAAAAATGTCACTAAAAAAGGGACAACAAAGAATGTTCTTTCTGCACCAACTCAGAAAGCTCAAACTGCCCAAAGAGCTGCTGATTCTGTTCTACAGAGGAAGTATTGAGTATGTCATCTGCACCTCTATAACTGTCTGGTTTGGATCTGCAACCAAACAAGACACACACAAACCTCAACGGGTAATTAGAACTGCAGAAAAAACAATTGCTATGAACCTGCCTTCCATTGAGGACCTGAATACTGCATGAGTCAAAAAGAGGACTGTGAAAATATCTACAGACCCCTCGCATCCTAGGCATGAATTGTTTCAACTTCTACCCTCAAAATGACATTATTCTGTGTGATTCCCAATATGGAAAAAGAAAAAGAAAATGACACAGTGGAATAAAAATATTTAAATGTTCTGAGTTGAATTGTGGCAGTTAAAATGATGGCTCTTTCAAGATTTAAATGTTTCATTTCTCTTCTAGTAGAAGTACCAAATAAAAGTTGACCATTTTTTTTTAAAAAAAACAGAACTAAACAGTGAAGAATTATAGAAAGAATATAATCAGACCACAGAAACAAGGCGGATGAGGGGTTCCAGTTTGATAAATCTACTATCAACATCAGATTTGAGGTACATCATTCCCTGTACGTTGGAAAACTATGTAAGGGAAAGTTTGGAGTAGTGAGCATTTATCTGTCTGTCTGTCTGTCTGTCTGTCTGTCTGTCTGTCTGTCTGTCTGTCTGTTTATGAGCTATTTCTTCCCTTTGTTTTCTCTCCAGTGACTTTAAAGCAATGGGCAGCTCACAAACAGTAGTAAAAGCAGTTAACAGCTGTAAAAAAACCATAAAGATCAGCAAAGGACCTCCCTGTACCAAATGCAAGCCAGCCCCTCACATACATATTAGACTTGAGCAGGGGTAAAATCTACTTACTTTCGTTAAATGGTTCGCAAATGTGAGTGCATGTGTACTGTTCCAAACAGTACCTATAAAACTTGAAAAGAAATTCTTTGATGATTTGAATACATCGGTCTGGAAGTTTATTTGGCAAGGGGGAAAAGCTAGAATTAAATTGAAAATGCATAACCTTGTTGCTTGTATCTTTACGATTTATATTATTTTATTTAGTTTCCTAGTATAATTTTGATTGCTTATTTAGTATCCTATGACTATCAATAAGTTTTGTATCTCACGAATCTTGATGAATGTATTTTTTATGTACACTGAGAGCTTATGCACCGAAGACAAATTCTTTGCATGTCCAATCACACTTGGCCAATAAAGAATACTAATTCTAATTGTGAAGTTTATTGTCTTGCCTCCTTCTCCCCAATCCAAACATATTATCTGTTTCCTATAACAAGTCTTCACTTTCTTTGGATCTACCTTGTTAGAATGATGAAATTCCAGGCATTATGTAATATGTCTTCTGTTGTTACTTTCAAGCTTCAAAATGAGATAAGAAGCATCAGATTTTGGAAATTTGCACTACATATTCCAAGTTCTTTGCCATTGGCTCTGTGGGACAGCCCTAACAGGGGTTGATCTAGAGATCTAGAAGAGATCAATCTTTCTATCCCTTGTTTAAAAATTTGTTGTATTTGCAGTAGGTAAAACCATTTATGGGGGAAATAATATGAAGGCAGGAAAAAAATAAGCACAAAATAAGGCTATTTTTTAACACATTTCCCACTAAGAAGCTGGAGGTGGTGCAAAAGTGACAATAAAATCGGGAAACTCTTTCTTAGATAATAAACATAAAATATCTTGCATGTTTAAATTTCTGAATTTCACTCAGATGTAATGGTGAGTTTGCACTGATTGCAATCTGAAAGCAATCACTTGAATAGGTGATCTGCAGCTTTTATCCCAATGAAAATCATAAAAGTAGTTTTTTTTCCTGCTTCAAGCATTGCATCATGGTCAATTCAGTTTACTGGGAAATAAACTCCACTGAGTGCTGGACAATGATTCATAGCATCCTAGAGCATAATTTAGCCATGGCTATGCTGATATATCAGAAATGAAGACAGGCTTTATATCACCATAGTGATGACTAGATGACACTATAAGATGCTATAAACCACTAGCACAAAAATGGCCCTGGTGGGGCTTTGATTTAAGTCTATGCCTCACTGCTGTTTTAATGCTGCAGTTCTGTGTCCTTTTATATAGAACTAAACTCACTGAGATTTATTTCCAAGTAAACACATAGGTTTGTGCTGTTAGCATTTAACAACATTAAGGAAGTTTCTTGAAAACTGCATTAACCCAGAGAAATAAAGGCTTGTGCTCAGTGGTGGAATTCAATTTTTTTTGCTACCGGTTCTGTAGGCGTGGCATAGCTTGGTGGGTGTGGCTTGGTGGATGTGGCAGGGGAAGGATACTGTAAAATCTCAATTCCCTCCCCACTTCAGGGGAAGGTTACTGTAAAATCTCCATTCCCTCCTGATCGGCTGGGACTCAAGAGACAGAGAATAGATGGGGGCGCGGCCAGTCAGAGGCGGTATTTACCGGTTCTCTAAACTACTCAAAATTTCTGCTACCGGTTCTCCAGACTGGCCAGAATCTGCTGAATACCACATCTGCTTGTGCTGTGATATCATTCATTTATGAAAGGGTGTCAAAAGTTCATAATTTTGGTTCTCTAATCAACGATACAAACATTTATCCTACATAAAACACAGTTAAAGCTAGGTGATACCTTGCTCAGTAGTAGTAACTGTGGAAGGGATCTTGGAGTCCTAGTGGACAACCATTTAAATATGAGCCAGCAGTGTGCAGCAGCTGCCAAAAAAGCCAACACAGTCCTAGGCTGCATCAACAGAGGAATAGAATCAAGATCACGTGAAGTGTTAATACCACTTTATAATGCCTTGGTAAGGCCACACTTGGAATACTGCATTCAGTTCTGGTCGCCACGATGTAAAAAAGATGTGGAGACTCTAGAAAAAGTGCAGAGAAGAGCAACAAAGATGATTAGGGGACTGGAGACTAAAACATATGAAGAACGGTTGCAGGAACTGGGTATGTTTAGCTTAAGAGAAAGAAGGACTAGGGGAGACATGATAGCATTGTTCCAATATCTCAGGGGTTGCCACAAAGAAGAGGGAGTCAAACTATTCTCCAAAGCACCTGAGGGTAGAACAAGAAGCAATGGGTGGAAACTAATCAAGGAGACAAGCAACTTAGAACTGAGGAGAAATTTCCTGACAGTTAGAACAATTAATCAGTGGAACAGCTTGCCTCCAGAAGTTGTGAATGCCCCAATACTGGAAGTCCTTAAGAAGATGTTGAATAGCTATTTGTCTGAAACGGTATAGGGTTTCCTGCCTAGGCAGGGGGTTGGAGTAGAAGACCTCCAAGGTCCCTTCCAACTCTACTATTGTATTGTATTGTATTGTATTGTATTGTATTGTATTGTATTGTATTGTATTGTATTGTATTGTATTGTATTGTATTGTATTGTATAAAGTATTATGCTATTCTATTTAGATTTTAGCCAAATATGGGGAAATGTATTGTCACTGGGTTTGGCTAAACCACTCTGAGCATTTCTGGAATTGTATGCCATATAAATTGCAGATATATATTAATTAAAATTGGCAATGTGCAACTTCATAGAAGTTGCATACTGGTCAAAGTTTTGAAAAACTATAATGTCTAAGAAGATGAGCTAAGCAATGAAAAACAAAGGGCAATGAAGAAGGATTTCTCAGACTGCAGTTTTGGTGTGCTAATATTTTAGAACAACATTTGACATTTTAAGTCAACAAAAAATGCAAAGGCAGCAGCCTCTAGTTAATTACGTGCACAGTTCTCCACATAATAAAGCAGGAACTGCAATTCCTTATATCTGCCCTTTTAAAACCTTGGGAATGATATTTTCTTGCAACTAATTTCTCATTTCCATTTCCTTACTTCCTGCCTTAAATCAGCTTAGTCTTTTCTGAAAGAGCAGGTTGTTATATTGGGTAAAGGATAGGCATACACAGGCTTAACGGTAAAAACAGCTCTTTATTAAGTACAAGTGAGAACAATCCAGCGAAGGTTGGGTCTGACAGCAGCCCTTTAATAGGGAGCTGTCAGACCCTTCGACCAATAGGATTAAACCTCTGTTCCCACCAGAACAGAGGACCTTGGTGGAAACCACTGCAGTTAGAACAAGTATCTAACACAGATGTTATTAATTATGCAGTTGTAAATTTTCGACAGAATCTTTAAAATGTGCTACTAGATTCCGTTAAAAAATCACAGTGTTTGGGATGGTGTAATTTCACTGCATTTTTAGTAGGCAAGCTAGTTAAAAGATTCAAGGAATGCAAGACTGGTGGCTTTTCAGGAGAGTTTAATCTCTTTTTTTTTTGTCAGCATTGCCTGCTGCAAATCCTTTCCAACTGTTTTACACCTCCAACATTGTACAAACAAAAGGGTATGCAAAAGAGATAAAGATCAAAAGCTTAGCTCTGTCTTTCTTTCAGAAATTAGTTGGTCAAGTTTATAACCTGTATATAAGCGTACAAAATAATAAATTCTACTTCTGCATGCCTACATTGTAAATGTATCATAGGACTTCATTCTCTCTCTCTCTCTCTCTCTCTCTCTCTCTCTCTCTCTCTCTCTCTCTCTCTCTCTCAAACACATCTTAGAAATACCTACTTTTCTGAAGATTTTACTAAGTAAAAGTAAAAAAAATAATGTTTTTGTCTTTAATTTCTTTACCTTCCTGGCAACTGTAAAAGGCAAAATAAAAATTGGCATTTTTATAAAAAATAGTTTAGGTGAAAAAAAGAAAGAATGAATGATGCAGGGCTATAATATAAAACGTTGCACATAGCCTTACTTTCAGTTAGTTTTGACAACAGCTACAAAAGTTTAGGAACATTGACTCCATCTGTTGTCAGCAGAACCAAATCTAATAGAAAGGGGGAGAGGAGAGAGGAGAAAGGGAGAGAGGGAGAATCACATTTCTACACTCCCCATCGCCTTGAGTCGCCATGTGTGAGAGGCAGCAATATAAATTTTCTAAATAAATACAAATATTGCATTACCAGCTAAAAAGCTACAGATTTATAGAACAGAATAACATGTATGTGATGATTATATTGTACCAATGACAGCCAAAATTTTCACAAAGTTCTGTGCAAATTCTTCTCAGAAATGTTCTACTGATTGATGCATCCAGTTTATGAAGTAAATACTTAGTAAACAGCAATTAAAATGAAACCTTGAGATGTAATATTAACAAAAGCAAAGCATGAGATTACCAGGGACCTTGTCTTTTGCAGTTAACTAAATTCCAGCATCTCATATTTTTGTAACCTACTAATACATAAAAATTCAGCAAACCTGTATTTTTCAGGTAGATATTTGTTGTTGTTTTCATCCGTTCCTTCTGCTTCTTTAGTATTTGAGTACTTTTCTAACTACACTTTCATGCTTTTTTTTAACCTTGAAAGCTAAATAGAACAGAGGTGGAGTCGCCCCAGAATTGTCAAGCTGTAGTCTCAAAACTCTTTCCACAAAAACATTAGTTTCCTCACACTTCAGTGATTTTTACAACCCTTATTAAGAGAACCAAGAATTCAGTCTATTTGATTTATAATTGGAAATCATAAACTATAACATTCACCTGCTGTTCTCATACACAAGAAAAATGACACAATGTGGTTCCATCACTTACCATTGTAAATGGCATGAACCTACAGCCCATCTTGTTCTCTCATAAATCCAACAAAGTCAATGCAGCAAAAGGAACACCGAAAAGTTGAAACCAGGCAAAACAGAACAAGACATTAGTACAAGGTTATGGATTGGTAACCTATTCTGAAGCAGAAAGAAAAGAACACAGTAAACATTAGTATTAATACCCCCATGGAAGGTATTCCATGTTATTGCTATTAATTCCATGAGCATTAATACCTCCATGGAAGACAGTCATATTCATTTCTATTTAGAACGATAGGATAATGGAAGGGAAGTCTTGGACGTCTTCTAGTCCAACCCCCTGCTCAAGCAGGAGAGCCTATATCTGTGATGGGGACCTATGTCACATGTGCCACAGGTGCCCTCTCTGCATGGACACCAGCGATTGCTCCAGCCAGCTCCACCACACATGCGTGCGTGCCTCCTGCCGACCAGCTGGTCTTCGGGTCTCTGCTGAGCATGCGCATGGGATCACATTGCATTTTGGGGTCTTGTCCATGCACCTCATCCCCCCACCCATTTTTGGCTTCCAGGTTGGTGCAGGACGCCTTCCGGGCCCAAAACAGGGTGCAGGGGCACCACGCAAGATCCCCCCATGGGCCTGGAAAGCTTCCTGCACCAACCTGGAAGCCAAAAATGGGTGGGAGATAGGGGAGCATGGGAGGGTCGTGTGCACATGCACAAGGGTATGTGGTGCACACTTGCACAGTGGGTGGGGCACATGCACAGGGCACACGGTGGGTTCACTTGCACATTGCATTATAGGTGCAGGCACGCTTTCCTGAGACGACAACAAATAGGTTAGCCACCACTGGCCTATACCATTTTAGACTAGTAGCTGTCCAAGGTCTTCTTAAAAGCCACCAGTGATGGGGCACCCACAACTTTTGAAGGCAAGGCATTCCACTGGTTAATTTCTCCTTAGTTCTAGATTGCTTCTCTCCTTAATTAGTTTCCATCCATTGTTTGCTGTCTTGCTGTCTGGTGTTTTGGAAAATGGGTTGACCTGCTTATCAATGTTGTGGCCCTCAAATATTGGAACACTGCTATCATGTCTCCCCAGTCCTTCTTTCCAATAGACTAGACATATCCCAATTCCTGCAACTTTTCTTCATAAGCTTTAGCCTTCAGCCACCTAATCATCCTTGTTGGTCTTCTCTGTACTCTTTCTAGTGTCTTTTTTTATATTGTGGTGACCAAAATTGGATGCACACTTGAATATCCCAAATGTGGTCTAAGGCTTTGTAAAGTGGTACTAATACTTTGTGTGACCTTGAGGATATCCCTCAATGGAAGCCTAGGATTGCATTGGCTTTTTTGGCTGCTGCTGCACATTGTTGGCTCATATTTAAGTGATTGTCCAGTGGAACTCAAATATCCCTCTCACAATTATGGTTTCACCCAGTCTGTACCTGTACAAATGGTTTTTTCTTGCCTATTTACTTTTATTCACACTGAATTTCATTTGCTTAGAATAGGATCCAATGTTCAAGTCTGTGAAGATCTACCTGGATCTTGTGGCGATCATCTGCAGTGTTGGCTATTCGTGCCAGCTTTGTGTCATCTGCGAATTTGATGAGTTCCCCTTCAATTCCCTCATCTAAATCATTTATGAACATATTGATGAGTAGTGGGCCTAAAACAGAATCCCGGGTACCCACCTCTCTCCATGTTAATTTAGTTCCATTAAGGACTACACGTTGGATACAGTTTGTCACCAGTTACAAATCCATCTGGTGGTGGTTCTGTCTATCCCACATTTTTCTAGTTTTCCAAGAAGTAGGTTGTTATCTACTTTGTCAAATTCCTTGATAAAAGTATATTATGTTCACAGCATTTCACTGATCCACTAATTTAGTTACTTGGTCAAAGAAGGAAATAAGATTTGTTTGGCATGATCTGTCTCTGAGGAAGCCATGTTGGCTTTTGGTTATAAGTTGGTTTACTTTAGGTGCTCACAGATTTGTTGCTTGATTATCTTTTCCAAGATCTTCCCAGATATTGATGTCAGGCTCATTGAGTGATTGAGTTCTTTAGAGGTAAAGGTTCCCCTCACACATATTTGCTAGTCATTCGCAACTCTAGGGAGAGGTGCTCATCTCCATTTCAAAGCTGAAGAACCAGCGCTGTCCGAAGATGTCTCCGTGGTCATTTGGCTGGCATGACTAAACACCGAAGGCACACGGAATGCTGTTACCTTCCCACCAAAGGTGGCCCCTATTTTTCTACTTGCATTTTTACATTTCAAACTGCTAGGTTTGCAGAAGCTGGGACAAGTAATAGGAGCTCACCCTGTTACATGGCACTAGGGATTCAAACCACCAAACTGCCGACCTTTCTGAGTGACAAGCTCAGCATCTTAGCCACTGAGACACTACATACCTTGATTTCTTTAGAGGTCTCCATTTCTTTTTCAGTTTCAAAGGCAAAAAGTGCTTTGGAGAATGCAGAAGTATTCCCATCTATTTATTCTCCTCTCTCTAGTTACGGATTAGAATAAATATTCTCTCCGGCTATTTGCTTTACGGAGATACATAGAGATACAGAGTTGAGAATGCAATACAGAGATGTAGGCGATCATAAGATCAACTTTTTTTTTAAAAAAAAGAGAGAGATAAATATATAAGGCTTATTATATGTAATATTTTTCTGAGGGCAGAAGCAAGAAATGTCTTATGTGAACAGAAAAAAAGTAGATTTTACCACAATACCGTTTCACAATTTCTTCCACGTAGATGGACAAGAAGATAATCACTATCCAAACAACTAAGCCATGTCTAATTTTACCGAGACCTGTTGATGCTTCCACATTCTGGACAGAACCCAAATTTCAATTTAGGAAGGAGGAAAAGGCGTTTCTCATCCCCTCCTCTGTTCTACACCTTGGGAAGAATTTCTTAAGTCCATTTCTTTGATCTTTGGGCTTTTGAGCTCGCCTGATCTCATTCCATTGTCATGGTGAATATGTGAACTTTTGGTGGTAGTTAGTTTTGAATGCCACTTGACCCGCTTTTGTTTTATTTTGTTTGCCGCTAATGTGTTGGTATCCCTAGAAACTACAAATTCCATTATTTCCAGAAAACAGTACCAGAAAATGGATACCTTACTTGACTTTCCTCATTTATTTGCTGTCTCTTGTTATTTTGTTTCAAACAAATATCGTACCACTGTACATCGTGTGGCAAACCTTAGAGGTTATTTTGATGCCGGTACAAGAAAGGAAATGCATTGAGCTAAGCCTTTTACTAAAGCGATTCGGCTTCAATTGAGCTGCTACCGAAATAATTTTGCCCCTTGATCCCTAAGGGAAATTGTGGGTAAACAATGTCCTTTGCTTTTGATGTCAGAATGAACACTAAGAGAAAAAGTTAACCAAGGTACAAGGACAACCCAAGTTCTACCCTATTTATATATATATACATACATAAAGATATACATATACATACATACATACATACATACATACATACATACATACATAATACATATAATATATATAATATAAATACAATTTACATATAAGTATATTAAACACAATGTGATTGTCTTGGCATTTCACTTGCCATAAAAACCAAAGTAAAAACAAATAACATATATACTACTTAAACAGTACTAGTGTTATACAATTTTTTTGACTATCATATTCATTCTAATACCACGATGCATATATAGTATCTCATTCCAGGTCCCCCTACCCTAATTCTTTCATATTACGACTTCCACCCCGTGCTTCTAACCATTGATGGAATCTGTTCCATGTATCATAATATTCTGTCTCTCCTTTGTCTATTATTTTTAACGTTAGCCTATCCATTTCTACACAGACTAGTGTCTTCCTTATTATCTCCTCCTCTGTGTTCACTCTTCCATTGCTGCGCATACACCATTCTTGCTGCGGTCAGGATGTGTAGTATTAGGTATACTGTTCATTTACCATAACCATCTGTTATAATGCCTAATAGAAATAATTCTGGCTTGAACTCTATATGTTGTCTAACCATTTTTCCTAAACACATATGAATTTGTAACCAAAATTACTTTGGTTCACCACATGTGGTAGTATGTGCCTGGTGTTCCAACAGCTTGGGGACAAGTTCTACCCTATTATTATATCTGATAAATGTTAAGATTATTTTAATGTATTGACAAGCCTTAATATTCAATGGTTTTAGTAATATTAGAGTTCCGTTATGAGACAATCCTTATGACTATTGCATTTTGATTTTTACTACCTCTGTTTTCATTCCTGTTCCTGAATGTCTCACTTGGCTAAAAAGAGAGAGAGATAACAATGTAAAAGAAAATAGAAAAACTACATTCACAATTAATCAATGGAAGAGGCTACCTCCTGGAGTTGTTCGTACTTCATCATAAGAGGTTTTCAAGAAAAGATTGGACAGTCATTTATCCTTGGGCAAGGGGTTGGACTAGAAGACCTCCAAGGTCCCTTCCAGCCCTATTATTCTATGATTCTCCTCTGTGATAATGTTTATTTTATTTAAACAATTATGTGTCTGTCTATCTTGCTGTTTTCACTCCATGATCTAGGAAAGGAAGAAAGGAGAATCAGAGGATCAGGTAAGAATTGGAACTGCTTGTCAAACCACAACTTAATATTAGTTGTGTGTGTGTGTGTGTGTGTAATAGTTATACCCAGATGTACAAACAGGCTTCGAAAATGTTATTTGTTGTTAGCTGTGAAGTCATATACAACCCATCGCGACCCCATAGACAACGTTCCTCCAGGCCTTCCTGTCCTCTACCATCCTTTGGAGTCCATTTAAGCTTATGCCTACTGCTTCGGTGACTCCCAGCATTAGGCTCTTCTCCAGTGGGTCTTTCCTTCTCATTAGGGGGCCAAAATATTTGAGTTTCATCTTCAGGATCTGGCCTTCTAAACAGCAGTCAGGGTTGATCTCCTCTAGGACTGACTGGTTTGATTGCCTTACAGTCCAAGGGACTTAAAATGTCAAATCACAAGAACTTAACTGTTCTGACCCCCTTCTTCCCTCGCCAACACAGAACACACCTCGGACCAAAACTACTTCAACAGGATTTATTGCACAGACAGACAGACAGATCCTTTGCAGCAATCCACTATGACTAGGCTCTCAGAACCCTCCGGCACTGAGACACGATAGCAGCTATCCAGCATGCCAAGCTCACAAGACGGAACTTTCCCAAAAGTTCCTACGTTGACTTCTGCAAAGGGCGTATGCACAATCAGTCCTTTTATAGCCTGAAGAGGAGTCTACTTATCAGCAGCTGAGAGCAATTACCACCGGTAACTGCGCCCTTGCTCCTTGCGCCTGTGGGCACGGCGGTAACGAGCATCTAAGAACTCCCTGCTGATATCTGAGTCACTGTCCCATGACTCCTCCCCACTGCTCCAAGGCATGGCATCAGGAGCCCCCTTCCTTTGGCTCTCACCGCTGCTCCATGCCTCAGGCGCCTCCTGGTGGCCAACCAGACTCTCCGATCCCTGCTCAGAGTCAGAAACCTGCCCAGAGTCCTCCGCATCCTCAAGAGCCGACTCATAGGGACTCTCGCTGTCGGAGTCTGGTGGCAGCTCCAACGGCTCCTGCTGGGCCACAACACTTAACTATGCAGTATATTAAACATAGCATCCTTTGAAGGCCTAGGAATTCAAAATAAAAATCAATAATTTCTACATTGAGTAATGTTTCTTTATATGAAAAAAAAATCTACTTCAATCAGTTGGCATCAAGAACTAGCATCATCAGAGCGATAGCAGGGTTGAGAGATCATCTGGAGAACTTGCCTGTTGAACTTTCCAGATAATAAATGCTTAAACAGTGGCCCAATTAAGAAGTATGGATGTAAAATTGTCTGATTTCTGCTCTTGATGTCTGTTGTTATCACTGGTAAATGCTAAAGGAACATTCAAAAACCTACTGCTCATTTTAGGAAAGAAACCTATGAAATTGCTGGTTGAGTCCTAAATAGCTCATCTTATCACATTTTTTACATTCATTTAAGAAAGGAAAGAACCTTCATACAGTGAATTTTCCACATACTCGCAAAGACACAAGCAGATGGATCTGTCTTTTTCATAGGGGTAAAAATCCTCATAATGTTGCATAATATCTAACCAGCGCCTGATTTCTGGCATCATTCTGTTTGATCAACAGATCCAGAATCAACCTTCTGAAACCAAATGTGTAGACTGACCATAAACACATCTGGCTTTCTTTTCACTAGAGGGGAATCATTTTACCAGACCATCTTTATGTAATGGTGGCCCCCATTCCAGTCAGTACATATTAAGAGAAAAGGCTGCAAATGTTTACAGATGCACATCTGCATGTACAGTGTGTTCAATATAGTTGGCAACCTCGTGTGTTACAAATATTGTAAGATGCAAGATGTTTTAAATGTGTACTTTTATTTTCCCCAGCACTCAGCTTTTTGTGCAGATGCTGAAAACAAACACAACAGGCAACATTTGTCTCTGGGCTAATATTTCACTAACGGTAACTTCAGCACAAGATATTTTTTGTCATTGTTATCTTCCTATGGAGTGGTGTTCCAGATGGATGAGATGTTTCTTTCTTCTGATGTTCAGTCATATTCTATATTTTCCCACACTAAAAAATAATAATCACTAGGCAAAATTATTCCTATGCATTAGAATAGAATAGAATATAATAGAATAGAATAGAATAGAATAGAATAGAATAGAATAGAATAACAGAGTTGGAAGGGACCTTGGAGGTCTTCTAGTCCAATCCCCTGCTTAAGCAGGAAACCCTACACCACTTCAGACAAATGGTTATCCAACATCATTGTTGGAGCCTTCACAAGTTCTGAGGCAAGTTGTGCAACTGATTAATAGTTCTCATTGTCAATAAATTTCTCCTTAGTTCTAAGTTGCTTCTCTCCTCAATTAGTTTCCACCCACTACTTCTTGTCTGCCCTCAGATGCTTTGGAGAATAGTTTGACTCCCTCTTCTTTGTGGCAGCCCCTGAGATATTGGAACACTGCTATCATGTCTCCCCTAGTCCTTCTTTTCATTCCTAATGTGCATCCCTAATGTACAGTTGAGGTTCCACAGAACATCTGTCTGATATTCACTTCTAATAAGTATTCTAGGTTCTTTAGATTCTATTTGCTGTGGACAGCCATAAAGGCATATGCCTGTCTAGTCACAAGGTACAATGTGATGTGCAAAATGCAAAGAACATTCCACCTTACTATATTCTGCTCAAATGCTAGCCAAGAGATGTTGCTATACGTCTGGAAAAGAGATGGTCAATCCAATACTTTTGCATTTTCAAAGGCAAGTATTATCCTGGCCCCTTGGTAAAGCAACTACCTGGTTCCAGAAGAGATAGCAAAATCTGAAACTAGAAGATTGTCAGGAACCAAAAGACAGCTGAAGGCCACTGATGGGTCACATTTAATTATGGATATGTTTAACCCCCACCCCCAAGTTCCATGAACTTGTAGACATATACATGTGAATGTCTACACCAGGAATAAACAAGCTTGTACAATGCCCAACCAACAGCCCATCAATCCAATCCTGAAGCATTTCCATCCATAAAAGATCAATTAGATATAATATTAGCCACAACCATTAATACTGTCTTTGGTGGTGAATACATAGCTATTCTCCTTCCACAGGATGGTTTTGGCTCATTTCGGCTAGTTGTGTTTGATATATAACTACGTAACAGCCTTCCTGAGATTTCTAAAATTAGACTAAAGTACAGTGGTGGGATTCGTTTTTTTTTTACTACTGGTTCTATGGGCGTGGCATGGCTTGGTGGGCGTGGCAGGGGAAGGATACTGTAAAATCTCCATTCCCTCCCCACTCCAGGGAAAGGTTACTGCAAAATCCCTATTTCCTCCAGATCAGCTAGGACTCGGGAGGCAGAGAATAGATGAGGGTGTGGCCAGTAAGAGGTGGTATTTATCAATTCTCTGAACTACTCAAAATTTGCGCTACCAGTTCTCCAGAACTGGTCAGAACCTGCTGAATGCCACCTCTGCTACAGCAGAGGTGATTTGATTAACAAAAGGCAGTGGGAAGATCTGAATGTCCAGATTGAAACTAAAAGTCTCTTTTAGTTAGCAAAAGCTCAACATTGCTTAATAAGAGCAAACTGAAACTTACCATGTTGTTTTCAGAATTAATTTCAGCAGATGAGGGGTACTTGCAAACAGCATCTGTAACCTGCCCCCCCTCCCCAGATACTTCCAAATAAGCTAGAATTTTCAAGAGATTTCTTATATTTCAGTTGCTGTTGAAGAAGCAGTTTGACCATTCTTTAACAGATTCCTATGCTTACAAGGACATAGAGCTTGTTATGTAATGAATAAATATAGCTGTGTTAACTGTGCTAATGTGAAACTAACCTTTAGATGACCCCAACTGTTAACTGTGCTAAAGTGAAACTAACCTTTAGATGACCCCAACTGTTAACTGTGCTAAAGTGAAACTAACCTTTAGATGACCCCAACTGTTAACTAACCTTTAGATGACCCCAACGGTTAACTAACCTTTAGATGACCCCAACTGTTAACTGTGCTAAAGTGAAACTAACCTTTAGATGACCCCAACTGTTAACTGTGCTAAAGTGAAACTAACCTTTAGATGACCCCAACTGTTAACTGTGCTAAAGTGAAACAAACCTTTAGATGACCACAACTGTTAACTTTGCTAAAGTGAAACTAACCTTTAGATGACCTCAACTGTTTTGGAGAGAAATGTAGAACTTTTATATTTGGGCAGTCTTTTTCTAGTTCCATGATTGGTTAAAGCCCTATGGAACTAGAGTATAAATCACAGGCATTTGCCTGCAGTTCCTCAGTTCCATTTTTGAGTCAATAAAAGCTATTGCAGCTATGCTGGACTGCTTCTTGCTTACTGAAGCCCACTACACAATAGAGCTATTCCAAACTGATCCATGGAATCATATAAGATTAGACGGAAACTTTGTCTTATGCTCAATTGTTCTCAAGACATCCTCCTGATGCCTCCTAAGTAATGTCTTCTTTTCTGAGGTGTAATCATCTTCGATTTACTACACCGAGTAGGGAAATGAACATTTTCCTCATTTCCTCTTCCATGAAATCTTACTCCTGTCATGGAGAAGCAATGTAGGAAGTATCTTCACAGATTCAAAAGGATTAATTTAAATATGAACATGTGCACAACTGTTAATGCAACGTTACTCAATCGCATCACAATCTGGCCCAGAATTTACAGTGGATGTCTGAGATATTGGAAGTCTTTAAGAAGATGTTGGATAGCTATTTGTCTGAAATGGTATAGGGTTTCCTGCCTAGGCAGGGGGTTGGACTAGAAGACCTCCAAGGTCCCTTCCAACTCTACTATTGTATTATTGTATTGTTGTATATTTCCACCGTGGGAATGAGGAACCTCTTCCAAACATTGCTGAATCCTGGTAATTCCACCCAGTATAGCTAGTAAGAAGTGCTAAGAATTGCAGTGGAACAGGCAATGCTGACACTCAGAATTATTTGAATTAGAACAAATGGCTTCTCAGTGATAATGCAACAGCCATGAAATACCTGTCTGAAATTGCTACTTTAAGAAGAAAACATAGTGTTACTTATCTCTAGCAATGCCAGCCTAATCACAGGAATAGCCAGCACTAGTATAGCAGCGAGTTCCATCAATGACAGCAGTACTTTAACAAGAAAAACACACACCCTATAGTGTTGTTAATGGCTATTGGATCTGCCTATTGATAATCTTGTTTTTCAGAGTATACGATGCACCTTTTCCCCCAAAAAAAGAGGGTGAAAATCTGGGTGCGTCTTATACACTGAATACAGCATTTTTGGCTTCCTGAAAACCTGCCCCCTTGCAAAAATGGATGTGCAGAGGGTTTGGGAGGCTTGCAAAGTGCTCCTGGGGGCTGGGGAGGGCAACAATGAGCAGGAAATGGGCCATTTTTGCTCGGTTTTGCCCTCCTAACCCTCCAGGACCACTCTACAAGCCTACCAAAGCCCTGCATGCCCACCCCCTTTTTTTACAAAAAAAAAAATGAGGCGTGCAGAGCATTTGGGAGGCCTGCAGAGTGCAAAAATTACCTCTTCAAAATCATGGTGCGTCTTAATTCCGGCATGTCTTATAGTCTGAAAATATGGTAGTTGCTCTAGGCTATAAGCAATCATTGTAGGTTTTCATACCATCCAAGAATGAAGCTGCATCAGATAAATTTCAAATGTTGGGAGATCTTGAGCTTTCTGTCACTTTCTAGTCCTTGCTAATGCTTTGGGTAAGGAGCCCAAAAGTAGCAATAGCAATAGCACTTAGATGTATATCTAAGTGCTTCACAGTGCTTTTACAGCCCTCTCTAAGTGGTTTTCAGAGTCAGCCTATTGCCCCCCAACAGTGTGGGTCCTTGTTTTACCCACCTTGGAAAGCTAGAAGGCTGAGTCAACCTTGAGCCTGGTAAGATTTGATCTGCCAATAGTAATAGCACTTAGACTTATATACCACTTCATACTGCTTTTACAGCCCTCTGTAAGCAGTTTACAGAGTCAGCCTATTGCCCCCCACAATCTCGGTCCTCATTTTACCCATCTTGGAAGGATGGAAGGCTGAGTCAACCTTGAGCTGGTGAGATTTGATCTGCCGAACTGCAGCTAGCAGTCAGCTGAAGTAGCCTGCAGTATGCACTCTAAGCACTGCGCCACCTTGGCCAAATTGCAATCAACAGAAGTTTCCTGCAGAACTGCATTCTAACCACTAAAAGTAAGTTTATTTAAAACTCGATGACGTTTTCCAAAGATATGCAAGGATATTTCTCAGAGGCAGACATTTTAGATACCCTCATTCTGACATGTTTAGTATTAATTGTTAGCAAGCAAGATTATGCACACTGTTTAGGATGAATGCAATAACTCCTCGTCCTCATCCCAAAGTGGCAACCTTGCTCATTATATGCATTTTGCTTGGTGCCATTTCTGTTCATCTGAGTAATTAATAAACATAATATTGTTGGTGTTTTCAGTTGCTATGGAAATCCCGTTCGGGTCTCTAGGGTGATTTGAACAAATCTGATTTAAGTCTGACCTGACTTTGTCACCTTTTACTGTCTGCAGTGAAATAACATATGACTCCCAGGAGGAATGTTTAAATTTCTTCACTACCAGCAAAGTTCTATAAATCTGCATAGCAATTATCCCTACAGAGAGTGTAACCAAATATAGTTGCTGGAACTTATTAATTATATCCCCCAAAGGAATATTAGTAAGCTTTCCTGAATTACATAAAAATACTCTGCGGCAGAGAATGAAACATGATTTGTTTAAATCTCGGGCAAATGTATAAATTGAAGTACAAGCAATCGGTAGGTTACATCTGACAAACTACAACCTTTTAATTCATCAGTCAACTCAACCTGACAAATTAAGCTGAACATTTGCGTTTGTGTTTCAACCTCATTCCACTCTACATTTGTGGTTTTCTGCCAATGAATTAGCAGATTTCAGCTTAACTGTTTTATGTCCAATACGATGATGTATATAGTTTCCCACCTGATTTTAACTGTGTTAGTAAATTGCTGTTAGTCTTTTTTTATTTATGTCCCTGTGCAAGAATTAAGCAGGAGCCAGTGTCTAAGGCCAGAGAAGGATGTTGTGTAAATTATACATTGTTCTGCTTCAACGCCATTTAGTGGCGCATCCAAATTTTGTTAATTCATGGGAAGGAAAAACTGCTGATGATATAAAAGCCATTAGCACAATTATCAGGAAATATGGGGATTCAAGTACTATTGTTCAGATATATGGCATTGTTCAAAACAAAAAGAACCAGAAATGGTTCACCAATAACGTAACCAGAAACATAATATAAAAAATCAAAAATAGCTGTCAGATCCATGAATCTGCCATTCTTCAGGGGAAGAGGCTTCATTATAGAATGATTCATTATAGAATAGATTAGAATAACAGAGTCAGAAGGGACCTTGAAGGTCATCTAGTCCAACCTTCTGCTTAAGCAGGAAACCTTACACCACTTCAGACAAATGGATATCCAACACCTTCTTAAAAACTTCCAGTGTTGGAGCATTCACAATTTCTAGAGGCAAGTTGTTCCATTAATTAACTGCCAGGAAATTTATCCTCAGTTCTAAGTTGCTTCTCTCCTTGATTAGTTTTCACCCATTGCTTCTTGTTCTGCCCTCAGATGCTTTGGAGAATAGTTTGACTCCCTCTTCTTTGTGGCAGCCCCTGAGATATTGGAACACTGCTATCGTGTCTCCCCTACTCCTTCTTTTCATTAAGCTAGACATATCCATATTATACATTTTTATACTTTATTGCTCTCTCTCTCTCCTATGTATCTTGCATCCTGTAACCATTGACTTATAACCTTTAGCCTGGCAACTAGGCACTCTGGCATTTTCTCACCTTTTGGGGAATGTAAGGGGAGGGAGGGCCATGTGGGTTGTATTGCTCGAAAGAGGATGACCCTGAGAAAGTTCCTTTATCGCTTTCTCAGAGTGGCCAGTACAATAACATCTTCACACTTGTGGATTGGCTGAATCCACACTGGACTGTTGAAAGGGGTTTCTAATTCCTTTTATTCTAACTGTATGGCCTGGAGGCCCTCAGAGCCTGCTTTGGTTTCACCAAGCTATCACTTGTGTTCAATAAAAGGTTCCTTTTGAAATGCTAAATTTCAAGAGTCTTCACTTTCTTGAATAAGGAGGAGAGCCCAGGCCTTACAATAGTATTACATTCAATATACAACAGCAACAAAACTACAAAAAAATACATAAGAAAAATATCATAATTCAATGAAAAGGGCATTTGAATAGCAAACATTTAAGACTCGTTTAGTTATAGTCCTTTATATTAATTACACGCAGGGAAAGGTCTGTGTCATATAACAATAGATCTTTTTATCAAGCTTCAAAGCATTGCTTCTCAGCCAATCTTAAAACTTGCAACAAACGCTATTGATATTTTTTGCACATGCTGTTTTGCCACTAAATGTTTTAGAGACAAAACCTAATGATCAAATCACATCAAATATGAGAACTGACCTTGGGGGGAAAGGTCATAAAACTTTCCTTGGTCCTTAATCCAATCCTAGGGACTATTTTAGCATTGAACTTTCTTTGTTTTATGCCTCAGAGCTCACAACTTTATAAACGTATGTCTATAGAATTCACCCATCACGGAGGTGTAGGAAGTTAGCACCCACCCCTCTCCTAGAAATATTAAAAGGGCAGGATATTTCCCCTAAAAGGGAGGCAGATACTCATCGGCCCCATCTTTGTCAATGGGCCATTAAGGCCTGAGGCAGTCTATTCTACATAACAAAGATCTATCTTTTTCAGGCAGAGCCATAGGAGGAATTGCCCAAAGCCCCTTCATTATATCATCACCCAGCAAGTCTCAACCAAGCCTGGGACAACTTACAAAGTTACCCCTACATGCCCCCATGGGAGTCTGACAATCAATAAGAATACAAGCTCAAATTCAAAAGCCCAGAGAGGGCTCTCAGCATCTCTTCCCTTTCTTGCTCAGGACCTCAAATCATGTGATCCACCATTAAACCATCTTTCCAAACAGTCTCCATGTTTCCAGTGTCTTTCTTCCCACTTGGAACTGAACCCAGATGTAGATTTCTTCCAACAGAGGAAAATGTGGATCAACGGACAGGACTTCCCTACTTGAGTGACTATATGAGAAATACACACATTTGGAGTGGATTATTTCCCCCATCCCACACCAACTCCAAGGAGGAACAAGTCATTGGGGAATGTTTGCCAAGTTAAGAATAAGGACAGAAGGAATTCTCCTTTGATTTAATAGTGTCATAAAGGAGCCAGATCTGACTACAAAGAAGCTGAATCAAAGCAAAGGCAGTTTTTTTTAATGACCTAACTCTCATTTGGTTTTGAGCCATTGTGAAGAAGCCAAATGAGATTCCTTAGTATCACATCACAAATCTCAAGAGTCGTTAACTTTTTCTTCCATTTTCTTTGACTATGAATATGTTAATGAATGAACATAAACTAATTTTTCTTTACCCTGCTTAAATTGCATTCAGCATAAAGCCTGTCACAGCTGTAAAATCAGCTGATACTAAGATGCATATATGCATCCATGAATCTGCCATTTGTTGTTCCTTTGTATTGTAACGGCCTGGATGGGAAAAAAAGAAAAAAAGGGGGGAAAAAACTTCCTCCCTTTTCCAGCACCTTAAAGCTACAGGACATGAAATCAATTTTGAAGGAACCAGGTTAATCTCCAAAACAGAACACTTCAACAAGAGAATAATTATGGAAGCTATCGAAATAGAGAAACACCCCCACAACATGAATAAACATGATGATACCTCCCTCCTATCAGACATCTGGAAACCAACCCTTGTCAACAAACGAACCCCACCCACCATCCAGGCCGTTACAATACAAAAGAACAACGAACACACAGCCAGCACCAATCAGCACCAATCTACCAATCATGATACAACCACACAACCAATCATTCCACCTACTGAAACAAAGCCAGCACTCCATCCCCTCCCACCAAGATATACAGAAAGACAGCAGCTCCGGTCACACTTTAAGCCAAAGACCACAGCCTGAAGATGGCGAGTGAGATCTCGCTGAAACGTTGCAAAGACAATCTCAATCATACACGGGAAAAGACCCGAATACAACAAAACCAGCATATATATGTTGCCTTTTTATATTTGTGTTGTATTTGTGCTGATAAATAAATAAAGGGAGACTAGTATAGATTCAAATCCCAGGTTCAATCCCAGTAAGGGTTTTGGCTAGCTGATGAGAGCTAAATAGCTTGAAATAGATCTATACTAGTCTCCCTTTATTTATTTATCAGCACAAATACAACACACACACACACACACATATGTATGTATGTATGTATGTATGTATGTATGTATGTGTGTTACAACCCCTGATATGACTATATACACACATTATATATATATATATATATATATATATATATATATATATATATATATATATATATATATGTGTGTGTGTGTGTGTGTGTGTGTGTGTGTGTGTGTGTGTGTGTGTGTGTGTGTGTGTGTATGTATATATTACACATATACATATACATATGAAATACTATTGGAGACAATTATTTTAAATATATATGTATTTGAACATATGCAATATGCAAAACATTTGTTAGCATTTTCTGTCAATCACCAAAGTGTTGGCAAAATGATGTCTTGCGTTGTAATTTGGTAGGTCAGAACTCTAAATAATAAAGAGTCACTACCTGATTGCTTTAACATTTCTTTTAGATGTGTATTAGTCATTATCAACTACAACTGTACAGAAAATGATCTGAAATTAAACTTGTGATTTATCACCTAGGACAGTGATGGCTAACCTTTTTGTCATAGCGTGCTGAAAGTGTGTGCATGCAAAAGTGCATGTGCATGCCCACACCCATAATGCAACACCCCCGGTGTGTGCAACCTCTCCTCCATGTATCTTTCTCATGTGCATGCACATGCAACCTCCTGCACATGCACATACAACATACCTGTGCTCCCCCACCCAACACACATGCACCCCACCCCCCCTCCTTGCCCATTTGTGGCTTCCAGGCTGGTGCAGGAGGCCTTCCAAGCCCAAAATGGGGCATGGGGGGTGCAGGAGGCACAACAATGCAATGCAAACACCCCTGTGCATGCACCTCATCCCCCACACATGTGTGCGCAAGCTTCTCCTGCATGCACTCTGCCCCCACACATGTGCGGCAGTGACACAAAGACCAGCTGGCCAGGGGAGACGCACACACATGCACAGTGGAGATGAGCTGGGGAGAGGGCTCTGCGTGCCACCTGTGGCACACCTGCCATAGGTTTGCTATCACAAACCTAGGATGATTATCTCTATATTATCAGTAGTCTGACAGTTTGCAATTGATTGTAATAATCTCATTTTAAGTATCTATAAAACAGAATAGTATTTATAAGCCAAGAAGCAGTGGTTACTGTGAGTGCCAACATTAAGACTTAGATATGCCATAGAAACAGTCTCATCTTGGACTTCAAACGTACTTCAAATTAAGTCCTGCTGGAATAATAAAGCTGACCCTGAAGTGAATGAGGACATCTTGTCACAGGTTTCAGATAAGTACAAACTGTCAAGGTTTTCCCACCTTCATCTTTTTTGTAAGCTGCCTTGAGCCACCATTTGCGAATATAAATTTCCTAAATATCTATCTATATAAAAATGTCTGTGTCTGTCCCTGTGTGTGTGTGTGTTCCAGCATAACTCTGGAACGCCTTGAGCAATTTCAACTAAACTTGGTACACAGATGACTTACTCTGTGGAAACAAATACTGTAGGGGTAAGACATCCCTAACACCCCTTAGAGTGGGGTGTTCTGTTAAGATACAGTCTGTTATGCCTTAAAATGGCTTCTACTGTACAGCGCTGTGGAGTTGCCATGGCAATGGCTTCACAGTATTCCACAAGAGGGCTTCCTCTGGTTAGGGGGAAAATCCAACATTAGAAATTGTGGCGATGTTCATGGAAGGAGGGTTGGGATAAATAAATACCTGGACAGCGCCAGGTGTATCAGCTAGTAAATAAATAAAAATCTTAAGACTGTCCTGTATGGACATTCTCAAAGTTGGGTGATATGGCTCAAGTTCAGCTGGGATCTTTGTACAAAGTTGGCCAAAAGTGGAACCATCTGCTCATGCAGAGGACTCCCTTGATCCCAAACAAGAGCAACCACCCTAAAATCTGATTAAAATTCTCTTATCAGTTTTCTCCCGGCAAACATTTTTACTGCAAGACACGAAACTTTTCTTCTCCTTCTGCTCTTTTCCCCCATTGATACTGATCACAAAGGAGGAGGGGAGGACGCCATATTCTGCAGCCATGAACTTTATAGAATAATAGATGATCTTTCCGTTGGTAAATCTACTGATCAGGGCCAACTGAATACAATGGTGTCATTGTTCTTACATTCATCTTCCAAAAACCTGTCGCTCATATTTTTCTTTCTTCCTTTCATAAACTAAGTGAATGTAAAGTTGCCCATATTACCAAGTAATTATGGGCAAATATAATGAAGTTCCCTCCTCCTCCATCTCCTTGTGTGTTTGTTTCATTCTTGGTTAAAGAAAGGCTTGCCTTTACTGACCCCTCGAACTTTTGCAGAAGAATGGATGATCTTTCCCCCAATTGTTTGATGCGTTTAAATAGCAGTAGGACTGATTAGAGAACTGGACTGCAAATGTCATTATATCTGCTCCTCTTATAATTAGGATGGGGATGTCATTTGGAACTGTTAAAGACGGGTGTATTAAAGAGCTCACATTAGACTGAGTAAAACAAGAGACTGGATAGAAAAATTGTTTTTGTCTTTCCAAATAATGCCTGGGCTCATTGCTGGAATCGTAGGGTCAGTTTCACATTGTTATTTCCAAATGCATCACATTGAGGAATCTCAGGAGGAAGAAGCTAGGAAATATATTAATATGACCAAAAGGTTTTTCTTTTGTTGTTCAGCATAGAAATAATACAGTAATCTTATTTTTCAGATTTCTAACTGCTATTACTCTTCCATTGTGATGCAAAATGAAGAGAGAAAAGAATTCACCTGCCGGACTGTCAGGAGTCTTGAAGGAGCCCATTGAGGTTCACCACTCTGCCTCTATCAACAACTAAAGGGGGGGGGGAGAAAGAAACACCTTCCACTCTAAGATTGTATTAATAATTACAATGAATATGAACTCCGGCTGAAGGAGGTCATGTATTATAATATCCTTCCCGTAGCTGAATCTAGATGAAACCAATCCCACCAAGATGTTTACAGAGATATTTTCAATGGATGAAAATAACAAGTTTGAATGACCCAATTTATTGAATAGGGGGAGATGTGCTTTTATCATACTTTGTACCTTTGGTGATTATCTTTTAAAAAGTAAAAATCCGCATCCATCCATCCATCCATCCATCCATCCATCCATCCATCCATCCATTACCACTTATGACTAAAAGTGTCTTCCCACTTATGACTATAACCATGTTGTTTGTACCTTTAAAATTTATATTGTTTTACTGGTTTCCTAGTATAATTTGATTGCTTATTAGTAACCTATGACTATCACTAAGTGTTGTATCTTATGATTCTTGATGAATCTATTCTATGTTATTTTTCTTTATGTTCACTGAGAGTATATGCACCAAAGACAAATTCCTTGTGTGTCCAATCACACTTGGCCAATAAAGAATTCTATTCTATTCTATTCACCTTTGCCCTGGGATGGGGAAACTGAGAGGGGTAAGGTAGGGAAGGGATGCCCTGAGGACTGGGCTCCTTCACAAATATTTACACAGAAGGAGATTCTCTCTTTGCTAAAATGCTCTCTATGTCCCAAACACAGAGCAGTTGGAGTCTGAAAAGAGGATTTACTTCTTTCCATTTCTTTTCTTAGATTCTATTCTATTCTATTCTATTCTATAATTTGGTGCAAGCAAGTAGAATTCAACCACCAGTATTTTTGAAAAACTCCTCTGTGAAGTTCTAATGGGCCACTATCAGTTTAGCATCATGGAGAAATGGATTAACGGTCTAATTCAGGTAACGTTCAGTGTTCCAAATCCATGTTTTAAGAGTTTGGGGTCTCTTATATCATTACTAATTTCTAGAGATATATGAAGAAATGAAGAGAATAAGAAAACTACTACAGTACTTAATTTGGGCTTGTAGATGGACCAAAAAGGAACCCGGTGGCTTAGTGGCTAAGACACTGAGCTTGTTGATCAGAAAGGTTGGCAGTTCGGCAGTTTGAATCCCTAGTGCCACGTAACAGAGTGAGCTCCCATTACTTGTCCCAGCTTCTGCCAACCTAGCAGTTGAAAGCATGTAAAAATGCAAGTAGAAAAATAGGGACCACCTTTGGTGGGAAGGTAACAGTGTTCTGTGCCCCTTCGGTGTTCAGTCATGCTGGCCACATTGACCATGGAGACGTCTTCGGACAGCACTGGCTCTTCAGCTTTGAAACAGAGATGAGCACTGTCCCCTAGAGTCAGGAATGAGTAGCACATATGTGTGAGGGGAACCTTTACTTTTATCTTAGATGGCCCACATTCAATCATATCTGCTGTTTGTAGGAACCAACCAACACAGAACATGGCCACCATTTTCCTTTAGATGTACAGCTGTTTCAACAGCATAAATTATAGTAGTTCCAGATGTACGAACTAGCAGCATTACATAATTAGTTTGATGAAATATCATAACTATCAAAGAACTCTCTTTCTTCAGCTAATAAGTACATGATACTGATGATGCTAATTTATCTCTTTCATAATTAGAAGTAGCTCGTTGTAATAATCTATTTTATTAATTTCGTTTTTTAATCATTCTAACAATGGGATGTTTTTTTACACAGTTCCCTGTCCTAGTGGAATAAATAATGCAAAAGCAGATGAGAAATTAACTAAAGAAAGAAGTGAAGCAGGAGAAGTGTATCAGTGCCAGTATGATGCCACATGAAAGAGTTTGAGGTCAGGTTCTTGACAGCAGGAAAGTTCTATGAGTAGTATGCCTAACTCTGTGGGGACACTCTTCGGTTTTCTTGGGCTGCTCTTAATGGAGGAGTCGAGCTGTGTGATTTAGTGGAAACGAAAATTGAGGATTTGTAAACACCAAGGCTCTCTTCAAAGTTTTATAACTGGCTTCACATCCCTGTCAGATGTATGAATTGGCTTGGTGATGGAAGTTCTAAGAAGTTCTAGCAAGCTCCAGAGATTAATGAGTATAGAATTCTGTATTGTATTTAAGAATGGCTCTCTATTATAAAGAAAGGGTTAAAATAGATTTAAATTATTAATCTTTGTTATTGAATTCTAAAATAAAATATAACCTCAAATCAAGCTCATTTTTTTGGTTTATACATGATCCCGCCTTGGCCAAAGCGTGGAAACAGTTATTCCACAGCCTATTGTATTACTTCCCAGGTATTGTGGCTGCTGCTGTTATTTACCTCTACAGCATAGATATTATCCTTTTATTTTCCCTTTCAATTACTCAATTCCCTTTTAATATTATTTTTAATATGGACCATCTATGGGGAATCTTTGGGAAGCAGGTACAGGGGATAGACATATTGATATTGTCAGTTAAACTAGAGCCACCATAGGAAAAATAATGAAAAATAGTTGATTTACAATAACTATTATTTTCCTACCCACAGGGGGGAATGGATGAGAAAGGGCATAGAGTTCCTAATATTTTATCTATCTATCTATCTATCTATCTATCTATCTATCTATCTATCTATCTATCTATCATCTATCATCTATCATCTATCTATCTATCTATCTATCATCTATCTATCTATCTATCTATCTATCTATCTATCTATCATCTATCTATCTATCTATCTATCTATCTATCTATCTATCTATCTATCTATCTATCTATCATCTACCTACCTACCTACCTACCTACCTACCTACTTACTGTATTTTTCACTCTATAAGATGCACCTAGGTTTAGAGGAGGAAAACAAACCGAAAAATTAATATCAGGCAGAGCCTGAAAGGGCCACAGATAGGTGTCCTCTCATGTGCCCATTCTGCCTATTGACTCCTGCACTGCGGAAAAGAGACAGAAGAGGTGGGCATTGACAAAGACAGAGGAGGCAGGGTTCAGCACTGTAAAAGGACCCTGCCACCACGGCCTGCAGACATCTCCACCCATTTTGTTGCGGGGAGGAAAGTGCATCTTATGGAGCAAAAAAAAAATGGTACTTATTTATTCTAAAAAACATTATTAACCAAGTTTTGTTAAAATGAAATCTAGGTTGCTAAATATAGTCCCAGATTTTGCTTAATGAACAGCTTAATGATTGCTATCGTATTTGCATTCTAAGTATACACGGCACTTTTGCAAATGTTCATTGGGAACACTTTTTTTGTAGATAAGTTGCATTTTTAATTATATTCATAGGTTGGCTGCAATATGATCAATCAAACCATTCAACGTTCACCATATTTCTTTATTGCACAGCATAAATTTATCCTTTTCCACCTTCCATAATAGAGTAGTCAATGTTGCTTCTGGTCATGGATATTCTTCTCTTCCTTTTCACCACCAACAGCACTCTAACACCATAAATTAGGACAGTTAAATATTTCCTATTTTCAACAGTTAAGGCACTTGTTAAATGTTTACCGCGAAAGGCCCAAGAGTTAGATTAATTAACTACATGGAACTAACAATTAAAATGTCAGCCTTAATCAATAATTACTACTCTAGCTGCCTATTTCAGCAATGGGATATCATTTAGGAGTTTCAGCTAGATGACAGCATCTAGCTGACTTCGGCTGATCTATAAAGCTAAGCAGGATTGCCACTGGGTAGTACTCAGAGGGAAGATTAATAGGGATTTAGCCTAGACTGGAAAATTGAAGACAAAATCCTAGAACAGGGTCCCCAACCTTAGGGAACGGTCCATTAGTGTGACATGAGCAGTTTGCACTAGTGAGACATGAGCTGTTTGGAGATAAAATCCTAGAACAGGAGTCTCCAACCTCTGTGCCACAGCTCACTAGTGGCCCATGAGCTGTTTGCAACTGAGCCATGGAAACAGCGGGTGAGTGCATGTGCACACACACATCCCCAGTTGCACGAGCGGCAGACTCCATATGCAAGAACAGCAGGCACATGTGCACACCGCTTGCACAAATGGAGCTGCGTATGCATGTGAGCATGCTTGCCCCTCGCGCCAGACCATCGCCTCTCCCTTCCTCCACCACCACCACCAGTCCGCAAAGCCCAAAAGGTTGGGAAAACTCTGTCCTAGAAGATGGCAATGGTAAACCACTTCCATGTTGTTGCTCAGAAAACTACATGGATGTCTGGGAAACTGACTTGACTTGAGGGACCAAATGCACAGCCAAAAAAACTTTCATGAGCATGCTAGTGACTGGAAAGTTATTGAGGGTGAAAATGTTATACTTTTAGGTAGACGGTGTAATGTAAATTCAAGAAGGACAATAAAGGCTTTCCCTTCTAGAATCAAAAGTCTGACAAAATGTACAGAGACAGGGTATGTTTTAACAACCACAGAATACTCAAACAAAGATGACAGCCAACTGCTTTCTCATTTAGGTGAAAGGAGGATGTAGGTTTTCTTCACTAATTCAGTACAGATTTGAGTGGTCCACCTTTAGTTCTCATTAGGAATTTGTTACCCAGTAAACCAATGGATATTTTTTCTTCTTCCATTGCATATCTGGAATTTTATCTTCCACAACATCTTGTGAAGTTTATATTTGTCAAATTGGGATTAGGATTGAGATACGAATGCTCATACATTCATGCAGATTTTACACATAACAGGAGAAGGCGAAGAAGGACTGTTCTCTTCTTTTCTTCCACATGGAGAAATATGCTTCGTTCTTAAGGAAGCAAAGGATCGATTGTTGTCTGCCTGCTGTGACGCAAACTCCTTGCTTGGTGAAAGATCAGGGAATGTTTGATGCTCCCCTTCTGTGCCAAGCTGGGAACATCCGGCAATGGTGTTATGACTGACCTTCAGGTTTCAAAGGAAAGTGAAATAGTGTTGTGAAAAAACATATTTGTGGTGGACATGCCCAGAAGCAAAGAAATTTTGGACAAAGTTAAGAAAGTGGCTAGAGGAAAATACTAAACAAGAAATAGATCTAAAACCAGAATTATTTTTATTAGGTATACTAAGAGGCAGGGATGTGCAGTCAGGGGAGGCAGGGGAGGCAGAGCCTCACCGCTCTCATCATGAAAATAAAAAAAGGGAAAAGGCGCTGAGGACCTCCTGCACACATGGTCCCATTCCCCGCCTTCCTGAGTCAACATGAAGGGGCCGCGGAGCGTGAGCCGTGGTCCCGCAGAGCGCGCTCCATGGTCCCCTTCATGTTGACTCAGGAGTCAGGAAGGCAAGGAATGGGACCACGTGTGCAGGAGGCTGAGGCAGCCTCAGCCTCCTGCACACATGGTCCCATTCCCCGCCTTCCTGAGTCAACATGAAGGGGCCGCGGAGCGTGAGCCGCGGTCCCGCAGAGCGCGCTCCATGGTCCCCTTCATGTTGACTCAGGAGTCAGGAAGGCGAGGAATGGGACCACGTGTGCAGGAGGCTGAGGCAGCCTCAGCCTCCTGCACACGTGGTCCCATTCTCCGCCTTCCTGAGTCAACATGAAGGGGACCGCGGCTCGCGCTGATGATGTCACCAGCCTCACCAGCCATAAACCTCACCGCACGTCACTGTTAAAAGGAAAGTATTCTAAAAAAATGCAATATATCATGTGACACATAATAACAGCGGCCATAATTTCTACGCCGAAAACTGGGAAAACAACAGCACACCCTCCGATGGAATGGAGATTTTTTAAAAAGTGCTAGAATGCGCAGAGATGGGATAGGCTAACAATGAAAATAAAAGGAGGAGAAACAGAAAACTATTTGATTTGGGACACATGATATAACTGGTTAGAGAATAGAAGTAAAGAATAAAAATGTAAAAGTAAATTAAGTGGTGATAAAAAAAGGTAATATATATATATATAGGTACGTAACAATGGCATATTGTATAAAATAGATATGTACACCAAAAGAAAGGAAGAATAATGTAAACAACCTGTATGTACATATGAGGTATACTGATACCAGAGTGTTGTCAAGATTGAAATTGTGATGTAAGATGAAGAAAAATGTTTAATAAAAAACTATTTGCCAAAAAAGAAAGAAAGAAAAGAAAACTGCTGTGAAAATAAAGTCCATCCTTTCCCAAAGTGCTTTGAGCAGCCACCATTTTAAGCAGTTTTAGCTGGGGGAAGTGTAATGTTTGGATGGGATTAGACATTCTACTAACTGCCATTATCCCTTTTCCTGGCACTTTTTGGGGGTGGGGTGGGGGGGCAGAGATGGTGGCAGCATGCTAAAGAACAATAACGAGGGATACTAGAGACTCAGAGATCAAATTCTTGTTTTGTAAGACTGTGTGAAGTCCATAGTCAAGCTCTACTCCTTCTTCATAAAATGAGAGTTAGGCAGGGGTGGGATTCAGCCAGTTTGTACTGGTTCGAGCGAACCGTTTGTTGCAAGGAATGGCTGGAAGCCTCTAGAGCCTGGGAAGGCAAAAACTCCCCACCCCATGATGCAGGAGGCTGTGTAGGCCACAGCCAACATGGCCACGCCCACCCAGCAACAGGGCAGAGAACAGGTTGCTAATATTTTTGAATCCCACCACTGGAGTTAGGCATAAAGCAATATGATAGTTTCTATTAGAGATTGCTTCTTTTGCTCCCTCTTCTTGGGGTGAGGGGTAAGAGACAACAGAATTATGTCACTGGATTGGAAGGTAATCAGTTGTGAAGAATGATGTACCACTGGCTGCTTAATTGTGATTATTCTGTTTTCTTTTCATCACTGCTAGTTACTCTCCCATCTCCAAGCCTTCAGGGAAAGCTGTACTTACAGTTTAGGCAAACTGGCAATTTTCCTTGAATCTGCCAAATTGCTCCTATTGCTTCAGGCTTCAGGCTTTGAAAGGTACAGAAAGAATTCCCCCAGAAAGTAGAGAATAATCCCATTAGTTACAAGGTCATCTGTGTTTTCTCAGATAATTGGAATACTTCTGAAGCTCATGGGATGTTACAACAAGGCTAAAAATATTCTCTCTTTATGGCCTGAGATATCTACATTTGTTCTGCAACTCCCCCCCCCCTCCCTTTTTTAAATTCAAACATTTGCTATATGCTCTAGCATGCGGGGATGTGGTGGCTCAGTGGCTAAGACGCTGAGCTTGTCAATCAGAAGATCGGCAGTTCAGCGGTTTGAATCCCTACTGCCACATAACGGACTGAGCTCCTGTTACCTGTCCCAGCTTCTGCCAATCTAGCAGCTCGAAAGTACGTAAAAATGCAAGTAGAAAAAATAAGAACCACCTTTGATGGGAAGGTAACAGCATTCCATGCACTTTTGGCATTTAGTCATGCCGGCCACATGACCACAGAGATGTCTTTGGACAGTGCTGGCTCTTTGGCTTTGAAATGGAGATGAGTACTGCCCCCTAGAGTTGGGAATGACTAGCACATTTGTGTGAGGGGAACCTTTACCTTTTACCTAGCATGCTACAAGTTCAGGAGTGGTGGTGGCATGGAACATTTCATTTTGAATAAATATATTTAAGAGAGGACTTTGAATTTACCATCTTAGAAAATGTAAGTATGGATTGCTATGGGAGATACAGCATATTCAAGTGACTCATATCTCAATTGATTTTAATGTTGTTTCAGAACATTTTAACTTTTTTTAAGTTGACATCAGACTGTTCTACCCATTAAACAAATGTGTGACATTTCTTAGGGAATCTGACCCAAGATATTTTATTCACAGAAGTTTTATGTGATTCTGTAATATATCAATAGCATTGCTAAATAGCACTCTGTATTAGCAATATAATGCATACTGATATTAAGATTTTGATCTTAATTAATGTATGATTTAGAATGGAATATAGAATCTATTGCTTTACAAATGTTGTTGGTCTATAAAGACAAGTTCTGTATAAGAAAATCCAGGCTACATTTATAAAGTAGTTGAGCCTAAAGTATACAAGAAAATATATGGAATTCTTCTTCATCTTTCTCATGTCCTGTCCCTTTCTCTACAGTTTCCATTTATCTACTCACAATGAATTGTACTATTTAAATATGTGCTATTATTTGACTGAAAGTAAGAATACTAGGCCTGCAAATACTCCCCTCATTTTATTGAGTTGGACTGCAGAATGAAATATCACAATATGCAGTACCACTGCGTGTTGAGTGTTCCATGCAACAATTGCACATTTTGTTTCACTATCAACAGTTTTCATCTGTCACATGAAATCAGATATCAGATTTCCTTTCCAATATTAGAAAGCATTGAGGAGCTATACACGACACCTTATGTACATGCTCGGTATTCTTGCTTTAAGGATATTTTTCTGTGGAGAGTCTCAATCTTCCAGTTTATGGTTGTCCCAAAACCTTCTTGTTTTTTTCCCCTGAAAACATTTAGCTTCTCATCCAAAAAGCTTATTCAGCTCTGCATGAGTCAAAAATAGGGTCATGAAAATATTTACACACCCCTCACACCCTGGACATAAATTGTTTCAACTCTTTTTGACTCAGGCAGTATACAGGTCCTCAATGGAAGGCAGTTGGTAGCAATTGTTTTTTCTGCAGTTCTAATTATCCTCCGAAGTCTGTGTCTGTCTTGTTGGGTTGCAGAGCCAAACCAGACAGTTATGGAGGTGCAGATGACAGATCAGCTCCAAAACCACTGCTAAAACCTGAACAGATCCCTGCTGTGCATATAAATTGATGCACATATCTCAAAATGTTACCTTTAGTAACTGATAAAAGTTACAGCCTTCTATTTCTGAGACACTACCATTGGAACTTAAAAAGTATGCTTTGTTTGAACTTAATGGGACAGTATAAATTGCATTTTGGGAAAGACGAACTGCGATTGCCCATGATTCCTGCTATAGCAATTACTCTGCAGAAGCAATATTTCACATCACTCAAGAAATACAAATGCAAAGTGTGCAAGATATGAGGAGGACGTTTCGCACTACGAGAAAAAAAAGAATTGGTGGCATCTATACAGCTGCAAATGAAATCAATCTGGCAGTGTTCCTGTTAGGTCTGCGATGAATTAGCACTGAAGCGACACGCTATACTTTTCAACATTGGCTGTTAGTTGCAAGAACACATTTATCTCTTAGGTGAGGGTAATCTACACCTTCTTTCACTGAATGGCTTTCAGAATTGCTCTGAGTGTATCTTGCCAATCTCACTGCTTCCTTATTAGTGGGTTTTCTGACCCAGCTGCCCAAACATGTCAAAACCTCTGACATGAACTCAAAAGATTCCTTTATTAGGAATGTCGGTAGCCATGGCAAAAAGTTTCTCTTGCAGGTTGACAAGTCCAGCCAGCCGGAAGATGAATAGTTGTCTGTCACACCTATTCATCTCCGCCCCCTGCCTTTTATTCCCAGAGCTAGAGTGGAGCTTCCCTAGCAGTGGTGGCTCTTCCTTCCCCAGGATCGGCCCATAGATTTCCACTGATCTCCTCTCCTCCGCCTTCTGAGCAGCCACACATCAGGCCCTGGACCCAGCTGTTCCTCCTCTTCTTTATCAACCACCTCCAGACCTGGGGAGCCATTGACTGTCCATCTGAGGGCTGACGGATGGTCCAGGCTCTGCCTCTGTCTCTCTCTTTCAACAATGGCTGATTACCTCTTTCTATCGGTCCACCATAGAAAGTGTCCTCACATACTGCATTACAGTATGGTACGCTGCTTTAACGGCTGCGGACAGGAAGGCACTACAGAGAATGATCAATTCGGCACAAGAAACCATTGGCTTTTTGGCTCCCTAACACCTCTGGATGACATCGCCAGGTCTCGCTGCTTTAGCAGAGTAAGGAAAATACTCAGAGATTATTCACACTCTGGTCAGTGTCTCTTCGCACTTCTACCATTGGGCAGAAGACATGGAAGCATAGCCAGCTGTTGTGGCCCAGCAGGAGCCGTTGGAGCTGCTACCAGACTCCGAGAGTGAGGATCCCTATGAGTCGGCTCTGGAGGACCCTGGGCAGGGTTCTGACTCTGAGCAGGGATCAGAGAGTCTGGTTGGCCACCAGGAGGCGCCTAAGGCATGGAGCAGCGGTGAGAGCCAAAGGAGGGGGGCTCCGGATGCCATGCCTTGGAGCAGTGGGGAGGAGTCATGGGACAGTGACTCAGACATAAGCAGGGAGTTTCTAGATGCCTGTTATCGCCGCGCCCACAGGCACAAGGAGCAAGAGCGCAGTTACCAGCGGTAATTGCTCTCAGCTGCTGATAAGTAGACTCCCCTTCAGTCTATCAAAGGAATTATTTGGAAAGTTCTGTCTTGGAAGAGTGCATGCTGGACAGCTGCTATCGTGTCTCTGTGTTGGAGAGTTCTGAGAGCCTTGTCGTGGTGGATTGCTGCCAAGGTTCAGTCTGTCTGTCTGTGCAATAAATCCTGTTGACATAGTTTTGGTCCGGAGTGTGTTCTGTGTTGGCGAGGGAGGAAGGGGGGTCTGAACAGCCAGCCATACAAAATAGGTTTAAACATAATTTCTATCCTTGGGCTATCAGACTCTAAAACACAACCACAATCACTCCACACACACACACACACACACACACACACACACAGAGAGAGAGAGAGAGAGAGAGAGAGAGAGAGAGATAACTAGTTTTTCTTTTTCTTTCTTTCTCTTTTTTCCCCTAATTACTTGCATAGAGATTATTCTTTATACTATTTATGTTGTTTGTATTTTTTGTCATGGATTGAACCAGTGAGGCTAAAACCAACGTCATTGTATACATGATGTACAATAACAATAAAGATACTAACACTCTGCCAGTTCCATTCCCTCTTCCCCCTCAGAGCTCCCAGGTTGCCCTGATACTGACCCTGTCTCCCACACCTCCTCCTCAGCCTCTGATTCGGCTGCTAGAGGGACCAAATTTTACTATGACTCACTGTCCTTTGATCAATTTATATTCCCAGTTATTATCTGTCTTTGCAGGCCATTGGTAAAGCTTCTATTCCCCTCCTTCTCCCCTCGCTCTCCCTCTCTCTCTCTCCATCTAGTTCAGTTGTAACTTATCCATTCACTGCATTCTACAATTATGATAGGAAAGCTGCAATGCACTCTCGGTTTGAAGCTTATCCATCTAAGAGCACTGCTAAAGTCAAAATGGAGCAGTTGCTACCAATGGATTTTCAAAGCTTGCAATAAATGATAGTCTCTACCGCTATGAATTTAACATTTTGTTGCAGTGGCTTTTTTTTTTAAGGAATAAATGTGAAGCTATCCTGCTGGCCTAGTATAGCAACTTCAAATTGATTATTTTTCTTTAATGTGCTGCCTGATATTCATGCTTATTGCAAGCCATATATCTGAAACAGCATGTTTTTTTAAAGCAAGTCAGCATGTCTGTTGAGCTCCAAAACAATCAGTCTTCACTTTGAACAGCTTGGCTAAGTCAGTGGGGGATTCAGCATGTGCATTTATTCCATGCAAACAACTTCCTCTCCCTCTCACCTGCATGCAATAAAAAGATATCAAAATTCATAATTCTTCGTGAAGTCTGCAAAAAGAAGAAGAAACTAACAGGAAAAGAAATTCATCCACTTAAGGAGACACTGGACTTTTAAGGAATTCCAAATTCATTTGGCTTTAATTGTAGGAATAATGCAGGGCCTTTTTTGGGGGGGTGTCTCTCCTTCCATTCGGTGTTCACAAGTAAGATTGCTATATTTCTTTTGTTTATGTAGGAAGCAAAGATATGAACTAGAAGTAGATTTTGCCAAGCAGGTTAGCTTCACACAAAGTGACTGAGAACAGATAACAAAGCACAACAGAGAATGAATACTAATGTCAAAATATACAACTCATATAGGGTATGATATGGAATGGTATGGTAGCATACGGTTGTTGTTGTTGTTGTTGTTGTTGTTGTTGTTGTTGTTATTATTATTATTATTATTATTATTATTATTATTATTATTATTATTATTATTGCATCAACAGAATTGTATCACAGCGGCCAGTTGTTTCGCCGGATTTGGCATTAATTACTAGTCGGGCCCCACCCAGGGGCCCAGGACGTCGTAACGTATTTTCGTAATATGTGTGCGGATCCAAGCAGTGCGGCCTTTTGCATTTGACTGATGGTGAATTTGTCAATTTTTAACTGTTTTAAATGTAATTCCAGTGCTTTTGGAATAGCACCCAGTGTGCCGATTACCACTGGAATTACCACTGCTGGTTTGTGCCATAATAGCTGGATTTCGATTTTTAAGTCCTGGTATTTCGCGATTTTTTCATATTCCTTCTCGGCGACCCTGCTATCACCTGGTATTGCGATGTCTATGATTGTAACCTTATTTTTCTTATTATTATTTGGTTAATCTTTGGTGAGATTCACTGCCTTTGGGGCTGGTTGGTAGCTCAACAGCTCGAGTCCTAACCAAGGATCTAGGAACTGTTAAGGTAATGTCGGAGGATATAAGTTGTTCCAAGTAGGGTGGTTTTTTGTAGAATCAAAATGTTCAAGTCAGGTAAATTTAGGATTTCCAAATAGCGAGGTAGCTCTTTAGGTATTGCTCCAAGGGCTCCAATTCCAATTGGGACAACACATGATTTCTTTTTCCACAGTCTCTCAACCTCAATTTGCAAGTCCTGGTATTTTGTGATTTTTTCTTGCTGTTTATCTTCAATTCGTGCATCACCAGGTATTGCAATGGCAATGAACCATACTTTTTTCTTTTCAATTATTGTTATGTCAGGTGTGTTGTAGGCCAAGTGCCTGTCAGTCTGGATTCCGAATTCCCACAAGATTTTGCTTTTCTCATTCTCTAAAACCTTCTCAACCTGATGGTCTCAGTGGTTTTTGCTGTACTCACATCCAAACTTTTGACACAATTTCCAATGAATAATCTTAGCAAAGCGGTCATGGCATTGTAGTAGTCAGTTTGTGAAATTTTGCTGTACCCACTGATCAAGTGGTCGATTGTCTCATCTTTTTCATTACAGAGGCGACATTTGCTGTTGGTGGTAACATGTTGAATTTTTGCCTTCATGCAGTTTGTGACTAAGGCTTGTTCTTGAGCTGCCAAAATAAAGCCTTCTGTTTCTTTTTTCAGTATTGTTGCTGTTGTTGTTATTGCTGATACCTAAGATATCAATTTTTATTACATTTCTTAGTGCATATTAAACATAGTATTGTCTGGGTGTTTAATTTGCTTAACAATATTGATGATATATATGGACACGGTGGCTCAGTGGCTAAGACGCTGAGCTTGTCGATCAGAATGGTTGGTAGTTCAGCGGTTCGAATCCCTAGCACCGCATAACAGAGTGAGCTCCCATTACATGTCCCAGCCTCTGCCAACCTGGCAGTTCGATAGCATGTAAAAATGCAAGTAGAAAATTAGAAAAGACGTCATTTTTGTGGGGGTGAGTTTGGGAGAAGGTAGTGGAGATTTGCTTTAAAAAGTTTAGTGCCATGGCTTATTAACCTCAAGAGGAAGGGTGGAAATTGGAATTCCTGTGTGTAAAGAATGGAGCTGGAAAGCCGATCAGTGCTGAGATGGGGAGGGAATGGAGATTTCCCATTCCCTCCTCATCCATGTACCCCATATCCTCCAAAATGGGCACAACTAGAGACTCTCCCTGACACAATCTAGTCCTGTAATCTATTATTGGTGAAGCTCAAACATTAACCACATTTGTTGTTGCTTGCAGAGTGGAGAATAACTTTTAGATATATTCTGAGGAAAATGTCTTTAAAAAGTTGGTTCTCTCCTAAAATAATAGCCCTTAGACTTATATATCACTTCATGGTGCTTTTACAGCCCTCTCCAAGCAGTTTACAGAGTCAGCCTATTGCCCCCAACAATCTGGGTCCTCATTTTATCGACCTCGGAAGGATGGAAGGATGAGTCAATCTTGAGCTGGTGAGATTTGAACTGCCGAACTGCAGCTAGCAGTCAGTACTGCAGTACTGCACTCTAACCACTGCACCACCTCGGCTCTATAAAATTGCCCACCATAAATGCCCATAGATTTTTTTTTATCTTATCATCACAGTGGTCGTTATTTTTCTCATGTGAATACTATGATATTATTAATTGAAAGGAGGAGTGTATAATTCTAACTATTATTCTAACATTTTTTATAATTTTCTGCCAGATCAGTTGAATTTGAATTTGCACATCACTGTCACCACAACTACCACTCTTTCTAAGAGTCCTTTGGTTATTTTAACATTAATCCTGTTAAGAGCCTGGTAGTCAATTACCCACTCAAATGTAGAACCCTTCACCTTAATTCTAAAAATGAATCATCCTGAAAATTCTATGATGTGAGATGTTAACTAGATATTAAATTCCTTTTCTCTATTCTGTCATTCTGTCCTAAAACAAGTGCTTCTCTGTCTCAAAAGGCAACTGGACTGGGGTTTTTTCCCTTTGAGAAAGAACAAAACATTTCATTTCTCAGCCAAGAAACTTTAAACAGTTGTGATAGTGGGACGTGGGTGGGGGTAGGCATCACAACTGTTGATGTTTCTTGGATGAGGAACGCAACTTTTTGTTCTTCTTCCTCAAGGATAAAAACAGTCCAGTTGCCTTTTGAAAAAGCATCTTTGAGACCACTATGACCTGGACGATTGAGAATCTCCATAGCCAAGCGCTTCTATGTTATTTAATTTATATGACTCTGAGGTCCTTACCAGACAACAGAGTATGTATAATACATTAGTGTGGGGGGGATCAAACAAATAATTGAGGACAGGATTCTCAGGCAAGGATTCTCCCATAGGTATTTCTTTAGAGGGAAGATTTTAATTGGAGCAGGTGAGTTAGCTTGGCCTCAAGCAATACAGGCTGTGCTTGACTTATGATCATTCATTTAGTGATCATCTGAATCGATATATATATAATCTATCTATCTATCTTATCTATCTATCTATCTATCTATCTATCTATCTATCTATCTATCTATCTATCTATCTATCTATCTATCTCTATATCTAAATAGATAGAGATAGAGATAGACATACAGACAGATAGATAAATAGATTAGATAGATCTATCTATATTTGTCTGTCTGTCTGTCTGTCTGTCTGTCTGTCTATCTATCTATCTATCTATCTATCTATCTATCTATCATCTATCATCTATCTATAACTATATCTATATCTATACCTATACATACATACATACATCATACATACATACATACATACACACACACACACACACACACACACACACACACACACACACACACACACACACACACACACACATATATATATATATATATATATATATATATATATATATATATATATATATATATATATATGTTGTATTTGTGCTGATAAATAAATAAAGGGAGACTAGTATGGATCCATTTCAAGCTATTTAGCTCTCATCAGCTAGCCATACCCTTACTCATCAGCTAGCCATATCCTTGTATATATAAATAGATAGAGATACAGATATATAGATATATTAGATAGATATATCTATATTTGTCTGTCTGTCATCTATCTATCTATCTATCTATCTATCATCTATCTATCTATCTATCTATCTATCTATCTATCTATCTATCATCTATCTATCATCTATCTATTGATCTATCTCTATAGATAGATGATAGATAGATAGATAGATAGATAGATAGATAGATAGATAGATAGATAGAGATAGAGATAAATGGAGACAGAGATGGATGGATGGATGGATAGATAGATAGATAGATAGATAGATAGATAGATAGATAGATAGATAGATAGATAGACAGACAGACAGACAGACAGACAGACAGACAGACAGACATAGATATAGATATATAGGTATAGATATAGATTGGCATTTCTTACCTTCCCAGGGCTCTTACAACCACAGAATTAATGGGAAAATCTGGATTTACTTGGTGACTGTGCAATTCACTTAATAGGGGTCACTATCCATCATTGGAGGTTTTCAAGGAGAGACTGGACAGCTATTTTTCCAGAATAGAATAGAGTCTCTTGCTTGAACAGGAGTTGGATTAGAAGGCCTCCAAGGTCCATTCCCACCCTATTATTCTACATTCTATGTTCTATGATTCATGTAATGACTATGGCACAAGAGATTATAACACCGGATGCAACTCACTTAATGACCGCACTGATAACAATGAAAGCTCCAGTCCCAATTGTGAGTTGAGGAGAATCCAAGTAAGAATCAATGCTACATCTTTCTAAAATTGGTCACAAATCAACTGTCAGGCCTGCAGTCACATTCCTTTTTAGGATCTTTGGCCTGCCACACTCTCTATTACTGTTGTTTCATTAGTGTAGTAATTGGGAGGGGGAATAGTAAGGAGTAGAATTGTGGAATGTGCTGTTGTCATTCCTTTCTAGAAGCCCAAGTTCATCTTTTGTCTCCGCACCTCTGCACCTGACCGGAACCAACTGGGTGGAGATGCCAGCATGGCCGAAGAAGATTGGACCATGTGATGGATTTATGGGTGTGGGGATAAGATCATGAACTTTCAACTGGGTGGAATCCCAGGAAGCTTTTAGATTTGGGATTCCACAGTTTGTTGCCAACATGTCTGTCTTATTAAATTGGAACCTTAAGGACAGCTCTGCCTTGGACTCTGATTTAATTCTGCATGATATTTGGAACGCTGACACCAACAACCAATTCAGCTCCCACAATGTTGGAGCTACACCGGATTATCCCAGTTAATATACAGGCTCTCATCATATGTACAAATTGCTGTTCTCCAGATCATCTCCAAGGATAGTCCAATATGGAGCAGTGACAGTCACCTTGTCACTACGTTATTTTGTTTGTCTACTTGAGCTTCTATTATAAGTTATACTGTAGAGAAGTTTTTCTTATCAGCAATGATTTATTGCGCATGCTTCTTAACACGTTTCTATATACATCACACATTCCAGAGACTTCTTTCCTTTTGATCTTTGTTCGTCTTCAAGAAGGCGGACAACATTTGTTCTTGCCAAAATGTAACAATTAGATAGATTTGTTTTATTTCTGTTTTGTTATTTTTGTATTAAAGTTTGTTTTCATTAGAACATGTTCTCGGGTTTTATTTTATTTTTCACTTCTTGAGGATATGCTCTTTGGAAAAGCCATCGATTCCAGACCTCATTAGTTCAGGGTGAAATTTCCCCTGACAAGCATTTCCTAGGAACCTAGGAAAAGTCAGAGGTTGCTCAGTATTTTAATTTTTTTTAAAGAAAACCAGGTTTGTTATCTGTCCCACGCCTAAGGTTTCTGGACAGCTAATAGATTTTTTTTAAAAAATAAAATAAAATGACTTTTAGCATAAAAGTCCTTTATGCTAAACGTTTCGCTAAATAAGAAAGAGGAAAACCACTATGCCATTTTGGCTACTGCAGGTAGTTCTTGACTTACAACCGTTTAATGACCGTTTGAAACTACAATGACACTGAAAAAAGTCATTTATTACCATTTTTCACATTTATGGCTATTGCAGGATCCCCATGCTGACAGGATCAAAATTCAGATGCTTGGCAACTGACAGGCTACCAATTTAACAACTGCAGTGATTCACTTAACACATGTGGCAAGAAAAGTCGTAAAATGGGTTAACTAATTAGTTAAAATTGACTTAACTAATTTCTCACTTAGCAACATACATTTTGGACTCAATTGTGGTTGTACGTCGAGGTAAATCTAGTACATTTAAACACTAGTTTTCCTCTCTGTGTGCTAATGTATAATAATAAAGAAACCTTGGTATCCGTACAGATGAATCTTAACTAAGACATACTTAGCCAATTTATGCAATCTAACAGGGAGCAGCACTAGACTGCATTGCTTGCAGAATGCAAAAAGTGACAATGTGAGGCAGCATGATCTGAACCACTCAGCTATTTTTTATTTCCCGATTATTGCTCACCCGTATATACATACCATCTGACTGACAGCTGTTAGGATGGCAGGGAAGTTCTATTCAGATTGCTTCTAGGCAGACAATATGAAAATACAACTCTCTCTCTCTCTCTCTCTCTCTCTCTCTCTCTCTCTCTCTCTCTCTCTCTCTCTCTCTCCCTCCCTCCCTCCCTCCCTCCCTCCCTCCCTCCCTCCCTACTTTCCAGTGCAAACATGTGGTGTAGGTCTAGCTATTTACATCCAGAGATCCATATGGCACCTATTGGGTTCTGAAGACCCTCAAGGCTTGGCTGAGTTTCCAGGCCTAAGTTAGTGTGTTTGGTGAGCCCCCTGTCATATTTTCTATTGTGTTTTGTTTTTAATTGTTATAACTGTGTTATTTAATGTTGTAAGCTCAGATTTTAAAGATTGAGATGATTGCGATGGGATGGGATAGGTAGAGTAAGGCAAGACTAGGCAAGGCAGGTGAGTGGTAGAAGGAAGAGAGGGAGGGACGGAGGGAGGGAGGAAGAAAAGAAGGAAGGAAGGAGACAGTAGATTAATAATGATGTAAATGAATTGATAGGATGTGTTGTTTGAGTGGTCTCGAATGGTCACAGTTTCCCAACTAAAACTATGATTAAGTTGGTCCATATATTGCGAAATTAAAGAGTTTTCATCATGTCTTTTGATTGCTCCTTGGTGTTCATAGATGCATTCTGCTCTTCTAGACCAAGCCAAGTTCAAAAATGCTAGGGAATTTCTAGAAGCCTGGAACTCTGACAAATGAGCCATTAACAGACACGGATATAAGCAATATCTATAGACTATAAAAATGAGTCAATCAACAAGCCCAAAAGGAAACAAAAATGACCCAAGCACCTCTCCACCAGCAATCAGCACCCAGATGAATATAGATTAACTCCAAGATTAACATCAGACCAACAATCAAGTAAATAATACATCAATCAAGAAACTTCCAAACAAGCCAACAGTAAACAACTCAACCAATGCACCTCTAAGACCCCCGCCCCCCATAACTGACTGGGCAAGCCACTAGAATATAAACCATTCCTTATTGGCACTGATGATGTTACCTAGTTTGGTTAATGAAATATCTATAAGAAAACAATCAAGCTTAAAGAGCACTCAAGACCCCTCACACCATGGAGGTTTACCAAAAAGGTCAAACTGGCCTATAACAAGGACCAATTGAAGAAGAGAAAAGGACTTGACAAGACAAAGTATTGTAATGTAATCATGGGGAGTACATACACATAATAGCAGGCAAAGCAAATTTTAAAAATGGCAATGTCTAAGAGCAGGAGAATTGAAGAAAGAGACAGAGAATCTAATACTAACAGCACAAGACTGAGAAGACAAATCAGCAACAAATAGCAAATGCATCTCTGCAAAGAAAATGAAGAAACAGTGGATCATCTTGTTAGTTGCTCTGGGAAGATTGTACAAACAACAGCATGACGAAGTAAGGTGCATTGGAATGTCTTCAAGGAATATCACTTGTTGGAAAGCAAGAACCACAAAATAGACAAAGTAATATTGAGGAAACTAAAGCGTTCTGGGACTTTAGAATTCAAACAGACAATATCTGCCACATAGCACCCCAGGCTTAGCAACTGTTGATATGAAAGGCAAAAAAGTGTGTATAGTGGATATGACAGTATCTGTAAGCAACAGAATAGAAGAGAAGGAAGTGAAGAACATCACAAAATACAAAAACTTGCAAACAGAAGTGGAACGATTGTGACAAAAGAAAGCAAAGATAGCAATAACAGTAACAGGCTCCTCAGATGCAATCCAAAAACATGTGGGGCATCATTGGCTTTTACAAAATCCCCATCAGTCAATTGCAAAAAGCAGCTTTAGCTGGAACAGCTTACATCCTGCAATGATACCTTTAATATTATTAAAGAACAGCATCTGCCTATTCCAAGCCCTTGGAAAAAACGCAGTAGGTGGATAAAAATGTTTAAACATCTGGTGGACTGTGCAACAAACCATAATAATTTCCAGCACCATTCCTTCACATTCCCAAAACTTAGTAAGATAGGTTAGCTCCAAAGATGTCCTGTACCTTGCTGTCAAATCCATAGACCTAAGGTAGGGGTGTCAAACTCACAGCTGTCAGATTTCCGAAAGATGCTCTAATTAATTTATGAGCCTCGAGCCAAGTTTCAAAAGAAATCCAGTCATTTATTAGGAGCAACATTTCGACAATCACCCAAGTGGAGTCAGATCTGACTTCATGTAAGTTATGGCTGAACTTTGCCCCTGTTTCCCCATTCCCCTCAGTCTGTGTCATAAATCACATTATCCAACGAGGTGTTCCAGCAAGCTGCAGAATTCCATGCCTCACAAGCCTGCTGAGATCCGACCCTGGCCGAAGGTATGCATGGAATGTGCTTGCCCCCTTCTCCCCATGGCAAAAGACATGGAAGTGCTTGTGCAAATTGACAGCAGTGTCACGTTGTCATCATGGGATGTATCATGACTTTCCCCCTTTGTTAAACCAGGGGTGGGTGTGGCCAGCATGTGATGCATCTGGTCCATTTACCTTCTTAATCATCTTCAAGCCTCACCATATAACTCAGGAAAGACAAGGGAGGAAAAACGCAAAGATGTCTGGACTACTGTTAGAATAGATTTTTATAGCGTTAAAGTTTCTATTTCTACTTTCACATATGGATGTGCCCAAAGGTGGTATTCAGCAGGTTCTGACCAGTTCTGGAGTAGCAGAAAGTTTGAGTAGTTTTGAGAACCAGAAAATACCATCTCTGACTTGTCCCAACTATTCTCTACCTCCCGAGTCCCAGATGATTGGGAGGGAATGGGGATTTTGCAGTATCCTTCCCCTGCCACACACACCAAGCCATGCCACACTTACAAAGCGGTAGTAAAAAAATTTGAATCCCACCACTGGATGTGCCATCTGATCACTACACCAGTTTTGTTACATTCAGCAAAGCAAATCAGTTTAGCTGAGATAAAGTTCAACAGGTTAAGCAAAAGTTTCAAGGAAGAGATAAGTTTGAAGGCATAGTGATCATGTATAAATCTTCTTGAAGGCAGATGACATAGTATGATGGTTTTTATTATTATTTCTAAAGCACTTTCAGACAGAAGACGTTGCCGGATGAGTTACTAATGAGACAGTGAATCCAGTCTTATTATTTAGTCTGTCAATGTTCACTTTTATCATTGTTTGGTAAAAAATGCAAGGGATTAAATTTAGAAAATTTATGGACAGCATATTTATAGCACATGTCAATGAGCAAGCATCAGGAAACATCAATTTTATTGGGAAATTAAATGAGGTTGTTACAGTCAAATTTATTGTTTAATCTTGAAAGCACCATCGACATCTAAAGGTTAGACCACCAAGTCATAAAGAAAGAGCAGCACAATCATCACTTCAATAAGCAGTATAACATAGTTGTAAAATATGAGAGGACCAGGATGGAAACCTCATATACATGGTCTACTCTCAATTTACACTTTAAAAGACTTTGAGAACAAAAGATTAGCAAATTGAAAAGGGCAACCACATGCTTACACACACACACACACACACACACACACACACCAGTGGTGAGTTTCAAATTTTTTTAGAACCTCTTCTGTAGGTGTGGCCTGCTTTGTGGGAGTGGCTTGCCAGCCATGTTACTTTGTGGGATGTGACCAGGTGGGAGTGCCTTGCCAGCCATGTTACTGGGTGGGCATGACCAACTTGTAAAATGTGGTGAAACTCACTTAACAACGCTCTTGCTTAGCAACCAAAATGTTGGCTCAGAAACTCTGGCATTTGAAGCACGCAAGTCTTAAAGCTGTCAAGTTACAAGACCCTTGCACCCCCTAACCCTTTAGAAAAAAACCCCAGGGGTGACAGCTTGACAGTTTTAAGACTTGTGGACTTCAGCTCCCAGAATTCCTCCTCTCGCTCTTCATCTTGAGGGGGGAGGGGGGAGGGAGCTGGAACCGGTTCTAAACGGCACTGTAGATTTATGGAACCTCTTCTATAGAAGAGGTTAAAACTGGCAGGAACCCAGCCCTCACACACACACACACACACACACACACACAGAAAGAGGGAGGGAGGGAGGGAGGGAGGGAGGGAGAGAGAATATCCACATGATTTATCTAAACTCTATTTTTAACATATCTCAATAAATTCATAGAAGATTGGTTTACCAAGATTTTCCAGGTTCTTTAAAATATGAGAGGACCAGGATGGAAACCTCATATACATGGTCTAGTCTCAATTTACACTTTAAAAGACTTCAGGAACAAAAGATTAGCAAATTGTAAAGGGCAACCCCATCCTTATACACACACACACACACACACACACACACACATATACAGAGTGAGGCAATACCACATAATTTATGTAAGCTCTAGTTTTAACAAGTCTTCATAAATTCATAGAAGTCTGGTTTATCAAGACTTACCAGGGTCTTTAAGATTTAGTGTTCTCCTTGAGTGGGATAGACATCTGTCTACAGATCCATTTGCAGAGGAACAATAATAGGAGAGGAATAATCTCCAGCTGCCCGTGAGCATCTGAGAGTTATCTCATGGAACATTGTGAGAAACAAGATGTTGCATTAGAATAGGCATTAGCCTGATCCCTCAGAGATATACTGATGTTCCAACAGAAGATTGGGTGAAAATTACTCACACCCTGTCTAAACTTCTGCAATGCAGTCTACCTAGGGTTGCCCTTTAAATGAATCCAGAGGTTGCAATTGGTGCAACATGCAGTCGGGATGAACTAATGGCTGTATAAATATTTGTAATTTTCTGCCATGGTACAGCCATTACTAAAAATTTAGTAAAATTGAAATTGCCTGCCCAAATGACCAACTTATATTAAGGCAGAGGTGTCAAACTCAATTTCATTGAGAGCCACATCTGGGTTGTGTTTGACTTCAGTGGGCGGGGTGAGGTGGGGCCATGGGTGGCGTAGACATGGGGGCATGACACAGGACTCATGTTGGGGCACCTGTGGTGGCCAAGTGCTAAGGCGGGACTTCCCTTATAATCTCTTTTCCTTCCTTCCTTCCTTCCTTCCTTCCTTCCTTCCTTCCTTCCTTCCTTCCTTCCTTCCCTCCCTCCCTCCCTCCTTCCTTCCCTCCTTCCTTCCTTTTCTTCTTTTTCCTTTGCTCTTCATTCTCCTTTCCCTCTTTCCTTATTTTTCCTTCCTTGCTCTCTTCCCATCTTCCCTTCTTTCTCTTTCCCTTTCTCCTTTCCTGTCACTTCTTGCATGCTCAAATGCAAAAGGGGAAACATTTCTCCTTTTGTTTTGTTTTTAGTTGGTTTTGCTAGCTCTCTGCTAGTGAAAACAAACCCTGGGGGGGGGCGTGCCCCCTGTGCCCTGTTTTTGGCCTGTCCAGCCTGCTGCAGCCCTCCTTCCAGAGAAAACAGAGCCTTCTCCCCACTCTGAGCTCCATTTTTACTAGCAGAGGTTCCAAGGGCTGGTCCTTTGCTGTTCCCAGGCTGGCCCCACAGGCCAAATATAAGCACCACATCAGCCAGATCTGGCCCACAGGCCTTGATGTTGACACCCCTGTATTAAGACATTTATTGAGATGTAAAGTACTACAACTGGGGGAAAGAGCTTCCAAATACATTGAAGCAGCCCACCATCGACTTCCATAGTAGCAGATCTATTTGCCTATTCTTTTGTGTGGCCAGCCTTGCTCCCTCTGTTCAATTGAATTGGCACACTCTTATGGAGCCAGTAAGGTTTTCTATCAGCTACAATGCAACATGATTATGAATTAAGATGTGTGTGACTTGCAATTTGCAAATCACAATAGGAGGAGGAGGAGAAAGGAAAAGCATTCCAATCTATTATGTGGTACTTTGATCATCAGATAGCTTAATTATTCCTGTCCTTTTATGCTAACTTTCCTATCAAGAAAAATATATAGCCATTCAAAAGAGATTAAATAAAAAAGGGTCAAGGAAAAGTTATTATAAAAAGAACAACGAACACGACTTTTGAAAGAAATCAGTCAAAATGATGGAAGTAGCAGAAAGATAGAATGAAGTCCAGAGCTGCTGTTCATCTGACATAAGACAAGCTAAACCCTTTCCTTCATCTCCAGTCCATCACTAAAATGAATAAATCATTAAAGATCCAGTGAATGCTTGTAGTCCAGTTCATTACTGCACCTTGCAACAGGAGTGAACAATAGCGGCCATTTTCCAAATTCAGAACTGTGGACTTCAGCTTCTAAAGTTTTCCAGCTCACTGAATTATTGTGAGTTGAATTGTACACTGTCATTTGAATTGTGCACTGTCAACTCTGAAGCAAACCTGGCTGGGGCCATTTTGGAGGCTTCAGGTTTGCCACAGTGCAAAGAAGGGATAGAGAGCGGGGACATAGTTAGATGGGGAGTTTGTAGTCAAAGCAAAATAGTTTCCTGTGAGAACCAAGGACATTCCAAAAGATGGCTGGGGAGAAGAGGAGTCTAGTTACCATGAGACCAGTCAGGACCTTCATCCAGCACCTTGACTGGACAATGTGACTAAATGTCTGGGGGAGAGGAAAACTTGCACTTTTAATCAGGTGAAAATTATAGGGATTTTCAGAGTCGGTTTTTACCAGCTTGTGCCAATATGATATCTCCAATAAAATTGTTCTCTGAGGAACTTCCCTGCCTCGGAGTTCTGCTTTCTATGGGGTTATTACTTGGGACCCTGACATGCACATCTGGAGGCTATCAAGACTATGGCAGGCTGAGCTACAGTCAGCATCATATTTCCATTCCCCATCATGACCCCCCCCTCTAAAAAAATTGCAAGGAGAATCAAAGATTTTTACTTTTTGGCTGCACTTTAGGATTGCACCCAATCCTAAACTGAATATGAACTATGGTTTAGTGAAACAAGAAAAAAAATCATCAGTTATTCAGAGCTTGAAGTTGGCTTGATTCAAGCAATCTGCAGTTAAGGTTAATTGTAGACTATTGGTTAAGCAGCATGGGATAAAAACTTCCAATTTCTTCTCCATGAGCAAATCTGAAGTCAGAGAAGACAGGGGAAGCTAGGCATGGTTTAACAGAAAATCTGAGCCCACACAGTCTGCTTAACCAACGTATTTCCAGCCTTCTTCCTCAACTTCCATCACACAGCTTAGCAGCTTACTTGGCCCCAGCTCCACTTACCTGTCGTAAGTCCTTTCAAATCACATTCTTTTCAGGACTATTTTTTTTTCCTGGGGGAAAGTAATACTGAGTGATCAAGCCCAGTTTAATTCGGTTAAAGCTGGATATTAAGCCACACTGAATTTTGTTTCCTCCTAATAACCAAGTCTCTCTGTCCATCAATCTAAGCAATACTGAAAAGTTGTATTTTTTTGTCAGGGACACAAAGGGTACATTATGAAATGCACAAAGGAAAGGAGTATCAGTGGTAGGAGAAGCAATCTTGTCAGGAAAATCACAAAACAACACTCAGAATAACAGATTTAGAAAGAGCTATGGAGGACTTCTAGTCCAGCACCAGAAATCACTCATCTTTTGCTTTACTTCAGTATAACTTCAAGAAGTTTTTCTTCCCTCGAATGTAGTTCTCTCAACCTTGAGCCCATCAGGATCAAATTCAAGGTTGTGGGCAGAATTAGCCTGCAATATTGCATTCTAACCACTACACAACCAGGGCTCTGTAGTGGCCAGAACCTGATGCAGTGTGTCCTCACTAATGCAGCAGCACTATCACTTCTTGTGATGTTGGTACTGACCCTCTGTTAAAGCAGCCTAGGACTGCATTGACATTTTTGGCAGCTGCAGCCCACTCAGACACCTAGAAACCTCTCATAGTTACTACTGTTGAGCCAGGCACCACCTATGCTATATCTGTGCATTTACTTCTTCCTTAAGACCTTAGTTTTCTCATCACTGAATTGCATTTCGCTGAATAGGGCCCATTGTTCAAGTCTAATAATAATAATAATAATAATTTAATTTGTTAGCCGCTCCCTCTCCACAAGGGACTCGGGGCGGCGTACAATAAAAAACATACATAAATACATATAAACATACACATACACACATACACATACATATACATACACGGAGGAGGTAACAATTACATATATCACAATAATAATAATAAAATTAACCATTAAAAATACCCCATAATAAATTTACAAATTTAAAAGGACTGTCAGGAGGAAAGGATAAACTATGGCTGAGCCAGGCCAGCTAATTGAAAAAGGTGGGTCTTGAGCTTTACACGGAAGGAGCGGAGATCGGAAGTAATCCTGATGTCAAGGGGGAGGTCATTCCACAGGGCTGGGCCCATCACAGAGAAGGCCCTGCTCCTGGGTGTCGCCCCCCGACACTGTTTAGCGGACGGCACCCAGAGAAGTCCCTCTCTGTGTGAGCGGATTGGTTGTAGGGATGTATGGGGCAGGATGCGATCCCGCAGGTAACTAGGTCCTGTGCCATGAGTCTGTCATGATTCTTCTGAATTCTATCAGTTGGCTACTCCCCTAGCTTGGTTGGATCTGCAAAATTAATGAGTTCCCCTTCTATCTCCTCATCTAAGTCATTAATGAAGCTGTTGAATACTACTGGGCTTTAAGACAGAACCTTGAGGTTATCCCATTGCATGTTTCTCTATGTGTAGAAGTAGTTCCACTAAGGAATACATGCTGAGTGTGTTTGGTCAGCCAATTGTGAATCTATCTGATGGTGGTACTTGTTAGGGTGTGAATTTCGCCCTGAATTAAGTAGGTGAGGATCTTGGCATTCCTTGTAGCATACTTTTGAATAAGCGAAAATAAACCCGAGACATGTTCTAATAAAAACACTTTAATATAAAAGAAAATAAAAATACAAAAGTGCTAACTCAATTAACTACATTTTGGCAAGAGCTATGTGCCTGCCTCCTGGCAAGCGAACAAGAAGAGAAAGTTAAGGAATGTGAATGAGCAGGCGCACTAAATCACTTGCAGATAAGAACTGTGACCTGCGCAGTAAATTTTCAGCACAGCTAGCCAACCAATTAACGCAGTGACAGTACTGTCTAGCCCACATTGTTCTATCTTACTAAGAAGTAAGCTGTGGTCTTCTTTGCCAAATGTGGTCTAAGTAAACTATGTTCACAGTATTTCCTGATCCACTAATTTAGTCAAAGCAGACAATAATTGTCAGTGTAGAATGGCACTTCCCCATATTTCATGATGCATGTCAAAAGTAGGGGAGGGTAAAATGTTTCAGATTAGAAATTTTTCAAGCTCGAACACGATGACCTGCTTGTAATACTTTTTTTAAAAAAAATCAAGCTTGAAACAGCTGTTCAAACCATTCCAGAAATGTTCTGAGTTTGGAATTCTTCCAAAATAGCTGGAACAGCATCAGAATGCTGCCTATAAAGTTGGAACAGCTGTTTTAAATTCCAAATAGGTCATTTTAACTGTGAAACTTTCAGAATGTGGAGTATTTTGCACCACTGGTAGTCAAAAATTCATTTATAGTAAGGTGACTACGGAATTGATTTACAGCAGGGGTGTCAAACGTGTGGCCCGTAGGCTGGATATGTCATGCATTGGCCATGCCTACTGCCAGTTTAGCGAAGGGGGAAAAAATTGAGATACATCATGTGATGACAAGACGTCATGAGCTTGTCACCCGTGATTTATAGAGTCTCGTTCAGTGGTGGGTTAAGGTGGTACACTCGGGTATAGGTGTACCGGAGCTTGTCCAGAGCACCAGGTACCATTCCGGTATGGTGCTCCAGAGGACCCACCCACCCACCCTTGCTCCTTACTGGTCTATAAAGTCTTCGGGGCTTACGCGCACACGCACGGTGCATATAGTGCCTGCGCAATGCTCCGCTGAGCAGCCGGAGCATCACAGAGACTCACGGTGGCATTGCTGGACAGTACAATGTAGGCGCGTGCTGCGCGCGTACCGGTTGGAACGGGATCCGGAACCCAGAACTGGTCTCATTCAATCATTACGTCAAAATAACAATGGACAGTTGATCGTATGAAGAAGCTCAACATCACTGTGCACAAATTTGTCTACAGTAAATTAATAGAAATCTAGCTTATGAACAAAATTCCATCATCATTTAGTTTCACAGCTGGAGATCGAAGATCAAACTGGATTCAGATAATAAGCCTTCGTAAGGTCCCATTATATTGATTTAATAAATTATTCACCGCATAAAAATGGAAGTCATTTTCATTGTCAGGCCTGAAAGCCATCTTTTGCATTGGACCTTCAGGCCTGCCACATTCTAAGCTGTGGGGAAATGGCAGGAGGGTTTATATGGCGTATGGGAATTATATAGTCATAACAACATCCCTTTTCAGAGAGTCAAGGACATCTTGCCCTGCACCTGGAGTGGTGTGACTGGGAGGCATCTCCAGTTGGGACGGTACCTGATTGGGCCATGTGACAGACATGTGGGTGTTGGGCTGGGGCTTGGACTTTCATTTGGGGGAGGAAAACCTGGAAGCTTTCAGATTCGGGTTTTCCCAGATGTGCCAGTATGACATCTCTAATAAAAGGGAACTTTGAGGAACTTCAAGCTGGCAGTGTTCTTTCGTTGGGTGTGTTACTTGGAACCCTGACATCCATATTTGTAAAATACAAATGAATACAAAATTCAAAAGAATGTGGTAAAACTGGAAAGAGAATAGCAATAGTCCTTACGTATCACTTCATAGTGCTTTACAGAAATAGTGCCTAATGTCTTTTTTTTAAGAGTTGCTGGAAAAAATGTTTACATGCATAGCTTACCCTGAAAGAATCAAGCAATTCAATTCATGAATTGCTGTGCAATTCTTCTCAATCCAGCTTCAGGGAGAATTCTGCTGATTTCCCCAGAGCTTACTAAATAGTTGATCAGTATCGATTTCATCAGAGCTTAACAGTTGTTTATAGACATGGAGATGGAGAGAGATATTATTTTTGATAGTTTCCCTAAGTTTCAGAAAAATTATTGGATTTCTATGAGACAGTTCTATCTGGGAAAAAAAAACCTCTTGGGTACTATAATTTCTCTCCTGATTTGTTGCTGCGATGCTTTCTGAAAATGCCAGAAGAACATTAGAACTATGGCCCTGGGAATCATATTCACAAAGGGACAACTCAATTTCCAGTCTTCATATGCAGAGTTGGCTAATAACCTCCACCTTCCCCATATCACAACGCTGATATATCATAGCATCTTGATATCAGCTGGATTCAGTGCTTACTCGCATCCTGCCCCATACATCCCTACGACCAATTCGCTCTCACAGAGAGGGACTTCTCCAGGTGCCGTCCACTAAGCAGTGTCAAAGGGCGGAGCCCAGGAGCAGGGCCTTCTCTGTGATGGGATTACTACCCATCCTACTACATTAGGATTACTACCGACCTCCGCTCCTTCCGTTCAAAACTCAAGACCCACCTTTTTCAACTAGCCGGCCTGGCTCAACCATAGCTCCATTTTAATCCTCCTGGCAATCTTTTAAACTTGTAATTTTCTATTGGGGTATTTTAATTTTTAACCTTATTATTACTATTTCTATGTATTGTAATGATTGTTGTGTGATTTTTATACCTCCTCCGTGTAATGTTTAATTGTATAATATGTGCTTTTTTATTTATTGTACGCCGCCCCAAGTCCCTTCGTGGAGAGGGAGCAGCTAACAAATCTAATAAATAATAATAATAAAATAATAAAAACTCTCAGCACTAATTTGCAGAGCATGGGGTTCTGCAAAGAGATACGTATGACCTCATGCATGTCATGAAATCTTCATGAAAATTACATCATTTCCATGTGGCATATATTATGCATGGGACATCATCTGTACCATATATCAATGGATATAAGAAAACATTAATACAGCAATCTTTCTACTCAGGGGAGAGTAGTGATATGGAAAAGCCAAAGACTTGTGGTCTTTTATAGCAATAGCACCGAGACTTGTATGCTGCTTTACAGTGCTTTACAGCCCTCTCTAAGCGGTTTACAGAATTAGCATATTACTCCCAATAATCTGGGTCCTCATTTTACCTACCTTGGAAGGAGAGAAGGCTGAATCAACCTTGAACCTGGTGAGATTCGATCTGTCAAACTGCTGGCAGCTGGTGATCAGCAGAAGTAGCCTGCAGTACTGTATTCTAACCACTGTACCTCTTCTATCTCTTTTATAAAAATATTCAAGAAACTAATCCTTTTGGGAAACTCCCAAGCAGGTAATCCAAATATTTGTTCTGATAATCAAAGTTAATAGATTTATCATTGAGTGCCAGTCATATTACCTTCTGGTTAGCACAATTTAAAGCACCCAACCTCTCCTATAAATCAATTATTTGTGGAGAAGTAGCTTTGTTTTGGGGAATTATTCCAGTTGTCTTAAACTGTTGGATATTCTTTTATTTGTGGGATATTCTATACTCTGATATCCCAACTGTCATCACAAAAAAAGTAAACCAGAAAAGTACTAATCAGTGTTTTAGTTTCCATATTGACTTGGGAACACATAGGAGATAAATATTGTGAAAGAATTATCTCACACCTACAAAAAAGCTCTTTGAAGATGCCAATATTTTAATTGTTGTTTTTTTTACTTTTGTAGAAAGTTGGAAGAAGCTATTTCACCCATCAGCTGTAACCCCCATTCAATGAAGGAATTCAAAATAAAGCTTCTAGTATTTGTTTAATCACGTTCTGGGAAAGGGAGCTTATGTCTTCCTTCTCATGGATTTTAAATGTCTACATATTTGAAGTGTACTCTTTCCCCCCTGTTAAGTCAGGTGATCTACCCATCCCTGCCTTAGGCCAAAAGGTATATGTAATTTGCTGCCCAATTACCAATACTTACCTTGCCTGCCTCTTCCGACAAACTTTCAAAATTGTCCAAGGATCAAGACTTTATATTCTTTGAGGCTTTTTTAAAAAAAATGTCAGAGTATAAGGAAAACAAAATCTTTATATATATGTCGTAAAAATATCCCGATAAAAAACAAAGGGAAAACACAAACACAAGCAATAAAGCTTACTTTAAGATCAGAGGTTTATTGTTTTATGAGCAATTTTGAACATGAATAACCCAAATTGTATTACATACATACATACATACATACAGACAGACAGACAGACAGACAGACAGACAGACAGACAGACAGACAGACATATATGCCATGATTGAAATAATGTATCTGCCACTTTAAATGCTCAAGTGAGATGTGATTGGATGCTATTGCTTTAATCAGCCATAAGAGGGAGTAAGAATTACTACTGGTTGTTCCTGGTTGTTCCTGTATGTTCTCCGTGCTTGTTATTGGGGTTGAATACTGTGTATTGGATGGTGGCTACTCTATATGTTAGTTACCTGCCTACATGGTGAATCGTGAGTTGAGCCTCTGTAAACCAACGTGTTGTATCATAGACTGTGTATATAATTCAAGACTACTTATCACTTGTTTTGGAGAATGTTTATCCAACTTTATTTTTGTTAACGCAAGTAAAGTTATCCTTGTTTTGACTTGGGTGGATGTGATTGATTAGCGTCACTATTCAGCAGCACATTCCTTGTTACCTTCTGCAACTCAACTCTAGTCTCCAAAAGGAGATATACTTAACAACTTACATTAACAACTTATTGCAATAAGGTCCACTGACATAGCTGAATCCATAAAGGATTAACTACCGCCAGGGGCCCTGAACTCTTTCCAAGACATTTTTTTAATACTTTTCTGCACGCATTTCACACTTTCCTGTCCTGTCTTACTGACAGATAGTCTCTACATACACCCGTGTACATTTGAAGCTCTCAGACACTTGTTACTTTTAGTTCCTCATTTTCCGCCATCCTATAATTGGCACATTTCAATGTGCTCATCGGAAATCTCTTACCATCTGGAATTTGCAGTTCCTTATTTCTTAATGTCCCAGATGTTTATGTTCAAAATATGTCCGTAACTGATTATATCAAAAATTACGAGTTCTACACAATATGGATTGCAAATATTTCATTAGTTTGCAAGTTTTAAAGCAAGCACTGTAATATATTGCCTTATAACAGTGATGGCTAACCTTTTTCTAAAGGTGTGCCAAAACTGTGTGCTTGCTTGCCCACCCACCTGCACATGTGCAAGCAACCTCCCACCACACATGTGCGAGCGACCCCTGCAAGGGAGGGAGGGATTTTTCCCTCGCCAGGCTCCGGAGGCTTTCCTGAAGCCTGGGGAGGGCGAAAATGCACCAGCCGGCTGATTTTCGGTCTTCCGGAAGGCCAGGGGAGGTGTTTTCCCCCTCCCTAGGCTTCATGAAAGCCTACGGAGCCTAGGGACGGTGAAAAACAGGCCCAACGGGCCAACCGGAAGTTCATTTCAGAGGGCTGTTGTGCCAGCAAATATGGCTCCATGTGCCACCTGTGACACACATGCCATAGGTTCACCATCACTGCCTTATAAGGTATCTCAATAAGAGCATAGGCCAGGTATAGAACACATACACACACAGGTGTCCAAGATAATAATTATGGAAGCTATTCGAAATAGAGAAATACCCCCACAACATGAATAAACATGATGATACCTTCCGCCTACCAGACATCTGGAAACCAGTCCTAGTGAACAAACGAGCCTCACCCACCACCCAGGCCATTACAACATGAAACAACAACGGACACACAGCCAGCACCAATCAGCACCAATCTACTAATCATGATACAACCACACGACCAATCATTCCACTTACTGAAACAAAGCCAGCACTCCACACACCCCCACCAAGATTTATAGAAAGACGGCAACTCCAACACGCTTTAAGCCCAAAACCCAGCCTGAAGATGGTGTGTGGTCTTGTTGTATTCAGGTCTTTTGCCATGTAAGATTGAGATTGTCTTGGCAACATTTCGGTGAGGTCCCACTCGCCATCTTCAGGCTGGTGTTTTCGGCTTCATGCTTGTGCGAGTAAAGCGTGGTCGGAGCTTCCGTCTTTCTATAAATCTTGGTGTGGGTGTGTGGAGTGCTGGCTTTGTTGCTGTAAGTGGGTTGATTGGCTGTGTAGTTGCATCCTGATTGGTAGATGGAGTTGATGCTTGTAGATTGGTCGGCTGTTTCATATCATCCTGTGTGGCTGAGGTGCTGGCTGTGTGTCCGTTGTTCTTTTGTGTTGTAACGACCTGGTTGATGGGTGGGGTTCGCTTGTTGACTAGGGCTGGTTTCCAGATGTCTGGTAGGTGGGAGGTATCATCACGTTTATTCATGTTGTGGGGTGTTTCTCTATTTCGATGGCTTCCATAATTATTCTCTTGTTGAAGTGTTCAGTTTTGGAGATTAATTTGGTTCCTTCAAAATACACACACACACACACACACATACACACACAATGAAAACTGTTTCTTGGCAGTTTAGAGGATATGTAGAAGAACAAAATGAAAAATCCACATTATGATATTAAATCAATATACATCGACTGCTAATTCTACATTATAAATATTCTATGAAAATGTTCAATTTTTAGCATTATCCTAAATCCAATTATGGATGGGGCAAGTCCAATTTCCAATGGGAGGTTGCTTCCAAAGGTCAGCATTACTCCTGTGAAAAGCACCATCTAACTTTATCCCCCTTCCTGAAAGTGGGGAATATCAGCTGTTTCTACTCAGGTGACATTCTTGGTCAGGCCAATTCAATTTAGTATAAGCAGTTCTGGAGATATTGTCAATAGGAACCAAATCATAAAGGGTTTTATAGGTCAAAACCAGCCCTTGGAAGCTCATTAGAAACTATAAATAACGACTTCACCAATTTACAGTAAAGGCAGTTTAGGAAGAAAATAAAGACATACCCTCATGCATATGAAGGATACTTTGATTTTTTTTGAAGTGGGAATTACTTTGTTGCCGCAACTGTTGTAACCTCGTGCTTTTTATTTTCTCAATCTCATTAAATAGATTCTGGACAGCCCATTTGGTTGGGTAGGGGGTTAAGATGTTGGATCAGAAGCCAGGAGACTGTGGGGTCTAAGCTTGTTTTAGTTTTAGAGGTCAGCTGGGTGACTTGGGAGCAGTTTTTTCTGCTTCAGCTTTGAAAAGAATGCAAAGGCAACCACTTGTGAAATTGTTGCCAAGAAAACTGTGGATCCACGCATGTACAAAAATAGCACAACCAGATGTATGATGCCTTTCTTGGAGATTGACTTTCCCTTCCCAATGGAAGCCACTGTTTCTTAGTGTTCCTACGAGTTTCTCTTAGTTGTATTCCCAGCTTATGAATGGGACTAGTTTAACTCATTTTAAGCTATAACAATGTGAAACTAAGGGAAACTCCTGGGGGAAGGATACTGCAAAATCCCTCTTCCCTCCCCACCCCACTAACCTGCTTTCCAGCTCCATTCTCCTGTGCAAGGGCAACAGAAGAAGGCCCAGCCAATTAGCTGGGACTTGGGAGGCAGCAAATAGATTGGGTGGGAGGCAGCCAGAGGTGGTATTTGCTGGTTCTCTGAACTACTCAAAATTTCCACTACCGGTTCACCAGAACTGGTCAGAACCTGCTGAATACCAACTCTGAATAGATCCCATGAATAAGTGTATTCTAATGGAGTTACACACTTCTACTGACACATTTCATATTTGAAATGCTCAGTTGAATTCTGCTGCAGTAGGAAGACTGGCCTTAACAACAAGGAGATGTTTGGCATTTCCCTTTACTATTTCCCTTTTAAGGTGGGTGCAATAAACAGGAAAATCATTTTTACTGGGGGCTTAAATTTAGTGAAAGTACCTCTATTTCAGCCCAGTCTTTAACATATTCAGCATATTGTACAAGTTCACCTTTAACATCCATTGAAAGAGGTTATCTACTTCTTGGATTCCAAGCCTGAATGAGCATTGTTTGTAAGACAAAAAAAAAAGTCCCTCTTCAAAAAAAAAAAAAGAATTAATCATTAGATAATTATATCAAATCATTTAAAACAGTTGGAAGTCCAAGTAAGTAAACAAGCTTTTTCCCTGAAAATAATTGTAGAAGGACCAGCCTTTCTTCAATGGAGAAGGGTATAGATTTTCTTTTAATTACAAAAATTGATTACTCGTTTTTCATTAGAGCCTGTTCTTTTCAGCACAGGTTTCAAGAGGAAACAATAAGGAAGGTGCAATTAACATGAGAAGAGGAGGAAAAAAAGGAGCCCAGTTCTTTTTAAAAAGTTATGGTAGACAAAGGATACAATACGTCTGATTCAGCATTAAACTGAATACTTGCAAAACATTAAGGCAATGGGTTATTTTTTAAAAATATATATATATCTATGCAGCTGCTTCTCTATCAACCGACTCTGGGTGGCTCCCAATCAAGAATTCAAAGGTCTATAAACCATATTAAAAGTATGTTTAAAAACAAAATTAACCAATTTTCTGAGGAATTCTGAGAACAACAAAAAATGATATTTAATATCTAAGGAAATGCTCACCATCCCATTGTAGCTCAACCCATGGGGCTGCCAGCACTATCCATGCTTTGCATCGGGTCAAAATCGTGGCATCATGTTGCCGTCACGTGACGTTTCCTGATTTTTCCTCCCCATCAGAGCTGGGATGGGTGTGGCTATGCGTGACACATCTTGCCCACCAGTTTGACACCACTGCTTTACACGGTGCCTCAGAATTCCAAGGAGTGCTAAAGCTTCTCATAAAATTATTTCAGAGAATGTAGGTTGTTATACAAAGCCAGAATGAGGGTTAAGTGGCAATTGGGTTATCAATTCAGGAAGAACTCAACTGAAATGTCATTCAATATGCTGACATAATTAATGTTCATTAATTATGACATTAATATCCTGAATCTAGGGCAGTATTCAAGATAAACAAAAATGGAATATTTGTTATTTAGATAATGGAATGTTGTTCCTTTCAGTCAGAAGGATTTACCTTGCTTAAAGTAAGATTTAGCATTGTTACAATTCCTTATAATCTATCATTTTACAGATTCTTACAGATTAACAGAGTTGGAAGGGACCTTATAGGTCATAGTCCAACCCCCTGACCAAGCAGAAGACCCTATATCATGGTGGTCCAATCTCTTCTTGAAAGCCTCCAGTGATGAAGCTCCCATAATTTCCAAAGGCAAGCTGTTCCATTGGTTGATTGTTCTCACTGTCAGAAAATTTCTCCTTATTTCTAGGTTGAATCTCTCCTTGATCAGTTTCCATCCATTATTCCTTGCCTGGCCTTTGGGTGCCTTGGAAAATAGATTGACCCCCTCTTCTCTGTGGCAGCCCCTCAAATATTGGAACACTGCTATCATGTCTCCTCTGATCCTTCTCTTCACTAGACTAGTCATGCCCAGTTCTTGCAACTGTTCTTCATATGTTTTAGCCTCCAGTCCCCTAATCATCCTGGTTGCTCTTCTCTGCACTTTTTCTTAGAGTCTCAACATCTTTTTTATAGTGTGGTGACCAAAACTAGATGCAGTATTCTAGTTGTGGTCTTACCAAGGCTTTATAGAGTGGTATTAGTACCTCATTTGATTTCGATTGTATCCTTCTGTTTATGAAATTTAAGATTGTATTGGCTTTTTAGGCTGCTGCTACACACTTCCCACTGCTTTATGTGGTTCTTCAAAGCACAAAGCAGCCAGGAATATGGCCACATGGTGTCTACAAAACCACATCTTCCAATGGAACAGGGTTCATAGGCCAGTGTTCATCAACTCGGCAACTTGAAGATGAATGGACTTCAGTTCCCAGAAATCCCCAGCCAGCCTTAGACCATCAATAAAGTGAATATAGCAGCTGATCTTATTAAGAGCAGGCATTCTCCTACACTCCTATGATTCATAAACTAACAGCCGTGACAACATGGAGTTCCCTTGAGGCTTACTGTATCAATGTTGTTTCCAGCTAACTGGTATTGCGGGTAATTGAAGTTTTGATTTTGTACTCCATCCTTCAATTGTGCAACGAACCTGGATTTTGGCACACCTTCAGCATTTCTGTTTTGACTTTGGATCGCTCTGGATATTCATTTGAGTAATCATCCATAGGTGTTTTATGTACCCATTCCTGACCCTTTGAAATAGTTCTCTTCTTGTACTTTGAGGAGCTCAAATATATTCTTGTAAGTATGCCTTGGGCCATAAATTTAAAACAAACAGGTAAGAGTAACGTTACCTTTCTACTTCTTTCTATTGTATTTTATTCTATTAGGATTCCATGAATATATTAGAGGAGAATTCGGAGGAAAATGAAGATTGGAGTATTAGAAATGTTGGCAAGTTTGAATAGAATAAGGATGAGATGAAATTCTGGCTGGGAAATATGAGTAAACTTAATAAGAATGAATCTGACTTTAGACTGAGATGGTGGCACTGAGCTACTAACAGCTGCCATGGGCTCTGTTCAGATATTGAAGCCACAATATATATTAGTTTAGTTTAGTTTAGTTTATGGTCATTGCACATCATACAACAAAATTAACTGCCATCTTCAGTGTAGATTATGATTATAAAAATAAAAGCACAAAACACATCATTCACATGCTATGTAATTGCATGTGCATATTGCATTAATATTGCACTATACCCGTGATGGTGAACCTATGGCACGCCTCCTACAGAGGGCACGTGGAGCCATATTTGCTAGCATGCCAGCTATCAGCTCTAATGTGCAAGTGCACACTGGCCAGCTGATTTTCAGCCTTCCGGAGCGGCAGGGGAACAAACTTCCCCTTGTCCCTTTGGGCCTATTTTTTGCCCTCTCCAGCCTCCGGAGGCTTTCCTGAAGCCTGGGGAGGGTAAAAACACCCCCCTCTGGTGGCCCTCCAATAGCTGGAAACAGACCATTTCTGAACTTCCAGTTGGGCCGCTGGGGGCGTTTTTCACCCTCCCCAGGCTTCAGGAAAGCCTCTGGAGCCTCGGGAGGGGTCATACATGCATATGCGGGGGGGACACATGCGCAAGTGGGCAAGAAGGATTGAATTGTTGTGGGCACACATGCACAGGGGATAGCACGTGCCACACAATTGTGGCACACCATAAGAAAAAAGTTCACCATCACTGCACTATACCATAGAATTCAATATGGTTACTGCCCTGGGATAGAAGCTATTTTTCAGCCCATTTGTCCTTGTTTTTATTATCCTGTACTGTCTGCCAGATGATAATAGTTCAAAAAAATGCCCAGGATGAGATGGATCTTTGAGAATGTTTTGAACTTTCTTAAGACAACGGGAGCTATAAAGCTCTTCCAAAGAGGGGAGAGGTCAACCAATGATCCTCTGGGCAATGACGTTGGCCCTCTGGAGCGCTGTCCTATCTGCCCCTGTGCAATTGGCAAACCATACGCAGGTGCAGTAAGTTAAAATACTCTCTATGGTGCAGCGGTAGAAGGTCACCTGCAGTTTTTCATCCATTTGTTGTTTCCTGAGAAGTCTCGGGTAGTTTAATCTCTGCTGGGCCCTTTTGACCAGTGCTGCACAGTGAGTGCCCCAGGTCAGTTCCTCTTTTATGATAACACCCAGAAACTTAAAACTGGCCACTTGCTCCATTCAGTCTCAATTGATAAGAAAGAGCTGGATGTCTGATCTATTCCTTCTATAATCCACTATAAGCTCCTTGGTCTTATTAGTGTTAAAGACCAAGTTATTGTCTCCACACCACCATATATTGGAACTATGATAATCATAGATGCTGGAGATTCATTAATGGAGACATAGATTCGGATAATAATGGTCAAAAACAGTTCAAATGGAACAGTTTTATTATACCGCCAGGAGGATTTAAAAAATAATAATTTTACAAGGTTTACAGCATGAAAACTCTATCATAAGAAATACCACTCTGGTTTATAGAGTAAGAAAAAGTCATTATACTTGAGAGATGGCTCATTATTAGTATATATTATTTCTACAGTAGTAATAAGAACTATTTTTTGTCCTTCATAAAGCTGCAGTTTAGCTGGAGGTCAGGAGACACTTTAATAAATGGCAGTTTCATAAATAAACTCGGGTTAATTTATTCATTTCAGTCAAAGCCTTAAGGTAGAAGTGGACTAGTTCAATTCCTATAACACTTATAATTGTTATAGTAGAAATTTGAAAAGCAAGAAACTTTCCAATGTAGATTAGCCAAATTGTTTTTATTCTGAAGATTGCTATATAATAGACTGACATATGCAAATGTTCTAATTACTTGTCTTTTTTTACGTATAACATAGGCTGAAACTGGAAAATGACAGCAGAAACAAACATACAAGATTATCTGGTGCCACAATTTGGTGTGAGGGATTATACCTAAAGCTATCTCTACACAGGCATTGTGAGCAAACAGTTGTGTGAGTATGGAAGGTTGTCTGAGTATGTCTATCCTCTTGATATTGTCAACTCATAAAGTTGCCATGGTGAGGAAAGGGAGGGAGCGCATTCCCCACATACCTCCAGTTAGAGTCGGATCTCAGATTACTACAACAGCAGGCTTGTGAGGGGTGCACCTCGTTGGAGAATGTGATTCATGACACAGACTCAGGGGAGGGGAGGAACAGAGGTAAAGTTCAGCCATAATTCAAATGAGGCTTAGATCTGACTGCAATAGGGTATTGCCGAAATGGTGCTCCTAATAAATGACTGGTTTTCTTTTGAAACTTGGCTCGAAGCTCATGAATCAATTAGGGTATCTTTTGGAAACCTGACAGATATTTGCTATTAAAAATATTCATAAACTGATTATACAGACCATTGGATTAATATGTGTACTTTCACCTATATCTATACAAGAACAAAATGTATACACTCTGGGTGGAATTTGTACAGGCAATAGTTGTATCTTTAGTAAAGACTTGGGAAGCTAGCTACTTTCAACTCCCAGAATGCCCTCAGAAACATCTAACATGTGGAAATAGGATTTCATTTCAGATGAAAAAAAAGATTTCATTTCTATGTATGAAAGCAAAGGAAAGGGAGAGGAGAGATTCAAAGCCCATGCTTAATATGGTTATAAAATAAGTGCTCTCTAAACAGTACTACAAATAGTCTTCTAGGATATTATAGAGATCAATAATCTTTACAGAATTTCTATTATAACTCTTTGACCACTTTTAAAGGGCTGCTGTGGGGATAAAGAGAGTTGCCAAATATGCTGCTCCAATGTAGGTGTTCCACAGAAAACTGTGAGGTTGAAAACCAGTAACTTTTTTTGACCATCGTTAGATACAGGAGTTGAAGCTCAGTCTAAGACACAAATCCCAAACTACAGATGTGTCATAAACACAATGACAAACAAAAAGCTCTCTCCCTCTCCCTCTCCCTCTCCCTCCCTCCCTCTCTCTCTCTCTCTCTATCTCTCTCTCTCTCACACACACACACACATTCTGTAAGTTGTGTGAGTTCACACACGACACAATTCTGATGGATCTATATCAGGGATTGGTTTCTGCCTGCATTACTGCCGGTTCGGTGCATGCACAATTGTCAGACGTGTACTCCATACACACATGCACGCAGTTGCCTAGAAATAAGTCTGTGCATGTGCAGAACATTTAAAAAATAAAAAAAATGTTGCACTGACCAGGGAACAGGTTCGGAGGCATGGGTTTGGAGACACTAGAACTATGCCACCTACGGTCTGACCTAAGCATAGTACACAAAATTGTCTGCAGCAGTGTCCTACCTGTCAATGACTACTTCAGCTTCAACCACAATAATACACAGGCAAACAATTGATACAAACTCAAGGTAAACCGCTGCAAACTCGATTGCAGAAAATATGACTTCAGCAGCAGAGTGGTCAACATCTGGAATGCTCTACCTGACTCTGTTGTTACATCCTCAAACCCCCATAATTTTAACCTAGGACTGTCTACTGTTGACCTCACCCCATTCCTAAGAGGTCTGTAGGGGGCGTGCATAAGCACATCAGTGTGCCTACCATCCCTGTCCTACTGTCTTCATTTATTGTGTTCATATTTATGTTTATACGTATAGCTGTTATCTTTTACATGTTTGACAAACTAAATAAAATAAAATAAATAGAATCTTCAGTAAACAGACAACTTCCTCCCCCCCCCCCTTCCATCCTTTCTTAGATTGTGAGTCAGGATTGTTCCTACTTAAAAACTGCTGGTGCTAAAAATCCAGGCCATGGATACAAGAAAACGTTATTTGCCTGAAATTCCTATACGTATGCATACAGCTCAAACATTCAATCAGAACAATTCTTTTCTCATGCACCAGAATGGGCACTTCGTATTTCAAAACTTTCTTTCAGCTAGATTCTCTTTGAAACCTATGCGTCCTCAGACCATGATTGGCATCTCATCCGATATCCAAACAGATTTTAAAATTATTTTTTTAAAGGTTGTATAAAGTTGGAAGACCCATTTTTTTAAAGTTAAGATGCCTATAACAGTTCACATTAAGCCATTGCTGCAACTGTAAAATTGATTGTTTGTGTGCGTGTGTGTATGTGTGTGTGTGTGTTTAAACATATACAAACATGTATACACACATTTCCAGTCAGAGATGGGTTTATTTATTATTTATTTATTTTATTCGATTTATCAGTCGCGCCCTCTTCACGAATGGACTCGGGGCAACGTACAATCAAATAAATAGGCGTGTGGCATGGAGGAGGTAAATACATCAACATTTAACAATTCAAATAGAAATAAAAGCCACAAAATTAAGATAAATAACAGTAAAATTACAACAATTAAAACAATTAAAATACCCAAAAAATTTCAATGTACAGTTAAAATTGCCAAGGAGGTTAGAGAGTTCTAATTAAGCCAGGCCAGCTAGTTGGAACAGGTGGGTCTTGAGTTTAGTACGGAAGGAGCGGAGGTCAGTCGTTGTCCTAATATCTGGGGGGAGGTCATTCCAGAGGGCTGGGCCCATCACAGAGAAGGCCCTACTCCTGGGCGCTGCCCTCTGGCACTGCCTAGTGGACGGCACCCGGAGGAGTCCCTCTCTGTGAGAGCGGATTGGTCGCAGGGATGTATGGGGCAGGATGCGATCCCGCAAATAACTAGGCCCTGTGCCATGGAGCGCTTTAAAGATGGTGATTAACACCTTGAAGCGCACCCGGTAGACCATAGGGAGCCAGTGCAGCTCGCGCAGGAGAGGTGTTACATGGGTGAACCTCGTTCTCCCCATAATTGCCCGTGCGGCCGCATTCTGGACCAGCTGTAGTCTCCGGGTGCATCTCAAGGGAGATGCGAGTCCCTTTGGGGAGAGGGGGCGGTATAAAAATCTAAATAAAAGTAAAGTAAGGGGAGCCCCATGTAGAGAGCAATGCGGTAGTCCAGACGGGACGTCACCAGCGTGTGAGTGACTGTGCGAAGGGCATCCCGGTCCAATAAGTGGCACAACTGGCGCACCAGGCGAACCTGGTGGAACGCCCCCCTTGCCACGACTGCCACATGGTCATCCATAGACAGCCGGGCGTCTAGGAGGACGCCCAAATTGCGCGCCCGCTCCACGGGGGCCAGCTGCTTGCCCCCGATGGCCAGCGATGGAATGCACTGGTTGAACCAGGGGGCCGGTAGCCACAGCCACTCCGTCTTGGAGAGGTTGAGTCTGAGTCTGTTGTCTCCCATCCAGACCCGTACAGCTTCCAAACACCGGGACATCATTTCGACGGCCTCGTTGGGGTGGTTCGGGGTGGAGATATACAGCTGCGTATCGTCAGCGTACAGATGGTATCCCACCCCAAAACCGCGGATGATCTCACCCAGCGGCTTCATATATGTGTTGAACAGGAGGGGCGAGAAGACCGACCCCTGCGGCACCCCACAAGTGAGCGGCCTCAGGGTCGACCTCTGCTCCCCTGCCAACACACATTGCGTCCGGTCAGAGAGGTAGGAGCAGAACCACCGCAACACGGTGCCCCCTACCCCCAACCCCTCCAGCCGGCGCAATAGGATATCATGGTGGATGGTATCAAAAGCCGCTGAGAGATCTAATAGGACCAGGACAGAGGAACAACCCCTATCTCTGGCCCTCCAGAGATTATCCACCAATGCGACCAAGGCCGTCTCTGTGCTGTGCCCGGGTCAGAAGCCGGACTGGCACGGGTCTAGATAATCAGATTCCTCCAGGTGATGTGGGAACTGTTGAGCTACCACACTCTCTACAACCTTCATTAGAAAGGGAAGGTTGGAGACGGGACGATAACTAGCTAGCTCTGTTGGGTCCAGCGAAGGCTTCTTCAGCAAGGGCCTCACAACCGCCTCTTTCAAGACAGCTGGCAGGAACCCCTCACTCAATGAAGCGTTCACTAGTCCCAGTAGCCAGCCTCGTGTGACCTCCCAGGATGCCAGTACAAGCCAGGAGGGACACGGGTCCAGTAAACATGTGGTGGCTCGCAGTCGCCCACGCAGCCTGTCCAAATCCTCGGTGGCAACAGAGTCAAACTCCTCCCAGAATGGTCTCTCAAGACTCACCTTGGACGTCCCCTCTGGAACACTGAGGGGGACACATTCTCTCCGGATTTGAGCAATTTTATCCTGAAGGTATTCCCCAAATTCCTCTGCCGTGCCCTGCAAAGGGGCTTCCTGCGGCCTCTGTGACAAGAGGGAGCGGGTCACCCGAAACAGGGTGGCAGGGCGGTTCTCTGCGGACGCAATAAGAGTGGCGCAATGTCAATGTTTGGCCACTCTTAATGCCACAAGGTAAGTCCTTAAGTAGGTTCTTACCTGTGTTCAATCAAATTCGGAACGGGAGGATCTCCATCTGCTCTCCAGGTGTCTCTTGTGGCGTTTCATCGTCCTTAGCTCCTCGTTAAACCAAGGAGCCAGGGCGGTTCGTTGCCACCGGAGAGGCCGCAGAGGCGCAACCCGGTCTAAGGCCCCGGCGGCTGCACTATTCCATGCGGCTACCAGGTCCTCCATCCGGGAGCGGGTCAGGTCTACAGGAAGTGGCCCAAGCTCCGTCTGGAACCTATCCGGTTCCAACAGGCGCCTGGGGCGGAACCATCTAGGACAATCTGGTTCCGCCTCCCCGCGGAGGGGGGTAGCGCCCGGGAAATCGAGCCGGAGAAGTGAGTGATCTGACCATGACAGGGGCGTGATAACTAGATCCCCTACTCCTAGATCCCTCATCCACTGCTCGAAGACAAAAAAAAACGGTTGCTGCCGGTTGACCCCAGATCGGGCAAACTGATAGTGGTGGTGGTGGGAAGCTCTGCCCACCTGCCCGGACACTTCTGTGCATGCACAGAAGCATTGTGTGAGCACGTGCGCATGTGCACGAGCGAACCAGTAGTAAAATAAATTGCAATCCATCACTGGTTCCAGTCCTTCCTAATGCATATAAGTCAGTTGAGTGATTTTGAGCTGTTCATCTCCTCTCAGCCTTCATTAAGCATCAGGTTTTCCCAAAAAACTGGCTGAGAAACAGAAACCTGTGTCACATCATGCTTTGCAGGTGAACTTAAATGAGCATAGAAGAATACAAGTTGACTCTGCAACCAAGAGAGACAATGCTAGGAAAAAGACCATATGCACAAAAAGAAATGTATCTCACAGTTATGTGTGCGAAACAGGTTATATGTGTTTATGAGCAATATTGTTTTCTAATTTTTATATAATAGAATAGCATAGCATAAAATAGAATAGAATAGAATAGAATAGAATAGAATAGAATAGAATAGAATAGAACTCTTTATTGGTCAAGTGTGATTGGACACAAGGAATTTGTCTTCGATGCATAAGCTCTCAATATTCATAAAAGCTATAACAGATAAATCATGATAGTAATCATCATAAAAATACATTCAGCATAAATCATAAGATACAACACTTAGTGATACATAAGATACTAAATAAGCAATCAACATAAATCATACTAGAAAACTAAATAAAACAATATAAATCATAAAGGTATAAGTAACACAGTTTTAGTCGTAAGTAGAAAAGGAGACAGGTAATAGGAAAACATGAGAAGAAGAATAGTAATAGCCTTACTAAATAGTTTGACAGTGTTGTGGGAATTAGTTATTTAGCAAAGTGATGGTATGGGGGAAAACTGTCCTAGTGTCTAATTGCTCTGATGTGCAATGCCCTATAGCACATTTTGAGGGTAGAAGTTGAAACAATTTTTGTCCAGGTTGTGAATGAATGAATGAATGTGTGTGTGTGTGTGTGTGTGTGTGTGTGTGTAAACAATTGCTACCAACCTGCCTTCCATTGGGGACCTGTATAAATATAAACTTCACCAATTGAGTTGAATATCACTTATATATATTGTCGTTCGATGTAAGCTTACACCAAATAAAATTACCATTAATGTTATTACAACCTAATTTACTTACTTGTAGCCCTCGAAATACAACGCAATGGAGTCTACCCATTAGGGTCATGTGCTGTGATGGTTAATGACCCCCCCATACCTGTTCTCCCCAACAGTGACGTGCGGTGAGGTTTATCGCTGGTGAGGTTGGTGACATCATCAGGAAGGCGGGGAATGGGACCACGTGTGCTGGAGGCTGAGGCAGTCTCAGCCTCCTGCACACGTGGTCCCATTCTCCGCCTTCCTGAGTCAACATGAAGGGGACCGCGGAGCGCTGGCGGAGCGCACTCCCTGGTCCCCTTCATGTTGACTCAGGAAGGCACCGAATCAGACCACGTGTGCCTTTTCCCTTTTCCCTTTTTTTTCTTTTCATGATGAGAGCGGTGAGGCTCTGCCTCCCCTGCCTCCCCTGACCGCACGTCCCTGCTCCCCAATGAGTCATTAAACGAAAGCCAGGTTAAGTGAAACACGTGGTTCCTCAGGGTGGAGATGCCCTAGCACAGAGCCAAGCCCAGCTTCCCTGGTCCTGCCAAGGTTTTTCCTATGCCCCAAGACATCCTGTGCTCCCTTCTCACCCCTTTGGTGCCCAAAGGATGTAGGCCTTATTCCCACCCCACCAGGCCAAACATCCCCCTCCTCACTTATTTTTTGAATAGTTCTGAGGGTTTCCAAGGGTTGGAATGAATTGCTTTTTGTGTTTTGTTACATGACACAATTATGGAAGTACCCGATGCTCCGGGCAGGCTCTGGTACGCCTGTACCAGGGCATACCGCCTGCAACCTACCACTGGCATGCGTGCACAAAGCGAACCAGTAGCAGACTTCAGAGCATTTCACCCCTGTCTAAACTCAATATATTCTTTTAATTGTTTTTTAATACTGCAGGGATTCTGCATGCAATGAAGGTTACGTGAATGTCTACAGATCTGGGCATTTATCAGTTGAACTAAATAGCTATGTCAAAATAGCAGAAGCAGGAAAGCAGAACATTCAATGTCCGCTAGTTATCTTACTAACATTTCAGTTCTTCAGACTTTATTGCAGAAAGCATGGCAGAAATTCCAGAACAACCTTATGACCCGAGGATTTTTTTAAAAAAGTAGAATTTCTCTGCCCAACAACTGAAAGATGAAATTACTTCAATAAAACTGCAGGAGGAGATGTCAACATGATATTTTGTATGCCCACGTCCCAAGAGGGACTTGAAGGTAAATACATCTGGAGGACACCAGAACGTCCGCTCCTGCTTTAACATAATCTCTCTTGCTTTGTTTACTGATCAGCATCCACATGCCATCCTTCCTCTAGTGCCATGCTCCAGCTAGGCAGCCTAATTTGCCCTTGTTGCAGTATTAGTACAAGTGTGGCCACACAGCTGCAGGTTGAACAAAATAGATTTCTCTGTCAATGCTGATCCTCAAAAGTAGCAAGACTGGACAAGCAGTGTATTCCGATAACCTGCAATTGTTAACCCAGGATTGGCTAACCTTTATGTAGTCGGGTGCCGAAAGCATGCACCCGACTACATATACCACCACTGCATGACTCACCTCCTCCACATGTGCACAGACCCCCCATGTGACCCCCCCCACATGTGCGCATGACCCCCCATGCTTCCCCACCTGCATGCACATGCGCTCTGCCTTCCCTCCCCCATTTTTGGCTTGGTTGGTGCAGGAGGCTTTCCAGACCCAAACAGGGTGGGGTGGGGGTCTCGTGCAGTGCCTCCAAGTCCCGTTTTGGCTTCCAGGTTGATGCAGGAGGCCTTCCAGGCCCGAAACGGGGCACCGGGGTGCCACATGAGTTCCCAAAATGCAATACCAGCACCCCCCATGCATGCCCCCTGCCCCCGCGTATACATGGCAGAGACCTAAAGACCAGCTGGCGGGCAGGAGGCACACATGCTTGCATGGTGGAGCTGGGCTGGAGCGATGGCTGGTGTGCCTGCAGAGAGGGCTCTGCGTGCCACCTGTGGCACCCGTGCCATAGGTTCGCCATCGTAGAGTTAACCTGTAGATGCTTGCAGGAAGCCAAGGAATAGGTCAGTATGATTGGACAGCTCATCACCTTACTTGATTAATCACATATTTGAGATCTCTTCTAGTAAGTCTAAAGGGGTTCTCCAGTGTATTCAAACATGCCAAGCAATGCCACAGTCACCCTTGGATGGCATAGCAACAAGGCAACCTTGGGGACAGAGGGGCAGGCATCATGTTTTTGTGGAAAGGGAGATGGAGAAAAATTAGAATTCAAAAAGTAACTGAGAAATCATTTTACGTTATAGAGGAAAAAAGAGACTGTGTCAAGAGAAAAGGGCAGCATGATAAGCAGTGAGGATCTGAGGCTGAGATGAGGAGAAACACAATTTAAAGGAGGAGAACTGTGGTTGGAAAATCAAGCAGGCTAGTTGGTCAAAGAGATGTACATTGAATTAAGCAGTTTAATTTTTGCAAGATGATTAAGAGTAGGATTGTGATAATAGTATTCATGACTGTGTTGAGAAAAGGCAGTGCTTTCTCAAAAAATATCTACCAATGCTTCGGAAGTAGTTGTCTTACGGAGATTCAAAGATGGGTGACCTATTCATTTCAGTTTAAGGCAACTGCTTAACCAAAGCTGATGGACTAATAAACATCACAACCATGGTTTATTCATTACAACTTTTAAAGTAGTTGGATTACTCATATGACTGACTCAACATGCTCGCATTCTAAACTGGATTTGGGGTGCCATCATGTTAAATTTCAGATGTTACATAGCTCTGTGATATTCATTAAATAGTACATGATTAGCATCCATATGATTAATTAAATCATATAAAACTATTGTGAAGAAGGGAATTGGCAAACCTCATCAGTTAGAGGAATGATTGGCAGCAAACAGAATTAAGAAAATGAGAATATTCCTACCACTAAGACTAGTATTTATGTGCACAGGTCCTGCAGACTGAAACATAGAAGAGAATCTGCAAACTTACTCTTTAAACAAAGTTGGCATGTTATGATGAATTTTTGTTATCTCAAATAGATAACACAACATCATGGACAACAGAAGAAAAATGTAATTGTCCCTGTACCTATTCCCTCCATTTTCTTACTATAGTTATTAAGCAAAGCTTTACTGAATTTTCAGATTTTAAAAACCTTACACTTATTAATTCTGTGTTACTCCAGATATTTCAAATTACAGAACTGCAAAACTAGGAAGGGTCATTTAATGCATCAATCATCCCTTTTCTCCTAGAATACAGATTAAGGAATCCCTGACAGATGTTTATTTAATCTTTGCTTAAATACAACCAGTGAAGTAGAATCTTTCTTCAGTAACTGGTTTCTTTAGCTAGGATAGCTAAAGGCTAGGATTTTTTCTTCTACCATGATTCCCTGAAAATAAGAACCTCCCCGGATATTAAGCCCAATTGGGATTTTCAGCACATGCGCTAAAATAAGACCTCCCTGAAAATAAGCCCAGCCTGAAAATATTTAAACACATGTGCAGCCGGTCCCCACCATTTTCTCTGGTTAGTTGCCGCATGAACAACATGAGGTCCTTCAAGACATGGGAAAGATTTTATGATTGGCTAGAGAAAGCAAGCTAGAAAAGAAAGTAGGGAGACGATAAAGTACCTAGACGATGCACTATTAAATGGAAAAGGGGGGGGAGAAGGGGAAACAGAAAAGAGAATATTAAATATATAAGTATATATTCAAGACTGACATATAAAAGGAGGGGGAGAAACATAACTAGGGTAGACTAGCGAAGGTAAGGGAATAAGAAATTATACTAAATTATATCTGGGTTGGCGGATATACCATCCCAAGGAAACATAAACTGAATTTTGAAATATACACCAACAACAATAGAAAAAGAAAGGGAGAGAGGAGGAGAGAATGAAAGGAAGATGGGGGAAAGAAGAAAGAGGTAAGGAGAGGAGGATGGAAGGGAGAGAAAGAGAAGGAGAGAGGGTAGGAAGGGGAAGAAGAAGAGGAAGAGTAGGAGTAGGGGAAAGGTAAGGGAAGAAGGAGGGGAAAGGAGAGGAGGAAGGAAGAAAGTAGAGAAGGGTGGGAGGGAGAAAAGAAAGGGAAAATAAGGTGGTGTTACAACAGGAGGAAGGGATGGTAAATAAAGCAACCCAAACTGTATATTATAACCTATTAAATGAAATAATAAGTGTATAAGAATGATAAATGTAACAATTTTGTGAATGTATACTTAAAATAGTAGGTAAGAGAATTTAAAAAAATCTCAATAAAAAACATGAGATGAGGCGAGGTTGAAGGGGGAGAAAGGGGGGGAGAACATGTCTCATGAACCCCCACGCCCTAACTTAACGGCCACCCCTGCAACCCTAGCCAACACACTCCTTCTGTCATGCTAATGCCCACCGCAAAATGAGTGGCAGGCCCATTGTCACACAACACAGCAGCAGCCATGAGGTGACCATGCTCACTTCCTCCTGCACTTCAAAAATAATAAGACCTCCCCAAAAATAAGGCCAAATGTTTATTTCGGGGGTTAAAAGAAAATAAGACCCTGTCTTATTTTTGGAGAAACATGGTAATATTGAAATAACTTCTGGCTTCCTTATATCCATTATTCCTTATGGTGAACTCTGAATGATAGAGTTACTGACTGCCTTCTGTGTAACAAACATTACTAGTATATGCAGAGAACTATCATGTACCTATTTGGTATTTTCTAAGGCTAAATATTCTCAGTTTCTTCCATCTTTTTTTCCATAGAAACCTTTGAACAGCTTAATTACCTTATGTTCAACCTGTTCAAGTTTATCTAGATCCAGAATTAGACATAATATTTGAGATGTTGTAAAAGGCAAAGGATTTATACAATATGAAGAAAAATCAGAAAATATCTGAGCTGTGGTGTGATCAATGCAAAAGAGAATCGAACTAGTCATCCAAAAGCAATGTTTACGTTGGTATAAGATGGAATTCGCTTGTTTTACAACCACATCACATTGCTGACTTACATTCAGTGCTCAGCTACTATTCCAACAATGTTTTACTAGTTCTATTTCCAAACCAAATTTACTTTATCCTAGCTATCCATTTCATCTGTTTGCAAGTATAGAACTTTGCATTCATCTACTTCCATATTTAATATACCTCAAGCTTGCTCAAGTTTGTTGAGAAACAATCTATGACCAGTCAAGTATAATTTTCAAACCGGTACAGTATCCATTTAATTACCATCCCACCTAGACAAAACTTTGTTAATTTGTTTCCCAGAATATCCTGAAATATTTTTTAAAATGCTTTGTTTAAAGATATGATAATTTTGCCAGAATTCCCACAATCTATTGAACTGTTTTAGAATCTTTTTAGGGATCAGTAGCAAACTGATCTGCAGTTGTCTAAAGATGTCTATGAAGATTCTCAGTCATCCAGGTCATGGTTATCCCAAAGGTGCTTTTTCAAGAGGCAACTTGAACTTCCCTGTTTTTCTTTGAAGACACTTCGCTTCTCATCCAAGAAGCTTCTTCAGCTCTGACTGGATGGTCGGGAATGGAAGGATTAATACTCCTTGCAGACAGCTGGTCATTTGCATCCTTTTAGCTAGTCATTGAGGCCACCTGGAGGTTTATCTGTGTCCTCAGGGCCACCTGAATGGTGCAAATGGGTGTGGAACCTTCTTGGAACTGTTGAAAGGACTGTGTTGCAGACTCTCCCTCTGTTAAGGACTGTTCAGTTTTTATATAGATGTTCTCTTTGACTCCTTTTTTCAAACCAGCAGTCCTCTCTGTCCAAAATGTTGTCTAAAGACGTTCTTCCTCACCTTTAGGAAAATGGGGAAAATATTTATCTGCCTCAAATTAATGCACTTTATCGCTTCCTGAAGATTTTAAAAAAAGGAATACAAAAAGTTTCATCAAATTCCTCCTGTATGATTAATGTATATTGCATGGAACTTATTTTATTGGTTTGGTCATTGCATTTATCTTTTACTACTGTTAGAACCAAGTATTTTGATACAATATGGCTATTAATAAAGTATAGATAAGTAGAGCTAAGGAAGATTCAGGAAAGACCTGCATTTTGTTAACATAAGAGACCAAAAATTGTTACTAAATTATGATGTCCCAACAAACGGCAAACAGCAAAAAGGCCAGGTGAGTTCAAGAAGCGTCTTAACAAAGATGGAAAGAAGAAGAACATGAATGCTAAAAGCAGGAGAAAATCATTTATCTATGTCAAAGTATAGTCCCCTTTTAGTAGCAATCAAAACCCTCTGCGTGTAATTGCAAGTCCCTTATTTTCAACAACACTGTTTTTCACATTTTAAAAAAAACAATGACTTTAAAAAATAAATCAGACCACAGAAAAATATTTGAAAGGGCTAACTTTCAACCCCATTGCTCTGACAATGCCACCCACTCTTCCCTATGATCTCGAGAAGAAGAAGAAGAAATGCATAAAGGAAGGCTCCAGCGCACAAAGATGCTTTCATCCTTTGATCAACTTGGGAGTTAAAGCTTTGATTTGATTTTGTTTTCAAAAAATGTAGGGCAGTATCCTACAGCTGTGTCCACAGGAAGGTCCGAACGACAAGGTGGCAGCTATGGTGTTGCAATTGAAGTCTCTCTCCTTTGTATGCAAATACTATGTCACTGCATGTACAAAACAGGAGGCTTGGATTATTCTGTGCCTACCACCTTGTATGTTTTGATATTCCCATCTCCACAAATAGCAATGGACTATTAGATCAGCAGTCACCAACTGGTGGTCTGCGAGAAAACTTTGGTGGTCTGCAGAAAAACTATTTGCATTTTTTTATATTGCACTAAATCAAGGGTCCTTAAACTATGGCCCATGGGCTGGATACATGCAATAAATGTTTGTGTTGCTGCACAGAGTCTCCCCCTTCAGGGTCTTTTTGTGTGGGTTGGAGGGGGGAAGAAATTCCGTCTTGGGTTTGCTTCAGCCTCTTGGTGCAGGGCTTAGGACGAAGGCTGGAGGGAAGTGCTGCTGGTGGCAAAGAGCTGGAGGGCCTTATTTCAGGGGGACTGCATCATGGCCTGGAACTGGCTGATCATCTCAGCCTACTGAGCCTCCTGGCCTTGCACTCTCGCAGGTTTTTCCTCTGCTTGGAAAGCCTATGCTGGTAGTCCTCAGTGAGGTGCTTCTGCTGAGCCTCCTTCTCGGTCAGATCCAATTTGAACTGAGCCAGCTGTTTTGCCAACTCTTTCTCATGGTGGCTTTTTAGCTCCAATAACTGCTTCCTGTTGGGGCCCTAAGGAGCCCGACTGGGCAGGTGAGGAGTGGCTGGGAGGGGAGGGGCAAGTAGAGCCTAGTGATGCACGCCTCCACATGAGTGACATTGAGTTGACCACACCCACCCAGTCACATGACCACTTAGCCATGCCCACCCAGCCAATCATTAGGCAGATCATATTAATGGTCCATGGGATTTACAATTATGAATTTAGTGGTCCCTGATGTTCAAAAGGTTGGTGGCTCCTGACTTAGATGGAACATATTTCTACTATACTCCAAAAGTTGTGTGAAATATTCTCATATCATCCATTGAACTTTCGTTCTAAGCATTCCTCTAATGCAGTGGTTCTCAACCTTCCTAACACCTCAACCCTTTAATACAGTTCCTCATGTTGTGGTGACCCCCAACCATAAAATTGGTGCCTCGGTTCCTTAGACCATCGAAAATATGTGTTTTCCGATGGTCTTAGGCGACCCCTGTGAAAGGGTCATTCGACCCCCAAAGGGGTCCTGACCCACAGGTTGAGAACCACTGCTCTAGGACAATCTTTCTCAATCTTGGCAACGTGAAGATGTGTGAACTAATTCAGTTCTTGGAGCTGAAGTCCACACATCTTCAAGTTGCCCAGGTTGAGAAATGATTTACTGGTTTTCCTCAAAAATAAAGCTAAATGGTGGCCATCGCAGAATCCTGGTTTCCAGGATGCTAAACTGGCACGCAGAATCCAAGATCAAGAAACACTGGACTGGATAGTGAAAAGGTGCTGAACCTTCTACCAAGCAGGATTAAAAATAATACAACCAGCATCATTCTGTTCACACTACCACTATAATAATTTGAGTATTTTAGCAGGGTTACTTGCACACACTATTTTATTTGCAGATTCCATGCTGTTCTCCTGCTGCACAATTACAGCTTTCAAGCTGCTTTATGATGACTGGCATACTGTTGAATTTTCCTATGCTAACAGGTCGTAAGTCACACATAGAGCTATTAAAATCTAAAACATTTTAAATGAACAGAATCAACTGTAGGGACAATGAGTTCCTTTGTTCCAATTGGATTAATTGGTTTTATTTAAAACAGAGATCATGAAACATTTTCAAGGAGTGATTTCATAACAGAGATGATCTATTAGAGAGAGGAATAGAAAATTGTATGGCAACCAACCTTTAGTTACAACAACAGATGGGATTGGGCTTTTTGTGTGTGTGTGTGTGTGTGTGTGTGTGTGTGTGTGTGTGTGTGTGTGTGTGTGTGTATTTGCATGTATTTAAAATTATTGCTATTTAGAACAACTAAAGTCAGGGGTGTCCAAACTTGGGAACTTTAAGACTTGTGGACTTCAACTCCCAGAATTCCCCAGCCAGCATGGCTGGCTGGGGAATTCTGGGAGTTGAAGTCCACAAGTCTTAAAGTTCCCAAGTTTGGACACCCCTGACTAAAGTGAAGCATCATAGTATTATAGAGTTGGGAAATACTTTGAAGTTTATCTAGTTAAACCCCTGTTTAACTAGGAAACTTCTGACAGACTCTGAAGAATTCCAGCTACAGAGAATTCATCACATCATATGATAATCTGTTTGATTGAAATTCAGAAGTTCCTGCTGAAGGCTAGTCTGAACATACTGTCTTGAACTTTTAAACAAGACAGTATGAACATTTAAACAGTATGAACATTGGGCACATTGAAACTGGCCCTGCACTGTGGTCTAAGACAGGATTAATCCATTCCCTTTTCTATGTGACCATTCTTGATAGGTCAAGATTCTTATTATTACATTAGTATCCCTTTAGTTTTTTCTGCTGTAGGCTAAATAGACAAAAATCTGTATTTGTATTTGTATTTATTAGTTTGTCAAACATGTACAAGATAGCAGGTATAAATATAAACATGGGCATGAATGAAAGAAATGAGTACAAATAAATGAGGACAGTAGGATAGGGACAGTAGGTATGCTGGTGCGCTTATGCAAGCCCCCTTTACGGATCTCTTAGGAATGGGGTGAGGTCCACAGTAGACAGTTTAAGGTTGAAGCTGTGGGGTTTAGAGGCTGTAACAATGGAGTCGGGTAGAGCATTCCAGGCATTGACCACTCTGTTGCTGAAGTCCTATTTTCTGCTATTGAGTTTGGAACAGTTTACTTTGAATTTTTATTGATTGTTTGCCCATGTATTATTGAGATCGAAGCTGCAGAAGTCATTGACAGGTAAGACATTGTAACAGACAATTTTGTGTACTGTGCTTAGATCATACTGCAGGCAGCGCAGTTCCAGGTTGTCCAAGCCCAAAATTTCGAGCTTGGTGGCGTAGGGAATTCTATTGTGAGCAGAGGAGTGGAGCACTCTTCTCGTGAAGTACCTCTGGACCCGCTCAATTGTATTAATGCCTGATATACAGTGTGGATTCCAGGTAGACAAGTTATTCGAGAATTGGTCTGGCAAAGGTTTTGTATGCCCTAGTTATCCTTTAAGATCCTTTAAGTATTCCTCATAAACTTGAGTTCCAGACTCCTCAGTCTCTTGATGATGGTCCTCTGAACTCACTCCAGTGTGTCACTGAATGGTAATAGTATTCCCAACATTGGGGGTGGGGGGTTTACAAGCATGGCCCACACTCCAAAATCTGCATGGCTGCCACTCTGCTGTTGTTTAAAAAGGCTTTGAAGGTTCTTCACTCAGGCCTTCAGCAAAGGACGGCCTCTCGCTTCATTATGCTTTGACATCTTTTATCTTTATGTTTTATTTATTTCTTGTAATTTCTTTTATTGTTGTCAGCTACCCACAGTTGCCAAGAGTCAAGTGGTAATACATGAATAAATTGTGCATTTTTATCTACCTATTGAATCCTTCCCAAGGATCTAGGATAGGCAGATGTTCTGGTTTGTTGATGTTGTGGTTTGAAGGTATTGATGCAGGATGTAAGCTGCTGCCTTTTACAATTGACTGATGGGATTTTTTTCAATGGTTGGTGGTATGCCAGTTCTTTCTCTTCTACTCTGCTGTATCCAGGTTCTGCGATTTCCACTATCAAATATTTTCAGGGAATGATTTCATAACAGAGATGATCTATTAGGAAAAGGAATAGAAAACTGTATGGAGACCAAACTTTGATTGCAACAGCAGATGGAATTGATTTGGATTGATATCCAGACTGGGGGGTTTTTTGCCTTTCTTTTTTTTTAATAAATAATTTTTATTAAATGTTTTGATCTTTAAAAAAAAAACAATTGCCTTTCTTATCAACATTTGTTAAATCCAGGATGTTATGTGGCAGATTCTTGTCTGTTTGAATTCTGAAGTTCCAGAACACTTTAGCTTTTTCATTTTCTTTCACTTTGTCTACTTTATGGACTCACCAGTTCTTGTTTGCGGGCAAATATTATTTCTTGCAAATCTTCCAATGCACCATTTTCAGAGGTGGTATTCTACCAGTTCAGACCAGTTCACCCGAACTGGTAGTGGAAATCACAGATAGCCCCGCCTACCCACTCCGGCCGTACGGCATCCCATTTAGGCCCTTTTTTTGCCAAAAATGCATGCACGGAAGGCTGTGCGTATGCGCAGAGTGAGTGAAGTGCACGAACAAGTGTGGCCACTCACATTTGCAAACCGGTAGGGAAGGTAAGTGAATACCACTCCTGACCATTTTTGCTACTTTCTCCTGGTGTTGTTTGTAGTCAGTCTGTGCAATTTTCTTCCAGCAGCTAACTAGCTTGACCTACTGTTTCTTCAGCTTCGGGAGTAGCCTGGGTTTGTTTCGCCTACAGCGGATATGAAGGATAGCCTTGTTTCCTTGTTACAGACAGGTACAGATGAAAAATATTCATATAATCATGTAGGATATGAAGAAGAGACACTGATTTGTTTTCAAGAACAATATCTGCTTTTGAGAACTGAATGGCTCCTGCCAGCCAACAGAATGGAGCAATTATTTCATATTTTAAAAAGCATTGTTTTGATTTATTTCCACAACTGCAGCTCAGTCTTAATGATTAATGCAAGTACACCATTTTGTAAGTGGCACGTGTTTTATACAACACAAAGCACAGGAGTTTTAAGATAGGGTCACTCTGAGGCATAAACAAAAGAGTACAAAGATGAAATTAATTTCAAGAAAACCCACAATGATGCACTGATTTCTTATTGGCAGAATAAAGTTTTGGACTGCAACTTGCATTTTCCAAAACCCATTACGATGGGTAACTGGTTTTCAAATGGGCCTTTTGTGAAACTGAAAAGTGTTACTCTTCCAGCTGCATCTCAGCCTTGGGTTGAACAAGTCACTTGTTATTTATTCCAGGAAATTAATACATTTACATATGACCTTCTCAGGCGCTTTTCCTCTGACATTTCCCTATGCAACCAAAAAGAAAATGGATGAAGACAAAACAGCAGTAGGAAAGCTGAGTGAGAAGAATATTACTTCAAGTGAGTGAATGTTTGTGTGTGTGTGTGTGTGTGTGTGTGTGTGATATCATCATCATCTAAGTCATGGGTCGTCAACCTGGTCCCTACCGCCCACTAGTGGGCATTTTGGGATTCCAGGTGGGCGGTGGGGATTTCGGGGGTTAAAACCTCCTTTTGAACTAACGCACGCGAGAAGCGCCGTCCCATCGCCAGGGAAACAGTGAGTGAGGTGAATCACGTGGTTACTCACATCACACGGGCGCAGCCCAAGAAGACATTTCTGAGAAGAGAAACTTCTCCAGTCGGGCTGCGCCCATGTGATCTGAGCAACCACGTAATTCACCTCACTCACTGTTTCCCTGGCGATGGGACGGCGCTTGCCTGCGCTTCACCAGCTCAGGCGCGACCGGAGAAGTTTCCTCAGCTCCTCACTGCTCCACTGAAGACATTTCTGAGAAGAGAAACTTCTCCGGTAGCGCCTGAGCTGGTGAAGTGCTAGAAGGGGGGGGGGGGAAGGAGCAGAAAAGACAAAAAGGAGAATGAAAGGGAGAAAGAGGAGGTGGGGGATAGGGGATCCTTGCTGCTTTCTGAGCTTGGTGGTTTTCTTACAGACATTTCATTACCAAACTAGGTAACATCATCACTGCTAAAAGGGAGTGGGGTTGTGGGGAAAGGAGGAGGAGGAGAAGTCGAGTAGAAACTGATAGCAGGGACAGGCAGAAGCGGAGCAGAGCAGTTGCAAAATAGGAGAAAGAAAAGGCAGGAGAGAATTGTTGTTGGCTAATAATAATAAGTGGGCTAACTAGCTCAGCCTTACTTTTGTACATAGCCCTAAGGGAGATTAAAAAAAAGGAGATAAAAAGGAAAAGCACCGAAAGAGGAGACCTTCGTTTGTTCCTTACGAAAATCGAACCAGATATCAAATATTTAGTCTCGCAGCATCAGCCTCAAAGATCTCATTAATCACTAGTAAAGCTAATTTCAATTTACTTTATTGTTTTCTAATTAAACTTTATAAAGTTAAAAACATTATAAACATGCATAAAGTAGAAATAAAGAGATAAAAGTATGTACATTTCTTTTTTTAAAAAACACCCTCCTTTCTAAAAAATATTCTGCACTTGTGCAAAAACTGGTGGGCAGTAAGGAAATTTTTCCATCAAAAAAGATCCATTAGTGGGCGGTAGGTAGAAAAAGGTTGACTACCACTGATCTAAGCCATGGCCTATCCACTGCAGAATGAAGGCCTCTTTGGCATGTATCCAACTATACAGTCCTGAGCTTTCTTTCACCAGTTGGGGCTGAAATACTTGCTGATGTCAACGATCCATCTTGTTTGAGGTAGATATATTTAGAATAGAATAAACAGAGTTGGAAGAGACCTTGGAGATCTTCTAGTCCAACCCTCTGCTTAGGCAGGAAACCCTATGCCACTTCAGACAAATGGTTAGCCAATCTCTTCTTTAAAAGTTCCAGTGTTAGAGCATTCACAACTTCTGGAGGCAAGTTGTTCCACGGATTAATTGTTCTAACTGTCAGGAAATTTCTGCTTAGTTCTAGGTTGCTTCTCTCCTTGATTAGTTTCCACCCACTGCTTCTTGTCCTGCCCTCAGGTGCTTTGGAGAATAGCTTAACTCTTCTTCTTTGTGGCAGCCTCTGAGATAGTGGAACACTGCTATCATGTCACCCCTAGTTCTTCTTTTCATCAGACTAGACATAGTTCCAACAACTGTTCTTTGTGTGTTTCAGCCTCCAGTCCCCTAATCATCTTTGTTGTTCTTCGGTGCACTCTTTCTAGAGTCTCAATGTCTTTTTTACATCCTGGCGACCAAAACAGGATGCAGGTCAGTGTATATCTCTGCATTTCTCTCTCCCTCTGTCTGTCTGTCTGTCTGTGTGTTAGCATAGTCAGTTGTGACCAAACATTTTTCACTTGTGTTATCCATTGTAGTTTTCACCTATTGAAATATGTCTGAAATAAATTCCTTCTGGTGTTTTTCACTAGTGTTCTCTTGGACATATTCCAAAATTGGACTATTTCACACTTGTTTTGTTTTTGGTTTTTTTATTTCAAAGGACAGATTCTTAAGACAAGAAGGCAAGTTTTTTAAGAAAATTGCTGCTACCTAGAGCCACAATCAAAAACTATACAGTATTACTGGTTCTGGTTTTGTTGTTTATGTTTAGGCTATTTTAATGTTCCATCACAAGTTCCTGGTGATTGTAGTGGAATGAGGGAGAGAGACAGAATTTATCATTTTGAGAAGCATTGGAAACATTAAGAGCCAAAAAATGCTATACGATAGAGCACAGTCTATAGATGCTTCCTATACATTCAGCTGATCTTTTCTTCTAAATAACCTACTGTGGTTGTATTGCTATGTTCTTTTCTTCGTGTAGTGTAGTGTGTACTGAATTCTTATATGCTGAAACATTTCACTTACAATGTAAAGTACTGAAGTCACTTTTATCACCAGGAGCCCTGGTGGCACAGTAGTTAGAATGCAGGATTGCAGGCTAACTCTGCCCACAACCAAGAGCTCAATTCTGACTGGCTCAAGGTTGACTCAGCCTTCCATCTTTCCCAGGTCGGTAAAATGAGGATCCAAATTGTTGGAGGCGATATGCTGACTCTGTAAACTACTGAGAGAGGGTTGTAAAGCATGGTGAGTAGTATATAAATCTAAGTGCTATTGCTATCATCTCAGAATTGTGCCACCTCAGTGGCACTATCAACACCGGATGCAACAAGGGGTTTTGTTCATCATCTTGCTTGCAAAACTTGCCACTGATCCCCGCTGAAAGATAATTAATATCCGGGGATCATAATGTTGTGGTCTGCCAGCAGCCTGCAGAGCTGGCAGCAGAGTCAGACTGTGAGGAGGTTGGGGAAGAATATGGGCCAGTCTTGGAGTCTGGGGAAGGCTTGGATGAGGGCTCTGTGTCAGAGGCAGAGAGGGGGCCAGGGCCGTCTGGTAGTTATATGCTGCCTCCGGAGCCTCTGGAGCCTCCGGCCTGACATCTGTGAGGCAGAAGAACAGTGTGAGCCTGTTCCCAGTGTGCGCTTGCGCAGAGCTGCCAAAAGGGAAGAACAATTAAGATATAAAAGGGTGACTCGGGAGTAAGGCTTGGAGATGATTGGCTCCTCTCATAAGACATAAAAGAGGAGCAAACAGACGTGAGTCTTTGCAGGAAGCAATTAGTTCATCTAGTTGGTTCAAGCTCTGAGAAACCCTGTTTGACTCTGTGCTATGTTTGGCCTTGCAAAACTAATTGGCAATTAGGTCTCTGGCAGCATTTCAAGGGAGATAAATGTGGGTGCTTATCAACATTACCCTGAAAGACTGTGTCAACATGAGCAGGCTTCTGTCAGAATCTTCACAGAATGTTTGTGAATCATTACGGGCTGTGAATGAACATAATTCACAGCCGTCTAAATAAAAGAGGGTTTTTGGGATTAAGATTGTGATTTATGCTTTCTCAGGAAGTTTAGGTCAGAACACATGATCTGACTTCCATGTCTAAGGGAAAACTAGAACCTGGGTTTTCCCAATCCTCATCCAGCACATTAATATTATATTGGCTCCCAGCAGTGATCCATGTATTCCCAAACAACCGCAGTTCTGCACTTGCTTTTTGTATCATTGCTGTGATTTATATTTCCTACAGCTTTTCCTCCTTTTATGCAGAGTAAACAGAGCTTCAAATATATACTTCTGCACATTCCACAGAAATTCATTTAGAAAATATTAAAAGGATAGATTAACACTTAAAAGTAAGGAAAAAGAACAAACGGAATACTTTTTAACACGAGACTCATTTTATCAATGGCTAACCAGCAAAAAGGGACACGGTGGCTCAGTGGCTAAGATGTTGAGCTTGTTGATCAGAAAGGTCGGCAGTTCAGTGGTTCGAATCCCTAGTGCCATGTAATGGAGTTAGCTCCTGTTATTTGTCCCAGCTTCTGCCAACCTAGCAGTTCAAAGGCACGTAAAAATGCAAGTAGAAAAAATAGGAACCACCTTGTTGGAAGTAACAGCATTCTATGGCCCTTCGGCATTGAGTCATGCCAGCCACATGACTATGAAGACGTCTTCGGACAATGCTGGCTCTTTGGCTTTGAAATGGAGATGAGCACTGCTCCCTAGAGCCGGAAACGACTGGCACATATGTGCAAGGGGAACTTTTACCTTTTAACCAGCAAAAACATAAGTTAGAAATATGGAAACATAACAGAAGGATTAATTTCATAAGGAAGGTTTATTAAAATGGATAAGCAAATACTAGCATTATTATGAGATAAATACTGATGTGATGGATGCTATTGTTCATGTTATGATTACTATTTCTCAAATATAATTGTATGAAGACAGCACACTGTTTGTTCAGAATTGAATTTTTTTTGTATTTAATAAAAACGTTTAAAACTTTAAAAAAAGAAAAAGAAAAAAAATTCATCTATTTGGATGATAACTAGTTGGGGTTTTGGCACATTAAATTTGCTTTCAAGAGCTGACAAACATAGCAAGCAGCCTGATATAATTAATTCCTTAACAAAAGACCTTAGATCAGTAGATGTCCAGCTTGGAGAGAATATTGAGGCATTCAGTATTTAGCAATCTCAGAAATCTATATTTAGTTCTCAGCTTTGGTTAAATGGTTTTTTTATGTTTAGAAGAGCCACAGTTTTGCCTTCACTGTACAGCTCAAAAGCAAATATGTTGAGAGCTCCCATTGCTTGTCCCAGCTTCTGCCAACTTTGCAGTTCAAAAGCAAGTAAAAATGCAAGTAGATAAATAGGAACCACCTTTGGTGGGAAGGTAACAGCATTCCATACACCTTTGGCGTTTAGTCATGCCGCCACAGCACCATGGAGATGTCTTCAGACAGCTCTGGCTCTTCAGCTTTGAAACAGAGATGAGCCCCCTAGAGTTGGGAATGACTAGCACATATATGCAAGGGAATCTTTACCTTTATCTTACTACCATCCGATGAGCCGTATTGCTAATAGGGCTAAACAAAACCCTCATTTCTAAAGTGATCTCACCAACCCTGAATATCCATACTACTTTTAGGCCAGAACATTGCTATTATTCAGAATGAATCTTCCTCAAAGTCTCAGCTTTAAAACTAGTGGCACAAAATGTACATCTAAAGGTGGTTACTTGCAAAAACTACAACTGTTAGAAAAGATGTTGGCAAAAATGCAAATGATAGAGAAAGATGCATGCCTAGCACATAGGCTAAACAAAGCCCTCTGTGAAAACAATGTAATGGCAGCCTTTTTTTTTAAAGTGAACATTGTTAATGAAACATAACTGAATGCACATAAAAATAAGCTGATCTGGATATAAAGCATATAATGTTTTTAGAGTACATTCATATCCATGTTGATATAAAATTATATATGAGCTACATCAGCGTCAACTTTTTCCCATATTATTTCATCACAACTTTGTTTTTCAATAACTAGAGAATTCTTATTCATTTTCCTCTAAATCTTTCCCTAAGACAGGCTTTGTGTAAATGCTCCTTAATAAATACATTCCCAGTATGAAATATTTATTTAAATGTAGCTATCCTTAGATCCAATTTTGTCAGCTATTATCCCAGAGGTATGCCTGTTATTATAATTAACTTTTTTTTCCCCTGAAAATTTTCACTAGCGGAACAGCAATAATTTAAGATATCCCCGCAAAGATTAACTTGTGATGGTGTTTGTAAATAGACTGTGTTTGTGTTGTGTTGTGCATGTATGACAGAAAGAGAATATGCGTAAGGGTATATGTATATGTGTGCCACTACACACACATACACACACACATATGCGCATAATACATACTATCCAGGGGTGGGTTCCTGCCAGTTCTAACCTCTTCTATAGAAAAGGTTCCACAAATCTACAGTGCCATTTAGAACCGGTTCCAGCTCCCTCCCCACTCCCGTCCACACATCATCAAGATGAAGAGTGAGAGGAGGAATTCTGGGAGTTGAAGTCCACAAGTCTTAAAGCTGTCAAGTTTGAACACCCCTGGGTTTTTTTTCTAAAGGGTTAGGGGTGCAAGGGTCTTGTAACTTGACAGCTTTAAGACTTGCGTGCTTCAAATGCCAGAGTTTCTGAGCCAACATTTTGGTTGCTAAGCAAGAGCGTTGTTAAGTGAGTTTCACCACATTTTACAAGTTGGCCACGCCCACCCAGTCACATGCCTGGCAAGCCACTCCCACTCAGTCACACGGCTGGCAAGCTACTCCTACCCGGTCACATGGCTGGCAAGCCACTCCCACCCGGTCACATGGCCGGCAAGCCACTCCCACAAAGCAGGCCACACCTACAGAAGAAGTTGTAAAAAAATTTGAAACCCACCACTGATGTGTACCCACCTCTATAACCCTCTTCGATGCACCAGCTGGGAGAGGTATTTTTCCTCCTGAATTTCTGACAATAACTGGTATATCCCCACCCAACTCACCAAGAGTTGTTTATTGTAAAAATGAGTAATTTTATATCCATACATTTCACAGAGTAGGAAGAAGAGAAGAACGATAAGCAGGCTGTCAGCCTTTCTTACCTTGGGCAAAATGCACAGGAGGGGAGGGAGGGAGCAGAAATTGTAAAAACACATACAGTTAAACAAGGCCCTTTAGCTGGTAAGAGTGAACATTTGTTGAAAGACATCTAGTTGCTCAAAAGGAAGAAAGGAATAACCCTGTCCCTCACTCCATCTTCTAGCCTCTGGGTTCAACCATGGTTAGAGCTTTTGTGAAAAGCAGCTGGACGCAAAAGCCCACTGCTATTCTTCCAGATCACAACTCGGAAATGCATTTTAATCAAGTCAAAGGAATCCTGCCTTGTGGCTTCCCCATATAGCAGCTGCTCCTTTTTTTTCCTTTCTGCAAAGGGTCAGACAGACAGACACAGCACGTACATTTAAAGAGATGCTAGCAATTTATTTTCCTTTTTAATATTAAAGGGGGGGGGTGAAGCCTCTTTTTTTTCCTAGGACTTATGGCAACTCAGGGAACTCTTTGAATTCCATTTTTAAAAAAAAATTCTGAAATGGATCAGCTGGAAGGAAAACCACTTGGCTTGTGGTCTTCCCCCACCTGTTAGTGAAGATAATTATTTTAAACTGGTTGGAAATAGAGTGAAACCTGAGGTCATATGGAAGCATTCCGAGGTAGGGATTCCCAATCTTGGTAACTTTAAGACATGCGGACTTGCTGGCTGGGCAATTCTGGCTGTTGAAGTCTAAAGGTAAAGGTTCCCCTCGCACATATGTACTAGTCGTTCCTGACTCTAGGGGGTGGTGCTCATCTCTGTTTCAAAGTCAAAGTGCCAGCACTGTCCAAAGTCGTCTCCGTGGTCCTGTGGACAGCATGACTAAACGCCGAAGGTGCATTGAACGCTGTTACCTTCCCACTAAAGGTGGTTCCTATTTTTCTACTTGCATTTTTACATGCTTTTGAACTGCTAGGTTGGCAGAAGCTGGGACAAGTAATGGGAGCTTGCTCCGTTACGTGGCGCTAGGGATTCGAACTGCCGAATTGCCAACTTTTCTGATCGACAAGCTCAGTGTCTCAGCCACTGAGCCCCTGTGTCCCCTTGTTGAAGTCTACGTGTCTTAAAATTGGGAAGTCCTGCTCTAGGGCAAAATACAAAATGTAGAGGCGGATGAAAGCTTTAATCTGCACTCCCTTTCAAGGAAGGTTCTAAAGGGGACCATCCAAATCAATGAGGAAAAAGCCATTGCTGTTTTCTAAAACAGTAAGCGAGAGGATAATAATAATAATAATAATAATAAATTTGGATTTATTAGCCGCTCCCTTTCCAAATAGGACTCGGGGCGGCGTACAATGGAGCATATAACATGAAACATATATAACAACACCCAACGTACATACATACACAACACACATACATACACGGAGGAGGAAGCAAATTACATCAATAGACAGTTAAAAATCTGTTTTAAAATACCCCAATTGTAAAAACCCAATAAAATTAATATTTAAGAACAATTTAAAAACAGTTTGGAGGAATGGGAAAATTACGGTTGCGATTGAGCCAGGCCGGATAATTGAAAGAGGTGGGTCTTCAGCTGTACACGGAAGGAGCGGAGATCGGAAATCATCCTGATGTCACGGGGGAGGTCATTCCATAGGGCTGGGCCCATCACAGAGAAGGCTCTGCTCCTGGGTGTCGCCCCCCGGCACTGTTTGGCGGACGGCACCCGGAGAAGTCCCTCTCTGTGTGAGCGAATTGGTCGTAGGGATGTGTGGGGCAGGATGCGATCCTGCATATAACTAGGCCCTGTGCCATGGAGCGCTTTAAAGATCATAATCAAAACCTTGAAACGCACTCGGTAGACCACAGGCAGCCAGTGCAGCTCGCGCAGGAGAGGTGTTACAGGGGAGTATCTAGTCCTCCCCATAATCACCCGCGCGGCCGCGTTCTGGACCAATTGTAGTCTCCGAGTGCATCTCAAGGGAAGCCCCATGTAGAGAGCATTGCAGTAATCCAGGCGAGACGTCACTAGCGCATGGGTGACTGTGCGTAGGGCATCCCGGTCCAATAAGGGGCGCAATTGGCGCATCAGGCGAACCTGATGGAACGCCCCCCTTGCCACGGCTGTTACATGGTTATCCATGGACAGCCGGGTATCCAGGAGGACGCCCAAATTGCGCACCTGTTCCATGGGGGCTAGTTGGACGCCCCCGATGGCCAGAGATGGAAGCACCTGGTTGAACCGGGAGGCCGGAAGCCACAGCCACTCCGTCTTGGAAGGGTTGAGTTTTAGTCGGTTGCCATCCATCCAGACCCGTACGGCCTCCAGACACCGGGACATCATTTCGACGGCCTCATTGGGGTGGTTCGGAGTGGAAATGTATAGCTGAGTATCATCAGCATACAGATGATATCCCACTCCAAAACCACGGATGATCTCGCCCAGCGGTTTCATATATGTGTTGAACAGGAGAGGCGAGAGCACCGATCCCTGTGGCACTCCACATGTGAGTGGCCTCCGGGTCGAACTCTGCTCCCCTGTCAACACACGTTGCATCCGACCAGAGAGGTAGGAGCCAAACCACCGTAAAACGGTGCCTCTGACTCCCAGCCCCTCTAGCCGGTGCAACAGGATACCATGGTCGATGGTATCGAACGCCGCCGAGAGATCTAATAGGACCAGGATAGAGGAACAACCCCTATCTCTGGCCCTCCAGAGATCATCAACCAATGCGACCAAGGCCGTCTCCGTGCTGTGCCCGGGTCGGAAGCCGGACTGGCGCGGGTCTAGATAATCATTTTCCTCCAGGTGACGTGGGAACTGCTGTGCTACCACACTCTCTACAACCTTCGCTAAAAAAGGAAGGTTGGAGACTGGACGATAATTGACTAGGTCCGTTGGGTCCAGGGAAGGCTTCTTGAGCAGGGGCCTCACCACCGCCTCTTTCAAGGCGGCCGGTAGAGACCCCTCACCCAACGAGGCGTTCACCAGGCCCAGGAGCCAGTCACGCGTGACCTCCCAGGATGCCAGTACAAGCCAGGAGGGACACGGGTCCAATAAACATGTGGTGGGTCGCAGACGTCCACGCAACCTGTCCAAATCCTCGATGGCAACCGAGTCAAACTCCTCCCAAAGCGGTCCCTCAAGACTCGCAACGGGCGTCTCTACTGAACCACTGAAAGGGGTCCATCCCATCCGGATTTGAGCGACTTTGTCCTGTAGATAATTCCCAAACTCCTCTGCTCTGCCCTGTAAAGGGGCTTCCCGTGGTCTCTCAAACAAGAGGGAACGGGTCACCCGAAACAGGGCGGCAGGGCGGTTATCTGCAGACGCAATAAGAGCAGCGCAATGTTGACGTTTGGCCGCTCTTAGTGCCACAAGGTACGTCTTCAAATAGGCTCGTGCCTGTGCTCGGTCAAATTCGGAACGGGAGGATCTCCAACGACTCTCTAGGCGTCTCTTGTGGCGTTTCATAACCCTTAGCTCCTCGGTGAACCAAGGTGCCAGGGTGGTTCTTCGCCGCAGGAGAGGCCGCAAAGGCGCCACCCGGTCTAGGGCCCCGGTAGCCGCACTATTCCATGCGATTACCAGGTCCTCTACTCGGGGGCGGGTCAGGTCCACAGGAGGTGGCCCAAGTTCCGTCTGGAACCTATCCGGTTCCATCAGGCGCTTGGGGCGGAACCATCTAATACCTTCCAGTTCCGCCTCCTCGCGGCGGGGGGTAGCACCAGGGAAGTCCAGCCGGAGAAGTGAGTGATCCGACCATGACAGGGGAATAGTGTCTAGATCCCCTATTCCCAGATCACTCGTCCACTGGCCAGAGACAAAAACAAGGTCCAGGGTGTGGCCTCCCTCGTGAGTAGGGCCCTGAATTAACTGGGTCAGGTCCATGGCTGTCATGGAAGCAGTTTGAAGCTGTGGCAAGAGGATAAACGTCCCAGTCTTCAAAATGGTGTACCGTCTATGAGATATATGGACTCAAAGTAGCTGGAGAATTCTGGGAGTTGGAGTTCATACATCTTAAATGTACTTGGGTTGAGAAACACAGATCGAGGGTACTACAGAGCAATAATTCTGATAAATACCTAGAAGAAGAAATTGATCTAGAAGCCTATTGAAAGAAATGTGGAAATTACAATGGATTGCCAGAAAGCCCACATTACCAATTCACTTTAGCATTTTTAGTCTTTAAAGCAGCCGAATCTAATTATCTCTCCAGCCTAGCACATTCCTAGTCTGTCATCATTCTGTCCTATTTTACTTTTTTTCTCCTCTCCAAGAATTTCATTTAAGCCTCAGATTTCAATTAGTAAATCAATAACAGGCATCTGTTGCATTTCTACTACTTTTTAATAAGAGCTGTATTTGAAAGTCGAACACCCTTGCAAATTGCTCCAACATGCTCTTAAAAGGTTAAACATTGCTCTGAAAGCTCTCTCTGCCCCCCCCCCCAGTTGTTAAGCAAAGTTTTCATTAGCTATTATAATAAACCTACAATGGGGGTTATGGAATTGAATTCAGCAATTTATTATAATTAGTGATTTAGTTACTATTACCGAAGTGCCAAGATATGAGCCAAAACCCCATAATCTATTTATAGAGAGCACCATGCTATTCACATCAGGACTGGGTGTTACACATGCCACATCTTATTTCTACAATGCTGGGGGAAAAATATTTATTGATTAAACAAACTCTCACACAAAATTGCAAATGTCACACTCCCTCCTTATTATATCCAGGAACAAGAAGCTCTGTCAGCCATGTGTATTTGCTGCCTGTAAATTCTTCTAAGAAGACCATGATAGTAGTATAGCCTTTGTTGTCATTGTACATCATGTATACAATGATATCACAAGAAGAGTACTCAACTCCTCTGCTTGTAATAAAATTCCGTATATCACCAGGCTTGAAATTTTTGGCCTGGATAACCTTGAACTATGCCATCTACATTCCAACCTGAGCTTAGTGCACAAGATAATCTGCCATAAGGTTCTACCTGTTAATGACTACTTTGACTTCAACTGCAATAACACAAGGGCTATCAATAGATACAAACTAAATGTAATCCGTTTTAATCTTGATTTCAGGAAAAACGATTTCAGCAATAGAGTAGTAAGTGTGTGGAACATCCTACCTGATCCTGTTGTTAGTTCCTCTAACCCCCATACCTTTTACCTTAAGCTGTCTATCGTGGACCTTACATGTTTCTTAAAAGGTCCCTAAGGGGGCGTGCATAAGCGCACCAGTGTGCCTACTGTCCCCATTTATGTGTACTCTTTTTATGTGTTTATGGCTATGTTTCACTTATTTATATCCATTTATTTGTGCCATTTTTTCATGTGGTTTCATACTTGTTTCCTTGTACTTGTTGACAAATAAATAAATAAGTAGGTTTTAGCCTCACTGGTGCAATCCATGACAACAAATACAAACAATATAAATAGTATAAAGAATAATCCGTATGCAAGTAATTAGGGGGGGGGAGAAAAAGAAAGAAATAGAAAAACTAGTCACACGTTTCCGCTTGTGAATGGAGTGATTGTGGTTGTGTTTAAGAGTCTGACAGTCCAAGGATAGAAACTATTTAAAAACTTATTTGTTCATCTGGCTATGTTTTGATGTCTTCTGCCTGATGGTAGAAGTGCGAAGAGACACTGACCAGGGTGTGAATCATCTCTGAGTATCTTCCTTACTCTGCTAAAGCACCAAGACCTGGTGGTGTCACCTAGTGGTGTAAGAGGGCAACCAATGGTTTCTTGTGCCAAATTTATCATTCTCTGTATGCCTTCCTGTCCGCAGCAGTTAAACCAGCACACCATACCATAATGCAGTATGTGAGGACACTTTCCATCATGGATCAATAGAAAGAGGTCATCAGCCGTTCCGCCTGAATTTTTTTTTCACAGGACTCTAAGGACATGAAGTCTCTGTTGGGCCTTGCCAATCACCAGGGATGTGTTGTTTTTCCAGGTGAGATTTTGACTAATAAGCACTCCCAAGAATTTAAAAGAAGAAACCCTCTTCACACAGCCCTCCTTGATATACAGTGGGGCAGGTTCCTCTCTGTGTTTCTGGAAATCTAGCACCATCTCCATGATGTAGATGTTGGTCTAAAATATTTTTTTTAAATGGGGAGAAAAGAGGGAAAGGAAATGGCACATTGGAGCAGTTGAACTGCTGGCTTGATTATCCCAAAATAGGACCAGTCTAAAGTTACAGTTTGCTTGGTGTCTTGTGGTGAGTCTTACTTTCCCATTTAGAAGAGATAGTTATTTTAATTCTCCCAATACATCTCTGAGTACGTGGACAAGATATGTGAAGAATTTGGACAAATGTCTGCATTCTTTATCCATCATAGTCATTTCAATTACTGTCAATCTTCAAATACTCTGGAAAGAAGTGGATTATTTAGACCAATTTCAATCCAGTTTCAGATCATATTTTGCATATGTTTTGGTTACCTGGTTGATAGTGTTTGCTAAAAAAAACAGCCATGATTTTCTGTAAAAGAATACACATGAAATCTTGAGTCAGTGAATATGATATGGCGTTGATAACCCAGAATACCATTGACCAGCTTCAGCACATTCACAAAGCTTGCTCTTTCTAGATTGGAATAGTTTAGTTAATTGGTTTTTTTTTTTTTTTTGGAGAATTTTGTACTTTTGCTGCAGCCAGTATTTTTGCTGCAGTTTTATTTCTCAAGATAGAGGATAGGTTAAACTATTTTTCCCATATAAAACAATTAATAGTAAATCAACTCTCTAAAGTTCCTAACTTTTTTAGTAGAAATGTATAACTTGTTTTTTTTTTTCTTTATTACAACCAGTATGGCCGCAAGAGGTGGCAAACAGAAAACAAGATATATTTTATTAAGAAAACAATCAATCCAATCATTTCTAGGGTAACAGAACTCTTGGTTTCACATTGAGCCTTATAATTGTCCCCATGTAGGAAGGAATAAAGCACTGGATATACAGCCTGGTACAGCTCATTTCTTAATTATGGACTTTAGTCAATGTTTCAGTCAATAATAAGAGCTCCTACAGCTGACCTATGCCAACAGTCAAAGAAATAAAAGTGCTTCTGTTAGTCTGATACTAGTTAAGATAAACCAAAAACATGTTCCTCAGAAGGAAATGAAACTTAAGCCAGCTGCATGAGTAATAGGTAAGGATGGGGGGGGGGGAATCAATATTATGCATAAGCCTTTTCATCTTCTACATAAAACTTTGCAATAAAGAAAAGCGTGTCCACAGTTCTGTAGCCTGCAAAAGTAGATATATTTTTTTGTAATCTGAATCTTTTATGCAGCTAAAACAAGGCCCTATCCAGGATGGATGACAGCAACTTTGAAAAATGGCATTTCCCACTGATCGTCACCACTGGGGGTAAGTAGATGCACTAGAATGATACAGCTTGCAAACTGGGAAAAAATAACTTCGCAGCCATCAGATCTGAGCACTGATGCTTGTGGTATTGCCATATCCACAATAGCTACCAGAGGGATTTTAAAAAAATAATGAAAAAGCATGAAAAACAAACCCCTGAGTACTAACATGAAAAAAATGCAAATGAACCAAACAGATGCAAATAATGGAATGTAAAACAAACTAAACTTTGACCAGTAAATTCAAATTGAATTCTAATGCCAAAGCAAAGATAAGCTTGCATGCCCATAATAATAATAAATGTTTGCTTGAAATAAGCATTCCTGGGGTGTGTTTCTGTTTTGCCCTGTTTTTTCACAATGTGGTCTAAAAGGAGATTAGAATAGAATAGAATAACAGAGTTGGAAGGGACCTTGGAGGTTTTCTAGTCCAACCCCTTGCTTAGGCAGGAAATCCTACACCACTTCAGACAAATGGTTATCCAACATCATTGTTGGAGCATTCACAACTTCTGGAGGCAAGTTCTTCCACTGATTAATTGTTCTAACTGTCAGGAAATTTCTCCTCAGTTCTAAGTTGCTCCTCTCCTTAATTAGTTTCCACACATTGCTTCTTGTTCTACCCTCAGGTGCCTTGGAGAATAATTTGACTCCCTCTTCTTTGTGGCAACCCCTGAGATATTGGAACACTGCTATCATGTCTCCCCTAGTCCTTACAAATACTGTATGACGACATATGATGGGCATAGTGTTATTTGGTGGGTTGGGATTTTTGTTGTTGTTGTTGTTATAAATTTGCTAAGTAGTATCCCTTTTTTGATAAATGGGATGAAAAGAATTGGAAATTTCCAAAACAAACACATGATAGATTGCTATATTATCAGATTTATCTAGCGACAACAGGACATGAATAAATAAACTGCAGAATCTGTCATGAACTCAGGGTAGGCTATACTTGAATTTTGATGGGAAATTACCATTTTATGCCACGTATGTTATCATGAGTTGCTATCCATTCCACTTTCATAAACCGGAGTCACAGCTGACTGACACTCTAAGCACCGCTTCAGGCATTTATATGCAGTAGCCAATTGTCTAATACCATGGACCAAAAAAGAAGTTGGCATTAGCTTTTCATAGCTTAATTTACTCTTTTCCTATCCATGTGAATTGAAATTTTTTTCTGTGAGGTCACACATATTGAACACTAATTCATATGCATGATTGAAGAGAGTAACTCCGATTTCTCCAACTTGAACAGGATTGACAAGTACAGGGGCTCACAAATTATAATGCAGCAAATAGAAAAATGGTTATCTTTGATTCAAACACAGACATTAAAATCTATCCTCTTCCTGTTTCAGCCTGGCTCCAAATAAGTGAATAAAGTTCAATGTAAGATGTGGAGTACATCTGATTTTTTTTTAAAAGACAAAGATTTGAGATTGAGATTTTTTCAATACCTTCATCTTCACAGCTTTATCTCTCTCTCTCTCTCTCTCTCTCTCTCTCTCTCTCTCTCTCTCTCTCTCTCTCTCTCTCCTCCCTCCCTCCCTCCCTCCCTCCCTCCCTCCCTTTAAAATTTAGAATAGAATAGAGGTGGAAGGGACCTTGGAGGTCTTCTAGTCCAACCCCCAGCCTAGGCAGGAAACCCTACACCACTTCAGACAAATGGTTATCCAACATCTTCTTTAAAACAATGTTGGAGCATTCACAACTTCTGGAGGCAAGTTCTTCACTAATTCATTGTTCTGTCAGGAAATTTCTCCTCAGTTCTAAGTTACTTCTCTCCTTGATTAGTTTCCACCCATTGCTTCTTGTCCTGCTCTCAGGTGCTTTGGAGAATAGTTTGACTCCCTCTTCTTTGTGGTAACCCCTGAGATATTGGAACACTGCTATCATGTCACCCCCTAGTCCTTCTTTTCTTTTGCTTTTTTAGTTTTAAATTTTATTTATAAACATGTAACATACATATACACAAAACTTAGACGTACACCACATTTACACAATACAATGCAAACAGGAACTTCCTGTTCTTTCTAATAGCAATTACCAATCTAATCGCTCATCTTATTTCCCCTTGTTTCCCCTTCTATTATATTTCATTTGTATTTCACCATTATTAACCCTCTTATCTTACTCATCTGTCTGCTATATTGGCTGATTACCTCTAGTAAGTTTAAACCACTTGGATACATATATGTGTGTTAATTTTCCTTAACTACTATTTTTGGGCTTTGTTGTCTTCCTTCATTGCTCCTTGTTTCTTTCCTCCATCCACCTATACCATTTATCCCATATCTGGTAGTATTCTGTTTCTTCTTTTCCCTGGATTTCTTTTGTTAATTTGTCCATTTCAGCACAATCCATAACCTTTCTTATTATTTCATCTTCGCTTGGAATTAATTTCTTTTTTCATTTCTGGGCAAAGGCAATCCTTGCCGCCATAATTATATGTAATATTAAATACTGAATTTCTTTTTTTATATTTCACAGTCATTATTCCTAATAAAAAACTTCAGGTTTCCATTCTATTTTAACACCTGTTATTATCTATAGCCACTTTTTGATCCTTTTCCAAAAAAAATTAGCCTCCTCACAGGTCAACCATAAGTGGTAGTATGTTCCATGTATTGATTCACATTTCCAGCATTTTGGGGAGGTATTTGTTGAGATTTTAGCTAACCTTGTTGGTGCCAGGTGCCATCTGTAAAACATTTTGTGTAGTCCTTCTTTTCATTAAACTAGACATACCCAGTTCATTGTATGTTTTAGCCTCCAGTCCCCTAATCATCTTTGTTGCTCTTCTCTGCACTCTTTCTAGAGTCTCCACATCTTTTTTACATCGTGGTGACCAAAACTGACTGCAGTATTCCAGGTGTGGCCTTATATTATTTGAATGATGGTCTTTAAATCTTAGCTTTTAGACCTCCTTGTTTAGCTCTTAAATAGAACCAAACTCCTGTGCTTCAAGATTTGTGACTTCTAGACTAGCTGAAATGACAACATTCCTTGGTTTTTTATGTTTTGTATTTAATTAATTGCAAGATCTCGTTTGTCTGAAAGGACACACAAATTGTATGCATCTGAAAATAATATGCAAAATATTTTTACATTTGGGGATATTCCTTGCAGACAAGTGCATTTGAAGCAAAAATAATACATTAAATGCCTGCACTAGAACAAATGTACAAAATAGCTCTATGTAAGTACTGTTTTATGGTTTGTACAGTATGATGTTGTATTTCTTCTAGTCTTTCTTAGATATTATAAATTAATTGTTCTAAAATAATTAATTTTTACTTCTTATCCTAATTATTTGTGATTTTCTTGTTTCATTTGCTGTTCTATGACCATATTAAAAATGATTGATGGATCTATGCAGTGTTATCCAAAGATTTAAAATAACATTACATATTGACCAAAATACTATATGTGATAGGTAGCCCATTCCTAGCTATTGCATCAAAATGTTCCTAATGCTATAGCAACTAAATCAGATTTACAGGGATGGAAATCTCTTTGTTGTATAATAAATGAAAAGAAGAAAAAGAAGAAAGAAATATAAAACGATGGGTTTTCTGTTGTTATTCTTGTTTATGTTTGTTTAACGGTACAAAGTAGAATTTCTATCTATACTACTTCAACTTACTGAAAAAAAATCATTCTTTGTTTCAGTTGAATAATTTTACATTTCAGTTTATTAGTTTAATCAACAATCAACTCACTCTTGTGTTCAAGGTTAAAAGTCTCAGTTTTATGAGCCCAGTCATGCTGAGCAGGGTCCAGTTTAGGAACTCAAGAAAAAAGGATAAAAGTAATTTGAAATAAAAGCCCACGTGATAATACAGAATGTGGCACCCAAAATAAGCCACTAAATTTAATTTCTTATATAAAAGCACTGGGACCAAGAACTGCAAATCATGCTTCAGAGCCCTTTCTGATATATCCGATTATGATTCCTTCAGCCACATGGCCAATGATGAGGAACAGATGAAGATGGAGATTCTGGGTATTTGAGGGCAAAACAGCTGGAAAAGCTCATTTAGTTCCCAGTTCAGAAAAAGCACTCCAATTCCACTGTTCTTTTGAACCAGTCTAGCACTTCCACACCACAAACAGAATGTGACAATTCATTTCCATTTGTGTACTCAGCCATTCCATGTCATGGCTTGCTATCTAAAAAGATTTGTTTAACTTCCAGAACTAAGAGTCATGGATAGATCCTTGATCCTTGAACAGGAATTGGTTCAAGCTATTGCCAACATACTGCCAACATACTGCACTATGTTGGCAAATTCCTAAAGTCAGATACATGTTGTTTCAACTTTTCTAAATTTAACACCAATCACTGCTCACATGTTTCTACTATCAATGAAGTAGAACATACTTATCAAAACGCATTTTCAAGAGAGTACTTTAATAAAACCACAGCAAAACACTTCTGCTTATAAGGAATTTCATCTGGCCGTATATATTACTGTTTGGTGTGGGTGATCATACTTTTTATCTGTTCTTATGACATTTTTACTACTTCTAGACCAGGGGTGTCCAAACTTGGGAACTTTAAGACTTGTGGACTTCAACTCCCAGGCTGGGGAATTCTGGGAGTTGAAGTCCACAAGTCTTAAAGTTCCCAAGTTTGGACACCCCTGTTCTAGACTAATTCTGAAAGCTGCTGCTATAGTCATTTGATACCAATCCTGCCATTCCATTATATACTTTATATTCTCCAATGAGAATGTAGCTCAGTTATTAGTGGTGCCTTTGACTTCATCTTGTTTCTTCTATGTGCCAGTTGTTTGTATCTTTCAGGACACAGGTTTAATGCTCTGTAAAAACAGCTTGAAACCCATGTTAATGAATAGCCCAAGCTTTAGGCCTACAAACTCTTACCCAGATAGTATGATAGCTAGATCTTCATTAATGGTTTAGATGAGGCATGACTAAATGCCGAGGGTGCATGGAGTACTGTTACCTTCCCACCAAAGTGGTCCCTATTTTGCATTTTTACATGCTTTCAAACTGCTAGGTTGGCAGAAGCTGGGACAAGTAACAGGAGCTCACTCCGCTACGCAGCGCTAGGGATTCGAACTGCTGAACTGCCAACCTTTCTGATCGACAAGGTCAGCATCTTAGCCACTGAGCCACCGCGTACCTTCTGAAGGAATAGTCCTCCACAAAGAGGGCAGGGCAACTATGTCAGCATACTTCTCTGCCAGCTCGTAGACTGAAAGGAATAATTCCAACATCACTCATTTGCCTGTCTTCTTGGTGAAAAAAATGAAGAAATTTGCACACCATAATGATTTGATCATTTTTGCTAAAGCTACCAAACAGTATAGTTTTGCCTTGATAAAGCTCTCTGTGTTGCCTTTCAGCTTCTCCCTGTCACTTGTCAAAACCATGAGGGGCAATGAATTGTTGCAAAAGCCTCTTCTGGAGCACATAGTGGAGGAGGCATCTGATATGTTCTCTAGCATTGCTCACTAAACCTTGATGAGTCAGTGCCAAAGGAGGCAGTGCAGCAGGAACACCAGCAGTGCTCTCCGAAGCTTGACTAATGCTGCTAGAGAAGCCACAAGAATCTGCGCTAGAGCATTGCAAAATGAAGCAAGAATGTCTCTCTCAGATTTGGGTTAATGTCAGAGTTCCAAGTGTGAGAATCAAGAAATATAACTTATTGATCTATTAGATTCAACAAGTCCTATGGAGGATAGAAGGCCCCAGAAGAAAGAGATATGAACCAAAGTTTTCAATTAGGATGATTTCAACATTTACCAGAAATATTTGCAATCCTGCTGAGCCGTTGCTAACTGTGAAATATGTATTTTTTTTGCAAAATATGCACTTGTATGGATTTGTTTAAAACGGGAAGAATGAAACTGCTGGAAATGAGGAATTGAAAATAATGTACACAGATGTTCACGGATAGTGACAATTTGTGAAGTTGTGAATCATGTATGTGGTTAGAGAAATAGTATAAAGGATAAGGTTCAAGATCAGCTTGGAGCTCTTTGATTTATAGCAGGCCTTGTAGGACTTGCTATTTCTCATTGGCCCACTGCAATTATTTGTTGATGTAGTGTATTACCACTCTTATATCTTTTATATCTATTCATTTCTAATGTTCCAAATTATTAGAAACAATAAATCTCTGATCTTAAAGTAACAATTTTTGCTTTGGGTTGTTGGCTTTGTTTCCTATTGGAATTTTCCTATGACACAAGTAACAGCCGCAGCAAAAGAAGACTCCTCAAAGTTTCATTTTATTAGAGATGTCATATTGGCACATCTGGGAAAAATCGAATCTGAAAGTTTCCAGGTTTTCCCCACCCAAATGAAAGTCCAAGCCCTTGCCCAGCACCCACATGTCCCTCACATGATCCAATTGTGAAATACCTCCAGTTGTGGAGCCCTCCACAACTGGAAATGCCTCCCAGTCACCTCATCACAGCTGCAGGGCAAGGCAGCCTTGACTCTCTAAGAAAAGAATGTTATTTTGACTATATATCACCCACACGCTATATAATCCCCCCTCCCATTTTCCCACAGTAGAAAATGTGGCAGGCCTGAAGGCCCAATGTAGAAGATGGCTTCCAGGTCTGACAGTCTCTTTGCTTCACTCTTAAATGGAGAGAGGGCACCATGGACTTCCATAAGAGCTCCAGCCCCTTTTCCACCAATTTTCTGAGCACCTTTTTCCTCACTCCTTTAGGCTTACCAGTAAGAGAAAATCCAGGGGACATGCATGCTTGAAAACTTCCTTTCCTCTTAGATATCTTTTTCAATGGCCTTTTTCTAGTGAAGATTGTCAGTAGCTTATCCTTGGCCGGTTTGATTGTCTTCTCCTGCCAAGAGCTTTCACACTAGAATTCAAGCAGCATTTGAAGACTTTCTGAAGACGCTGACATTGAGAACATTTTAAAAGATGGCTAATAGCAGCCATTTTCAAAATAAACAAATAGAACTAATCCATTCATCTTCCTTTTTATTTTATTTTTACTGTCCTTTGGATGAAAACTAGAACAGTAGCTAAGCTGAGGCCGCTTTTCTCTTTTATTTTTATTTGATCAGTTTTTGCATCCTAGTGCCCAAATGCTCCATGAACTTTTTCAAAATTCAGAACACATTGTTTTAAAAAGAAATGGTTTATGTCTGAATCAACACAGAGCTTTTAGTGACTCCCTGTTGATACTTTAATAACAGAGGGATCTGAATTTGCTCCTCATGAATAAAAGAATAATGTAAAGAAGGAAGGAAGGAAGGAGGGAAGGAAGGGAGGGAGGGAGGAGGAAGGAAGGAAGGAAGGAAGGAAGGAAGGAAGGAAGGAAGGAAGGAAGGTTCTTCAAAAGAAGAAACTTACTGCCCAGACTCCACCCCATAAGGGATTATAGGGTCGTTAAACAAAGATGATGATGATACCACTTTTATTCTCTCATTGGTGGGAATTTGCATCACACTTTGCCTTTATTGGTTCGCTCTATTGTTCCAAGATCATTATAGGTTGACTTTACAGTTTTTTTAGTAACTGGCCCATCCGCGAAGTTGGCAGCAGATTCGGACATTGAGGAGGTTGGGGAGGATCATGGGCCAGTCCTGGAGTTTGGGGAAGGCTCTGATGAGGGCTCTGTGTCGGAGGCAGAGAGAGGGCCAGAGCCATATGCCAGTTATCAGCTGCCTTCAGAGTCAGACATCAGTGAGGCAGACGAACAGCTGGAGCCTGTTCCCAGTGTGCACATGCACAAGTTGCCAGATGAAGGGGACAGCTAAAGAACAGGGGTCGACTTGGGAGTAAGGCCAGACAATGAATGGCCCCTCCCAGGAGAAATAAAAGAGGAGCAAAATGGGAGTGGATTTTGCAGGAGACAATTAGTTTACTTAATTGATTCGTGACTCTCTGAGACTCCTTGCCGAGTTTTGCAGATATTGGCCTGGCAGCTCTCCAAGCCAGATAAACTCTGTGGCTGTAAATCCTCCCTTCAAAGACTTTGCTGGATGAGAATGAGCAGAATTCACAGTAAATTAATAAAAGGGTTTTCTGTCAGGACAAAGAGTTTGCTTCATGCTCTTGGGAAGCCTCGGTCAGAACAGTAACCAGATGTGGAAACAGTGATGAAATGGAAGTGCCTTTCCCCCAAAATTGTCTTTATTTCCATTTCTTTGATAAAACTGCTCACTTCCCTTCCAGCTCGTCGAAACAAACCAACTGTCTTCCTCTGCCCTTACATCAATCATCTGTTTCTTCTCCCTATCCTTGTATAACTAGATAGATTTTCCCAGATAGTTTTTTTTTCTTCCTCCACAAACAGACAAACTCAACCACCACTCTGGAAATGTTAAAGAATACTTCAGTGTACAAAATATCCCCTTGCTCCTCACACACATGGATTAAGTATCAGTTCCACCAGTGTTATAGAGTTGACTTTCATATGAGGATGAGTGTTATAACCATTAATCTGATTTTAGGCCTCAATGAACTGAAATAAACTACATCTGAGCAGGCATGAATAAGGTTGTAGTAGTATATAGTTCAGTCAGTTCCATTAGTGTAAATCAGCCTTCACTTCTCATTATGTTACATGATGACTCTAATCTAGAGCATCTAAAAGAATTGCATCAGTTTTATCAGTCAGGGGAAAATCTGAGTTGAATTTGAAACTAGCACCAGGATAATAACAAATAAACCACAGTTACTTAGTAACTGATTGTTATCTTCCAATCTAGCATTTTAATCCGGATACCATTGTGATGGCTTACTTGAGTATAAAAATCAAAGTTAGTTTCCCCTCTATGCATATCATTTATATTTTATTTATTTGTATCCCAAGTTTAATAGTCTTACAAATAACACAGCACAGCAAAGCAAACATATCCAGCACACTTTCTTCTTCCTATTTTTCCCCATAACAACAACCCTGTGAGGTGAGTTGGGCTGAGGAAGAGTGACTGAGTCAATGTCATCCAGCTAGCTATTCAGGATGTCATCATGTTTTTTAAAAAACTTTGTTTAGGGACGTAAATAAGTGTACTGTAACTAAGAAAACCAGTAAAGCTGATTTTGGTATGTCTCCATTGTTTTGAAATTTGGTATAGTTCCATTGATTCCGTTGTCTCAAAAATTATTCCACTGCTTTAAAATGTTATATTCTTAAAATTCTTAATTAGCTTTAAAATCAATGTTGTCTTAATTAGCTTTAAACAAAAACAAAAATCACATAACTTACAAAGAAAAGCATCCAACAAAAAAATGTCTGTACATTTTTCATGCAAATCTTTTGAAATTTGCAAACTGGAAAAATTAAGGGAGATCAAACTTGTCAGATTCTTCTGATGTTGGCTCCCTAGAGAAAAGAAGTCTGTGAATCCAGGTTTGTCTCTTCTATTTCCTTTCTGTTCACAAACTATGTTGACATTTGATTCACAGATCTAAACTTACACACTAGTTTCATGGATAATAGACTGTGTCTAGCTAGAGTTAGATAATACTGCATATACTTACAATTAGGTTAATTACAGTATGGCTGTTCAACTACTTTAAGAAAGCACTCAAGTATATTGGATATGTCTATATTTTGTCTGAGTTGTGACAATACGTCAATCAACCGGATTGCATGATGATATTAGTTTTACAGAACTTCTGGATATTGTCTATTCAGTAGTGTTCCATCTATTGTAATTAAAGGAACTTGGATAAATTTCCACTTGTTTGACCTCTAGTATCCACAGAGTGCCTTTATATAGATATATAGAGGTAGGTAGATATAGAGAAATAGAGATAGAGATGATAGAGATAGAGATAGAGATAGAGATAGAGATAGAGATAGAGATAGATAGAGATAGGGATAGGGATAGGGATAGGGATAAGGATAGGGATGGGTGGGTGAGTGGGTGGATGGGTGGGTGGATGGATGGATAGCTAGAGAGAGAGAGAGAGAGAGAGAGAGAGAGAGAGAGAGAGAGAGAGAGAGAGAGAGAGAGATGATAACAGATAGATAAGATAGATAGATAGATGGATGGATGGATGGATGGATGGATGGATGGATGATGATAGATGGATAGATGGATAGATGGATAGATGGATAGATGGATAGATGGATAGATGGATAGATGGATAGATGGATAGATGGATAGATGGATAGATGGATAGATGGATAGATGGATAGATGGATAGATGGATAGATGGATAGATGGATAGATGGATAGATGGATAGATGGATAGATGGATAGATGGATAGATGGATAGATGGATAGATGGATAGATTGATTAGTGGGATTCAAAGTGAGAAATGAAAAATAGTAGAATGTATCATCATCTCTGCTGACACAATGGATAAGAGGATTAGCAGAATAAAAAGCCAATAAGCCTGGGGATTTTTTTTTAAAAAAATAAAGATGGCCACCTTCGCTTTTCAGCACAGTTTCAGAGCCTGTTCACATGATTGCCGACTCTGAGTGACCATGAGGACTGATTTAAAGTGATCCTTGAAAATAAATATTTCTAACTTGTACAAGAAGTGAGCAGTGCTGTCAGGTTTTTTTTTTTCTTTCAAAGCTGGCAGGACTGTGCTTATTATCTTAACTGGACACTGATTTTAGGGAAACTCAGCAATCATGACACATTTGGACTTGCAGATGTCTGTTTATTACTGTAATCCTATTTCTTCAGAGCAAAGCACTCAGAAAGATTATTATGTTTTGCTTCCATTGTATTGTATGGATATTACCAGCAAATTGCTTTGCTTTGAAACTGCTTTTAAGCTTGAGGGAAAAAAAAACCTCTACTTCCTCTCTAATATATTTCTAACACTGTGCAGTTATCCAAAGGTGATATCTTATCAAGTCATACAATTCTCTGTTTTAAGAAAAGAAACACCTGTTTTATAGTAAAAAAAAAAGTAAAAAAGAAATAGAAATATATTGGGGGGCGGGAGGGCCATGAAGAAAAAAAATGCCACCAGATCTGTAATATGTTTATAGTCTTTTCAACCAAGTATTCCATGTGGGAGACTACACAAAATCTAATTAGGAAATCACAGGTTAGTTGCACACTGCAAGTAAAAACTCCTTACATCTGAACACAGGATTCAAAGCAAAATAAATCCAAAATGAAGGTTTTATGCATAGATGCAATACTGCTTGAAGAGGATGTCAGTACAACTGGCAACCAATTTGGTAAATAATTGCTTTCTGCGGAAACTACCGAAGAATTTCAATGCCGGATGAATTAAACAAACCTCTGGTTTTTTAAAAAAAAAAATCTCTGTAAAGCAGTATATTAAAACATTATTTGTTTAGCTGATCCTATCGATAGTAAGTCCTGGTCGTGGTTCTCGGTGTCTCGTACAGTTTCAGATCGTTGATCCCGTAAAACAGGAGTGGGCTTCAAAATATTTAGCAAGGGGTTCTCTATCCAGTTGCTGGGTGGGCGTGGCTCTCGTGGGCATGGCCTGGTCAGCCTCCTGCACCAAGGACAGGGGCGTTTTTGCCCTCCCCAGGCTTTGGAGGCTTTCCTCGAGCCTCTGGGAGAACGAAAATGGTGTCCCCAGGCTCCGGAGGCCTTCTGAAGGCTGGAAGCAGGCCCATTTCTAGCCTTCCCAAACTTCCGGTAGGCCCATTTCACTCTCCCCGAGCCTCCGGGTGGGCCCTGCACTTACATGCATCCAAAATGGGCTGCATGGGGACTCCTGGGAGGGGAGGGGAGGGGTGGGAGGGGCCAGCCAGGAGTGGGATTGGGGGTTCTCCGAACTGCACAGAATCTTAGCTAGTGGTTCTCCCATACCCCTGCGAACCCCGAGCAGCCCACCCCTGCTGTAAAACCAGGGTTTGATTCAACCCAAACCTTAATAATACTAAGCAATAAAACAAAAATAACAACGAGAGGGTCATTTTTTAAAAAAACACAAAATAAGGAAACCATATTATGTCTTATCATGAAAAGTCAGCTAATGCTGGATAGGAGAAAATGAGTTGATAGATGCCTGAGCCACAGCATGGTTTGGGCACAGAGTTGTCTGCCTGTCAATTCCATTATATCTAAACTTGGGGAAAACTTGGTTCAGTTGGTTTAAGCAGGATAAAACAAAAACAGAATGTGATCATGATTTATTTGAACTCATTAGGGTTTAAAATATGGGATGTAGTGTCTCCGTGGCTAAAACACTGTGCTTGTTGATCAGAAAGGTCAGCAGTTCAGTGGTTTGAACCCTAGTGTCAGATAATGGAGCGAGCTCCCATTACTTGTCCCAGCTTCTGCCCAACCTAGCAGTTCGAAAGCACGTAAAAAATGCAAGTAGAAAAATAGGGACCATTTTGATGGGAAGGTAACAGCGTTCTGTGAGCCTTTGGCATTTAGTCATGCCGGCCTCATGACCATGGAGACGTCTTTGGACAACGCTGGCTCTTCGGCTTTGAAACGGAGATGAGCACCGCCCCCTAGAGTCAGGAACGACTAGCACATATGTGTGTGGGAACCTTTACTTTACCTAGAGTTTAAAACAACTGCCCATGTTTATGAGTTACATGTTCATGGGAACCATGGTTAATTTCAAATCAAAAGCAGTGATTTTCTTTCAAGGAGCAGCAGACATGTCGCTAAATCTTTGTTTCCTGCTTTGAATTCATTGAGCAAATAATATTTTGTTGCAAGGAATGAAGACTACTTTAGAAAGGAGATTTTTTTTCCCCTGAATTTTTTCCCCATATAGTTTTCTGGCAACAATAAAAAAAAGAATTGCTTACTTTGAGGATTTTCTTTTAAATCCTGTCTAAAATTACATTTCATGGTATTCCATCCATCCACTGACTACCATTTTTGTTGTGCTTCCGCCTTGAGGAACAGATGGATGAAAGATGCAAAAAAACCTGTAATTTTTTGGCCGATGAAGCTTTCAACATCTCCTTAGAGCCCTACCCTAGTAAATGGAGCCCAACATAATCCTTTTTGGATTGTGGGGATGTTTTTGGGTTTTGAGAAACAAAGGTGGCATATATAAAGGGAAATTTCATCATGCCTGCTGGACATGTAAAAAAACTAAAACGATTTGGATACAAATACCTACATTAATTCAAAAGTTTTTAAAAGTTAAAATGCAATTGAAAGCAGGGACCTTTCTTTGGAGACTACTGGATAAACAACTGGCAAAAAGTCCTGGGACTTTGTTTTTATACAAAGTTGCCTTCAAAAATGGAAAAGTTTGATAATTCCCACAACAGAGCGGTGATGGAACTTAAAGAGATGTCTAAATGAACTTCTTTGGTGAGAAAGAAAACAACATCTACTTTTACGACTAACTAGAAAATGTAATGAAAATATATTTAGGATTTGTGGTTTTGATGATTGGAAAATAACTGTGGTCCTAAACTCTTCTACGGCCTTTGGGACAAAACCATTGTTGCAATGTTTGCTCCAGTCTTAGCAAACTACTGTGATAATCAGCTCTGAATTTTCTATCTGGATGATTCTAATATTACTGTGGAAGTGGTTGAGTTTCTAAATGTTATCATTAGCACTAGAACTCTGATGGCAGCTTCTTATTAATGGTTTTAATTATATTTGCTTAGCTTGTATAGTCAGTCAACTAATAAGCATTGATTGATTGACTGAATGGGAAGAAGGGGTGGAAATCTTTCCAATCAGAGGCAAAATGTGAAGATGTGACTTGGAGAATCAGTAAGCTCTCCCAAAACTTCCTTAGTTTTTACTAATGAAAAGGGACAGCTCAGCCCATCTTAAGAATATATGGTTGGGCAGAAGTCCTATGCTTCAAGATTTTAGCATGCCATTGAAGGTGGGCTGCAGTGCTCTCTAGAAATGTAGACTGAGCAATCAAAGTAAAGGTTCCCCTTGCACATATGTGCTAATTGTTCCCGACTCTAGGGGGCGGTGCTCATCTCTGTTTCAAAGCCAAAGAGCCGGTGCTGTCCAAAGACATCTCCATAGTCATGTGGCCGGCATGACTAAACACCGAAAGCGCACAGAACGCTGTTACCTTCCCACCAAAGATGGTCCCTAATTTTCTACTTGCATTTTTACATGCTTCCAAACTGCTAGGTTAGCAGAAGCTGGGAGAAGTAACAGGAGCTCACTCCATTATGCGGCGCTAGGGATTCGAACCGCCGAACTGCCGACCTTTCTGATCGACAAGCTCAGCGTCTTAGCCACTGAGCCACCGCATCCCCTGAACAATCAAGCCTACCTAATAAGCTGTTATCAACATATTGCCTTTTTTCGTTAGCAATCTCAGAGGAGAGCACAGCTGGCTTATTTTATCATCCCATGCTCAAAGGGAAACGAATTAATCAGGCCAGATGCCCCACCCAGCTTTCCAGAAATATACTTTTTTTTTAAAAAAAAAGCATAAGCCTGTCTGGGAACTTTAGAGTGCCTGAAAATCAGTATTTGGTTAAAGCTGAGCCTCAAAGCTTATTACTAAAGCTTGTAGGGCTAATGGCAGTGATAAAGCATGGATTTGCTACCAAACATGTCTGGCACTATGTAGCTTGGGAAAACTTAATTTGATATAATGCATCTGTTTAGCTTACTTGTTTTTGTCTTGCAGTGCATTGCAATTAACAGGGTAGGTCTGCATTTTATCCGAGTGCCTTTCCATAAGGATAGCATCATCATCATCTGCATTTTATATAACCAGCCTGGGTCTGTGTAGTTTTGAATTGCATCTGTTGGCTGTCAGGCCAGTTGGGTTCCCTTCCAGCAGCTAAAAGGACATAGAGCCTTTTTATACTTTTTCTGTGATTAAAATAAAGTCTCCTTCCTTCTGCCACTTCTGAGCCGCCATCAGGAATCCATTCTTAAAAAATCTGCACCTGTCAATTGTGCTCCTACACAACCCTCTCTTTTTATTTCTGCTGAGTTGAAAGTATTCTTTATATCAAATCAAATGTTCCTACCTTTGGGGTGTTTTTTTTGTTGTTCTTTGTTCTAGTTCTATTGTTGAGCATGGTACGTTTGAGAATGCTCACAACTTCCCTTATTTCAAACCTCTTAAGATAAAGAAAATAGAAAGAAGGGCTGTTTGGAGATTCTGTCGATTCACGGGTTTACTAAACTGCTGTCGGTTTATTTTCTGGGTTCTTCCTGACCGTATAAGTTATTGTTACATCCTTACAGCTGTGGAATCAAACACAGAGCCCAAAGCTAATAATCAAGACTTATTGCAATGGGTTATTAGATAGCACCCACTGGTAGGACTAGAAGACGGGTCTGCAACCTTAAACACTCAAAGAGCCATTTGGAGCTGTTTCCCACAGAAGAGAAAACACCGGGAGCCACAAAACATGAGTTTTGACATGGGCATGGTCAACTCAACATCATTCACTCCCACCCAGTCACATGACCACCCTAGCCATGCTTACCTAGCCAGTCATTAGTGTAGAGACTGGTTGTTAAAAAAACACCCGGAACCACAAAACCCTTTTGATATCCCTCCCTCCCTCCCTTCCCCCACTCTCTCTCTCTGTATCTCTCACATGCCCAGCACCAACAAGGTCCAGAAGAAGCTCCAGCAAGAGTGAGTTGCTGGAGAATCAGCCCGGCTGCTTCTCCATCCCCCGCCATTGCCCTTACCTTCTCAGGCTAGGCAAGGAGTGACTGGGAAGGGAAGGTGAGGGGCAGGGCCAGCCAGTGTTGGGATCACCCAACAGGGAGCCACAGCAGAGGGCTCAAAGAGCTGCATGTGGCTCTGGAGCTGCAAGTTGCAGACACCGGGACTAGAATATTGAGAGATGGCCCCCACCAACAAAGGGATGCATTCATATTTATACATTTTAGAAAAGTGGGAGAGACTAATAGATGATGTACAGGTAGCTCTCCACTTACAACTTACAGCATCTTGACAGTCACGTGATCAAAATTTGGGCATTTGGAGCCGCGGTGGCCTGGTGGTTAGAGTGCAGTACTGCAGGCTACTTCTGCTGACTGCTAGCAGCCTGCAATTTGGCAGATCGAATCTCACCAGGCTCAAGGTTCACTCAGCCTTCCATCCTTCCAAGGTGGGTAAAATGAGGACAAAGATCAAAGATCAAGAACACCATCTTGACCTTTTCAGTTCCATCTACATATAGTGAAGGAAAAGAAATGGCTGAACTGGAAGGTGAAGTTAAACTTGTTACCAGTTTAGAGTCATCGCATTGCCACACGAGACCTTAGTCCAGTGCTCCCCTGTGAATTACATTGACCCTTAGCTTTGACCATCAGTTGACTAGATTTTTGAATACAGGTAGCAATCATAAACTCTTCTGTGCTTTGAATTTTACTGGTTCTTTGCACCTGACATATAGCTATAACATATCTTTTTTAATTTTATTTTGCAAGTTTGCAGTCCACGAAGACTCCTAAGAGTCTCCTATCCGGACACTAATTGTACATCTTCCACCATGTTAATTGACAGTTTTTTCCAACTGTTTGCTGGGCCAATCAAATAAATCATCATAATCAAGGGATAACTAGGACCAAGTGTATCCTGCCAATTGCACAGATGTCACATTTAATGTTTATGACACGAATCTTAATAACTCTCAAAAGAAGCCATCTGTCACATCCCACTCATTCAAGTGCACAAGTCCACTCATTCAAATGAATTATGCCTGAGTTATTTCTTTCCTATTTCCTTCTTTCTGGAAAGCATGTTGATGTTTACAGGAGCCTGAGTAAACTAGCCTTGCAATGACACTTAGAATGCCCCAAATATATATCAGGTAATTGTTTCTCAGTAAACACTTGACCTCTGCCTTGGCATACTGTTTAAATCAAGGTACAAGGAAGGCAGAAGGACAGATCCTGGGGCTCCCATCCTAAGTATACAAGTTGTTCAGATGCTTTGATCCAAGCACAAGCCTATCTTGTGTCCTGAGGAAGGATGCTTTTAGCAAAATTTGATCATAATACTGATTCGCTCTTTTCTCCTAGGCTGAAATGGCAGATTTTAGAAAAAAAATTGTTTATATCTGTTTATCTTTCCTGTGCTCAAGGCAGCCAACCCATTCAACAAAACATACAAAACCGTTAAAACCCAGTTAAAGCCATCCTTAACCCAGCTCAAAGGCTAACTGGGGAGAACTCTTTTGGCTGATTTTCCTAAGCACAGAATGTAAACCTGGCTCATTGCAAATGTTTAGGAAAATATATTTCTGTTCCGACCAAGGTTTCCCCAAAATGTACAAAGCAGATTCCTGGTCCCGACAATAAAACCCCTTTTATTAAATGAATGTGAATTCCTCTCATTCACATTCAGCAAAGGCCTGGTAAACAGTCTTTCAAAGGTGAAGTTATGACCACAGACCTTATGTAGCTTGGAAAGCTGCCATGTAAATATTTTCCAAACCCAGTGCTGAGCAAGGAAAGGCTTGGCACAGAGACTCTGAGATTCACGGACAGATCTTCACACTCCTGAAACAAACTAATGAACTAACGAATTGTTTCCTGCAAAAGCCCACTCCTCTTTCACTCCTCTTTTATTTTCTATGGGAGGGGCCATTCACCATCCACCTGTGGCTTTACTCCCAAGTCGACCCTGATTTCTCAGCTCTTCTTTTCTTTAGCAGCTCTGCGCATATACACACTGGGAACAGGCTCCAGCTGTTCCTCTGCCTCACTGCTGTCTAGCTCCGAAGGCAGCTGAGAGCTGTCAGATGGCCTTGGCCCCACCTCTGACACCGACACAGAGCCCTCATCAGAGCCTTCCTCAGACTCCAGGACTGGCCCATGTTGCTCTCCAACCTCCTCACTGTCTGAGTCTGCTGCCAGCTCCATTGGCTGCTGGCGTGCCACAACAATTTCACTACTTGAAACTAAGACTAGTTTCTTAGAGATCTTTATCAAAAGTTGAGGTATCTAAATTATTTAGTATTCCATACACTAAGGGTAAGAAGAAAGGAAGCCTCTATTAAAAAATTTTTCATTAAATTATAATATTATTGCAAGTTAATTCATGGCATAATCAATCCATGCTCCCCAGGTCTCTTCTTTTGATTCAACCATCTTTCCCTTTCTTCTCCATCTATATCAGGGGTGTCAAACTCGTGTCATCATGGCATTGTCACGGAATGGATTGCAACTCTTTTCCCCTCCGCTAAACTGGATGTGAGTATGGCCAGAGTGTGATGCACCTGGCCTGTGGCCCGCGAACAATTTTCTATATAACAGAATGTGGGTGTGGAGTCCCTAGTGCTCTCTGAGCCTGGTGATTTCCTTGCAGACATTTCATTACCTAAATAGGTAACATCCTCAGTGTGAATAAGTGCGAGGTTTGGATTTGCTCTCTGTTTATATGCAGTATTTTGCCTTGCCGGTTTGGTGGAAGTATGGTTTTTTCTCCTTGGTAATTTCTTGATTAAGGTATTGTAAACCCTACACTTACTTGTAATATTACCTAGTTGGGCAATGAAACATCTGCAAGTAAACAACTAAGTTCATAGAGAACCCCAAATTCCACAATTCAACCCCAAACTACATATATTCTCTTCTATTAAATTTTGGAGGATGAAGGAAAAGTTCCAATCCTTAAGATTAAGCTTCATAATAGAAAATTTCCAGACTCGGGGCCTGCTGATCTTAAAGTAAAACGGAGCATTGTGATCATTAGATCCAATTTCCTGATCAAGGCAGGAATTCAAGCTAATAATTCCCAAGCATTTCTGCTACATAAAAAGGAATCCATTACTGATTAACTAGAAAATGCAAACTTAATGAAAAATGCTGGGGAAGTACAGACTATCTACAGCAGTGGTTCTCAACCTGTGGGTCGGGACCCCTTTGGGGGGTCGAACGACCCTTTCACAGGGGTCACCTAAGACCATCGGAAAACACATATTTTTCATGGTCTTAGGAACCGAGACACCAATTTTATGGTTGGGGGGTCACCACAACATGAGGAACTGTATTAAAGGGTCGCGGCATTGGGAAGGTTGAGAACCACTGATCTACAGAATCATCAGTGAGATTCATTTACCTTCCCTACTAGTTCGCAAATGTGAGTACCAGAATGATGTTGCGGCAGGTGGGTGGAGCCTCTCACAGCTGCCGCTACCGGTTTGCCCAAACCAGAGAGAACCGGCTGAATACCGCCTCTGTCCAGAATGGATTGGACAGTTTTACACGCCCATTTATTAAAGAGATAAATTTTAAAAATCATGCTACATGTCACAAATTGCAGCCTGGTATATTTATGATGTGGGGGGCAACTGAATACGATGGGGTATTCAGTTAAATTACTCCCTTTTTTATTTATGGGAGTTTTTCTTCCCGCCCTCAACTAAACAGTAACTTCTAATATACACCCAAAAGGCAAGAGAGTAGTATATTGTATATATAGAAGAGCTGTGTTTCTAAACTAGCAATACTTTCCTATGATTCCGAGACTGAAGGCACTCGACTTTATTTTTTAATTGTGACACAAGGGAGATAATAGATGCAGTACATAATTTTTAAAAGAATTTTTTATTGTAGTAGTAAAATCTAATACAAGCTACACTTTAAGAAAAAAGAATAGACTACAGAGAAGGAGTAAGTTCTCCAAACTGACATCAGCCCTAGTCATTACTTCTTCCAGTCATTCTTTTACATCTGTGTTGATGTCCTGTAGGGGTGTCCAACTCAAGGCCCCCGGGCTGCATCTGACCCACAGGTTGCTTAGATCTAGCCCGTGGAGCCACCCTGGAAACAGAGAAGGACTGGCCCTTGGTGCCTCTGCCAGCGAAAATGGAGCTCCATTTTTGGTGGCAGAGGGTTGCAGGAGGCCATTGCAGCCAAAAACAGAGCTCAGGAGCCCATTTTCACTAGCAGAGTGCTTGGGCCACCACATGTGTCCCCCCCCAATATGAGTGATGTTGAGCTGGCCACACCCACCCTGGCCATGCCTCCCCCCCCCCAGGTCAAACACAACCCTGATACGGCCCTCAATGAAATCAAGTTTGACACGCCTGATCTACTTCTTCTTTAAATTGTTTTTGAATTCATCATTAAGGTTGGCCATTATAGATCATAGAGTCTAGATTCAGTTTTGCCCACCTACTTCCAATTTATATACAGAACTTCCCTCACTTGCTTCAACTTTACTCTGTAAAACCTGCCAGCAAGTTTCCTCCAAAATACATATTTTCCTGATGGGTGGTCAGCTTCAATATATTCTTATCTTTCCCTCAGCAGAATATAAATTTGGTTAGATAAAGAAATTTGCCCAATCAGATTACCCTTCCTCGTGTATTCAATCATTTCCCTCATTGGTCATGAGTTATAATTTGTCAGAACTTCCAGAAGAGTTCTGGCTCCTGGACCTTGAGTTTTGGAAAGGACCCAGGTGGAAAAAAATTTCTAGGGACAACATTGAAAAAAGTATTGGAAAAGCAAAAAACAAAAAAGTGCTGGAAGAGATCATAATGAATATCCTAGTCATGATGAACGATAAATGAGAAACACAAATATGATCTGTCTGAACCCTCTGTCCATTTCATTTGTTTAGAAAGATTGAAAAATTGGAGTATTTCTTGCTCAGCAGGAGAAACAACATCTCCTTATTTGTATTGTTATTGTTCTGACCGAGGCTTCCCCAAAAAGCACAAAGCAGATTCCTGGTCCCGACAAAACCCCTTTTATGAAACGAATGTGAATTCCTCTCATTCACATTCAGCAAAGGCCTGGTAAACAGTCTTTCAAAGGTGAATTTAAGACCACAGACCTTATCTAGCTTGGAAAGCTGCCATGTAAATATTTTCCAAATGCAGTGCTGTGCAAAGAAAGACTTGGCAGAGAATCTCTGAGATTCACGGACAGATCTTCACACTCCTGAAATGAATGAACAAACTAATGAACAAATTGTTTCCTGCAAAAGCCCACTCCCCTTTTGCTCCTCTTTTATTTCCTATGGGAGGGTCCAATCACCTTCCACCTGTGACTTTACTCCCAAGTCTACCCTGATTTCTTAGATTTTCTTTTCTTCTGGCAGCTCTGTGCATGCATACACTGGGAACAGGCTCCAGCTGTTTCTCTGCCTCTGCTGTCTAGCTCCAAAGGCAGCTGAGAACTGCCAGACGGCCTTGGACCCATCTCTGTTTCCAATGCGGAGCCCTTACCCAAGCCTTCCCCAGCCTCCAGGACTGGCCCAAGTTCCTCCCCAACCTGCTCACTCTCCAGCTCTGTTGCCAGCTCCTCTGGCCGCTGGTGGTCCACAACAGTTATGTAAGCAGAGATAAAGTAGCTCTAAAGAGGGGAAATATTATTTGTTTTCCGTATAACAAGCATATGTAGCTCCCTACCCTTGCAATGGCTTTGAATTCTTCATTTGTTCCACCTTATTGCTAAATAAAGCAACCCCAGCAAAGGCCATTTGTCTGTGCAATCTGTATAAAGGTATTCTGATTTGTATCTGCAGATGCTTTGCAAATGCTAAATGGCCTGCCTGCATTTTGAAATAGATGTAACCAAATCAGGCTTTTGTTTGTGCGTTTGTTGATTTTCTGCATCTAAGCTATACATTTTTTTAAAAAAAATCTTGGACAGCAATCCATAAACTATACTGGAGAAACCTTAAGTCGACTCTCTTATTTCTCTGCACGAAGTCAAACCAGCTGCCTTTGTCCCTGCCAAAGGACAAAACAGCACAGCTCTGCAGCTCTTCACTTTGAAAGAGGGAAGCAAAATTGTCTCAAGGTGTAGAGACAATTGGAATAATGAAAGGGTGCAATGCCCACTGCACAAGGCCTCACCAAACAATTTGCAAGCATCTTATCAAGCCCAGCATAACCTGGGTGTTTGCATCTCTGTTTGTTTGTTTGTTTGTTTGGCAGGACCCTGTAACTCAAGAATTCTGGATAGTGGACACCATCAAAGAAAAAGAAAGATGCTCTAATGAATATCTAAGTCAAGGTCAAAATCTAAAAAAACAAAAACAAACACTGAGATAAAATGCAGGATAGGTGCCCACTATGAACTGGAACACTTCAAAATCATTTCCACGTAACGCAGCTTTAATTTAGATACAGAATTTCAGCAGGAGGGTGGGAGGATACATGTTGCATTAGATATTGCATTACAGTCTGGTTTGGAAGCATTACCGCGTCAGATAGGAAGGCAGTGCAGAGAGCGTTGAGGATGGGAGAAAAGATTATTGGCAGTTCACTCCTGTCTATCCAGGACATAGCACATAAGGGCTGCTTGAGCAAGGTTCGCAGGATTGTCTGGGATGCTATACATTCTCTTCATGACCTGGTTTCCTGGTTACCTTCTGGGAGGAGGCTTCATGGTATCTGAAGCACAACATCCAGATTCAGTGCAATCCTCCCGGGCTCCGTTTTAGATGGTGGAGTGTTGCAGGAGACTGTTGCAGCTGAAAATGGAGCTCGCAAGGGCCATGTGTGGCTCTCCCAAGCTCCGTTTTCACTGGCAGAGGGTCGCAGGAGGCCATCGCAGCCTAAAACAGAGCTCGGGAGCTCAGCTTGGGATATCACTACACTAGAGCTCAGGATATCATCACACAGCCCATTACCCAGGTCGTTACAACACAAAAGACTAATGGGCACAGAGCTAGTACCTCAGCCACACAGGATGTTACGAAACAGCCAACTAATCTGCATACATCAACTCCATCAACTAATCAAGATGTAACAACACAGACAACCAACCTGCTTACAGCAACAAAGCCAGCACTACACACACACACACCAATATTTATAGAAAAACAGCAGCTCCGATCACGTTTTGCTCATACAAGCATGAAGCCGAAGGCACCAGCCTGAAGATGGCGAGTGGGACCTCGTCGAAACATCACCAAGATACTCTCAATCTTATATGGGAAAAGACCCGAATACGCCAAGACCTGCATACCTGTACCCATGAAAATCTACGAAAACACACACACACACACACACAGACACACAGACATCTTAAACATTGAAGAGATTGACTAAGTAGACCATCCACAATGTCTGAAAAACCAAAATGTTGGCTTGCAATTTTGAAATGTCTGTTGCATTGCCATCACTTTGTGGATTTATGTTCAAGGAGCCCTCTTGCTTCCCACTAATCAAAAATTGCTGAACAGTCACTTACAAGGGAAGACAAAAAGGTAGCATGGAAGAAAATAAGTTGCAATTATTTGGGTGGTTGTTTTTTTTTAAAGTTAGAACTAACTTTTAATTGCGATGTTGCTGTACTGCACAGCATGAAATTCCCAATGGCACTCTAGGGAGGCAAAACATGAACTTTAAAGAAGCAAGAGAGGAAGACTATTTGTGCCTTTGAACTCTGGTGTTGGGGAAGACTCTTGAGACTAGTGTGGATGGCTACGAAAACAAGCAGAGAGATCATCAAAATATCAACGGAGAGTTCCTATTCAAGGCACAAATGGCCAGGATCAAAGAATCCTATCAAACTTTTGTGGAGACAGGAGTGGGCTTCAAAAATGTTAGCAAAATTCTGAAAGTTATACTTATTGCTATGAAAGTTTTCTTGTTATGAAATAGAGTACTTATTTATACGATACATGAAGAACATTAATGAACCCAATGTATAAGAGTGGGGTGGTTTGAACATCTAGGTATAATTGTAGGTAGTGATCATTCTATACCAGAAAGATTTCTATATATTAAATGGATTAATGATGATGTAATGAACAATGGATACTTATATGAATTGAAATACTTAATTACTATATGGATTAATAATTAACAATGGAAAATTATATTTGGAGCTGTGGGTGATTGGTGACATTATGGTTAATTGAAAGTATAAATGTACAATATGAATTAATGGGAATCCTTTGTTTTAATCTTTGTTTTCCCTTTCTAGAGATAGGCGATATTATAATTCTATAAAGACTTATTGTTACCTAATAGGTAATTATGGATTCAAGGAAATAAGGGTTGTCACAAATGAAAGAATATTAATGGTAATCTGAACAGATAACGCTCAATGACAGTGAAATATTTTGTTATGCTTAATGGATAACCAGTGACTTTATTTTTAACTGTAAAAACAGAGGCACAAAAACTTGTAACCAAACGACATGCTTGATGAAATTGAGGAAAGTTGTTTTTCTCCTTGCTTTTGTTCTGTATGTGTTGTTTTGTCTTTTTTAAAGAAAAAAAAAGAAAAAATTTTTTTAGCAAGGGGTTCTCTGCCGGGTTGCTGGGAGGGCGTGACCATGGTGGGTGTGGCCTAGTTGGCCTACTGCACCACGGGAGGGTCGTTTTTGCCCTCCCTGGGCTCCGGAGGTTTTCACCACCCTCTGGGAGGGTGAAAACAGCCTCCCAGGCTTCGGAGGCCCTATGGGGACAGGAAACTAGCCCATTTCCAGCCTTCTCAAACTTCCAGGAGGCCTGTTTTTCACCCTCCCCGAACCTCCATGCGCGCCCTGCACTTATCCGCACCCAAAACAGGCTTCCTGGGGACTCCTGGGAGGGAAGGGGCATAATGGGCAGCACCAGCCATGAGTGGGATCTCCGAACTACACAAAATCTTAGCTAAAGATTCTCCTGAAGCCCTGCGAACCCCCAGCAGCCCATCCCTGTATGGAGACCTACAGTAACTTCCTGAAAAATGTTGTAATTCTGGGAAAGGCAGAAGGAAAGAGAGGAAGAGGATCCACAGCAAGGTGGGTTGATTCCATTTTAATGGCATCATTGTGAAATTTCAAAGAACAGGATTGTCATAGAGAAAAGTTAACCTGATCCCTAGCAGTCAAAAACAACCCCAATGGCACATCATTAAAGAACTTTATAATATGGCCCCAATTCAATTTCTTCTTGTGTGCTACTTCAAAATATGCGGGCATTTGAAAAATCATAGCTCTCTGACTTTTAAGAAAGACTTGACATCTGCCCTGGAAAATAGTCCATTTAATTCCATCCCATTGTTGCAAGGTATTCCCCCCCACCCCGTATGATCACAAACAGAGCCTGACTAACACAGGGGGCCTTTCCAGAGGGCATTGACACGAGCACAGCATCCTTTGCGTCTTCAAAGTATTAAAACAGCTGCATCCTCCCGAAATCAAGCTTGGCTGCTTCAAAAGCTGTCCTTGGTTGCTTCTGTATCAAATATCCTAATACTTCACCTGCACCAACCTGCTTTCCTTTTTGAATGTTTTGCACGGCCTCGTTCTAGCCAAAGGGGCTATGCTGCCCTTCTCTATATGTGCATGAAAGCATTTGACAAGCTTTGGAGCTTAAAGACAGCATTCAACATAAATTTTTATCTTTCCTCTTTTAAGCCAGTCAGCAGCTGTTAAGGCCAAGAATTTATCACCCACTTCACAAGTGTCAGATGGCCTCGATATTGAGAGAAACACTGAGCTCATTTTTAAAGTGTGCTCTAAAATTTCTACAGATTCTGTAGAAGTTTTCAGAATAAGTTTTAGTTGGCAACGTGACATTTTTACCCCTTCAAGCCTTCATTTTCCTGTATGAGATACTTCTTCTTCCTACTGTTTTCCCACAGGTGCAGGATCCACTTTTTGGGTCATTGAATGCTACATCAGCTTAGTCTCCAGGGTGCAGGCTGTTGATGGTGTCTTGTCATCTCTGTTTTGGATGCCCGCAAGATGGCCAGCCATTGACTTCTACTTGGTAGGCACTCTTGGTCATGGTGGAAGGTGCTGCTCTCTGGACATGTCCATATCAGTGGAGTTGGCCTTCTCTCATCTTCTCTATAATTGGAGCAGAGGTGGTATTCAGCAGGTTCTGACCAGTTCTGGAGAACCAGTAGCAGAAATTTTGAGTAGTTCAGAGAACCACCTCTGACTGGCCCCGCCCCCATCTATTCTCTGACTCCTGAGTCCCAGCTGATCAGGAGGAAATGGGGATTTTGCAGTACCCTTCCCCTGGAGTAGGGAGGGAATGCAGATTTTACAGTATCCTTCCCTGCCATGCCCACCAAGCCATGTCCACAGAACAATAATAAAAAATTTGAATCCCACCACTGAATTGGTGTCACACCCAAATGTTGTTGACTGAGGTCATTTGTGATGTGGTCAAGAAGGGAGATGCCCGATATCCAACAGACCATTCACATTTCCATGGCATGGACATAGCTTTCGGTCTTTATTGTTGCTGCCCAGCATTTAGTGCCATAGAGTGCAACAGGGTGGATGGTTGTCTTGTAAATCTTAGATTTAAGATGAGTTGGCATTTGTCTGTCACATAACACACCCATGAGTTCTCACTAACGCATCCAGGCTGCATTCACCCTTGCTCACACCTTGCCCTTCATGTTGCCATTGCCTTGGAGATGGGATCCCAGATACCGAAAAATGTCCCCCTTCTTTAGGTTTTCTCCACTGATTTGAAGCATACCAAGAGTGGTAACAGTCTCTAAGAACTCATTTTCCTGTATGAAAGAGAAAGAGAAATTTATGGCCAATTCAAAGTGTTTTTTTTTTCTTTCTTTATCTCTCTCTGTGTTGTGGCCTGTCAGTGGCCAGCAGAGCTGGCAGCAGATTCAGACAGTGAGGAGGTTGGGGAGGAACATGGGCCAGTCCTGGAGGCTGGGGAAGGCTCTGATGAGGGATCTGTGTCAGAGGCAGAGAGGGGGCCAGGGCCGTATGCCAACTATCAGCTGCCTTCATAGTCAGATAGCAGTGAGGCAGATGAACAGCTGGAGCCTGTCTCCAGTGTGTGCATGCACAGAGTTGCCAGACACAAGAAACAGCTAAAGAACAGGGGTCAACTTGGGAGTAAGGCCACAGGTGGACATGAATGAATGGCCCCTGCCAGAGGAAATAAAATAGAAACTCAATTGGGTGTGGAGTTTGCAGGAGACAATTAATTCGCTTAATTGGTTTGTGACTCTCTGAGATTCTTTGCCAAGTTTTGCATATATTGGCCTGGCAGCTCTCCAAGCCAGATAAGGTCTGTGACTGTAAATCCACCCTCGAAAGACTTTGTTGGATGTGAATGAGCAGAATTCACAGCAAATTAATAAAAGGGTTTTTTGTCGGGACAAGGAGTTTGCTTCATGCTCTTGGGAAGCCTCGGTCAGAGGCTCTCTCAAAGCCCAAACATCTTAAGTAATATTATCATATGCACATGAAATAAGTCCCAGTCTGAGTGATACATCTGTGTGAACATTAATTTTTGCCACCACACATTTCCTGCCTTCTAAGGTGAACTCATCTTGACACAATTAGAAAAAGAAAATGATGTATTTTATTCACTGTTACTCTTCATCTAAGCCAATAGAATGCAAGCTATGCTCTGAAGTGGACACCAGATTAAATTCTGAAAATTAAGTCTGCACTTTACTTATCCCAGCTAAAGGAATAAAAGCCAAATACTGTTAATCTGATAGTTCCCAAACCTTTGACTAATGGCCACTTTACATCATGGGCTTGTGAGGAGGGAGAGATTTCTTTCTCAGCTACGAAAAGGTCAATTCTTATTTGTCTGCACTTTCCTGAGTGCTTCGGATGTTGATCTGAATCTCTGTCCATCATTTCAATGTAAATGATCAAGGATATTACACTGTATCCCACATTTTATCCCTTTGGCCCAAGACCAGCCAAACACAAATAGAAGTATTTAATGGGCTTATATTGCACCACGGTGATCTCATCTGAGCAATATACTTCTGACTTCATTTTATTACTTCATAGTAAAGTGTCCATCAGTATAGGAGCTGAAATGAGAACAAGAACCAGCAAAAACAGGTTTTGTCCTCTTCTTCATTGAAATCCATATTGTATTTATTTGTTTTCCTGTAGCAATGAATGGAGAGTCATACGAATAAAGACCATCCTTTGCAGATACTTTCCCTATGAATGGAAGAGGTAGAGGACTATGCCCCAGGCCAAATCTGTATCATGCATCTCAATAATGTTTACCCAGGGTCTTCTGAACAAGGCAACTTGATTAAGCGTAGACCACCTTCCAGAATTCTTAGATCAATATTCCAATGTTGGGATTTCTGAGTGTTGAAATCCACAGATCTGAAAGATGTTAGCCAGTGGTGGGATTCAATTGGGGTAACAATCGGTTTGCTGAGTGTGTGTTTTGTGCATGCTAGCGTGTTCAGCATGCACACCAAGCGTGCACTCCCTGCATGCACAGTTCATTTGAAAACAGCTCTAAAACTTACCTTCTACTGCAGCCCCGGTGAGTAAAACAGCTGAGGAGCAGCAATTCGCTCTACTGCACCTATCAGCTGGGCTTCAAACAACGGAAATATAGGACCGACTAGCGCAGGGGGCCAATTGAGTGCCAGAACTATCAGTTTGCCCCAACCAATCCGAACTGGCTGAATCCCACCCCTGATGTCAGCATTGGGAAACATGGACCTGAGTGACTCCTGCAATTTTCAAGCATAAAACCTTTTTTAGTATTTGTGACCAGGTTGTTTAGCTTTCTTTAAACTTTTGCCTAATTCAAAGGGGCTTTGCTACTTGGTAGAGAAAAGAGAGAGAAAGAACAAGGGCTGAGCAAACTGGGAATAGGATGCTCCTACTCTCTTCATTATATAGTATCCAAGAGGTATTACTTGATCAATGTGACCTATTGACCATGACTCTGTTGCAAAGCCAGAAACTGGAAACTTTTGGATGCAAAATGTTTATATGCCACATGCCATGCCAATGAATACTCTAGGAAGCCCCTCCTCCAGTGGTGGGTTGCTGCCGGTCCTGACCGGTACGACCGTACAGGTAGTGGCCTGGAACAGCTGAGAGCGTACCGGTACGGTGGCTCATTTGGCCCACCCAGGTTCTATAGCTGTATTTATGCCAAAAAGCACACTGTGCATGTGCTCACAGCGGGCAGAGCCTGCGCATGCCTCGACAAGCAGCTGGGTGTTGCAGGGGTGGTGGATTGCACATTCGTGCCCAGCGCACGTCAGGCTCGTGCATGGACAGACCACGATCAGCGTACCGGTAGTGACGGTAAGAGCAACCCACCACTGCCTCCCCCCCTAGATTAAAATATTATTTATTCTTAATATTAAAAAAGAGGCAGGATAAAATATTTACCCAAATGAGAAATGGAGAAAGATATTAACAAAGGCAGAAAGCAGACCAAGTCTTCCTGCTATAGGAAAACAGCTTCAAGCAAAAGCATGAAGAGGAGATTCTGCTTTAGGAGAGTTTGCATCTCTTTAGAAAGATCTATTCATAAGCAAAGAGCAGATAAGCAACACAATTAGGCAAGCCAAAGTCGACAAGATTAGCTTAAACAAACATTTGTATTTCGCCCTTTGCCTGTAGAGCCAGCCATCACCCCAGAGGAATCTGGCAACAGCCATTAGAATATTAAAGGACTGGGTTCTTGCACAGAAGCAGGAATCTCAATCATGAGGTCCCAAAGAATGTATAAAAGTCCACCTATCTCAACTCCATTTTGTCAACCACCCCAGAAACATGCTGCTGTCACTGAAATTTCTGGCTACTAAATAAACAGAGATCTCCTGCGGCCTCTCCATTTTACCTTCATCATTTTTCTCTCCTGGCTTGGAACCGAACCAGATTTTTCTTCTAACAATACATATATTCTTTTCTCCTAACTTAAAGATAATTATTTCTGTAGGTATGCAGGCCATCTCTGATGGTACTCAGAGCACTGACATTAAATTCCATACTGAATTAGGCCTACTTTAGTTTCTATGGGGTTTAAGTGCATATAATATACTAAATTAGAAGCCATTAGGTGTTTTTTTTTAAAAAAAAAAAAACCTCTTACACTCTTAACATTTTTTGAAAACCTATTCAGGAGTCTTTTCCCACGACAACAGATAAAATATTATATTGAAACTTAGAATTTAACTGATTACAATTTTGATCAGGATTTTGATAAAGTGGCTTTGCTTTGTAAAAGAAATCATTTTACGTGTTTTCAATTTCTCTGATTACTAGTGAACCAGAGAGGCCTATAAATCACTAAGAGGCTTTTAATAACAAATAAATGTTTATTTATAGTGTAGCAGTTGTGAAAACTACACAGCTGCCATCAATATTGCATTGGCAACTCAATCTACCATTTTAGATGTTTCTCATTTCGCATCATTCACCACTGATTCAAAAGAACCACATTAATCAAATATGCACTATTTATGTCTTCTTGAAGACTCCATTGTTATCTTCATTCAACCCCATACTTAAAATATAGAATTACGTTATCTCTAGTTTTTAGCCCATATTCTACAGTTGATAACTATGTAGAAATGCAGTATGCATTTGCAAGGACAAAAAACAGGTATTCAGATAAGGTTAAACATTTTGGTCAGTTTTCATGCTGCTTAGGTTTTATTTCTTGTGGAATATATGAACAGGATGCAATCCACTCCATGTTCATAAATCCCATTGGTTTTCTGATTTACTGTATGTAAATATCAGCAAAATGTAGCTATAATTTGAAGATGCACAGTGAAAATATCTACAGACCCCTCACATCCTGGACATAAATTGTTTCAACTTCTACCTTCAAAATGACGCTACAGGGCACTGCACACCAGAACAACTAGACACAAGGACAGTTTTTCCCCAAATGCCATCACTCTACTAAACAACTAATCCCCACAACACTGTCAAATTATCTACTAAAACTGTACTATTATTATTATTATCTTCCTTCCTAGTACCGATCTCTTACCTAGTACTTATCTCTTTCCATTTATGACTATAACCATGTTGCTTGTATCTTTAAAATTTATATTGTTTTATTTGTTTCCTAGTATAATTTGATTGCTTATTAGTAACCTATGACTATCACTAAGTGTTGTATCTTATGATTCTTGATTAATGTATTCTATTTTTTTTTATGTACACTGAGAGTATTTGCACCAAAAATAAATTCCTTGTGCGTCCAATCACACTTGGCCAATAAAGAATTCTATTCTATTTTATTCAGAGTAATTAAACAGAAATGGGGAACTTAAATTGAAAATATTGATTTGCTACCCCATTCCTTTTTATTGCTCCTATAAGATGTTGGCATTTTGAGAAATAGACTTTCCCTAAACTCTCAAAAAGATTGTAACTCCAGAAATGGCATTATCTGATCAACTTCAAAATGGTTTTTGTTTAAGACTTAAGCCAACTTTCATCATCTTGATAGTTGGCCTTCTGATAAAACTGGGTAGGAAAGTGTGGCTCTATTTAATCTGCTGGGAGTTCACAGCAAGACTCAGTCCCAATAACTAAGGAATTCTTCTATCCAATATTGTAGTAGTCCTCAAATGGAAGATCTGCTTGCGAGATTAGTATTCATCTGGGAAGCTAAACCTCTGCTGTTTAGTGTCTCAGAAGATGCTACTTTGTGCTTTATTTTAATATTTACAGGGAGCCTTTAACCTGGTTACCAAGGCGATCTGATGTGCTTAAATGGACTTGCTCATACGACTCAGAAGATATCACTTACATACTGATGTGCTTTAATTTGTATAGGGATCTAAGGAACTCATTTATTTCACCTGCCTTGCCACAACTTTGCAGACAAGTAAGTCTTTGGTATGCAAAGTTTTTTACTTTCTGATTCCCATGACATCACCAATATTGTGGACAACTTATCTATGGCAGCAGAGACCCGTAAACAAATACTGTATTCCTGATTACCATCTATTAATTTGCTTTTATAAGCGTCTCCATCAGATTGGGTGTAGATCATTGGTTGCAATAAATATTGTATATACAGGAAGCCTTTAAGACCATAATGTTGCAGCCCGCCAGTGGCCAGCAGAACTGGCCGCAGAGTCAGACAGTGAGGAGCCTATGGCCCCTCCCGTAGGAAATAAAAGAAGAGCAAAACAACAAGTCTTATCTATGTTAACTAGCAAATCCTCCCTGGTAATTATTCAACTTTTTTATATGACAAAATAATTTAGTCATATAACTCATGGAGCTACTTCAAACTAACTTACCTATTATGATATTCATTGAAATGATTAATAATTGAACATCCATTCGATTGTTTATTCAGATATAGAAATCATCTACATTCTAAGGTTTTGTGTATTATTACAATCCTAGAGGCAGGATTTCTTTGCATCATAAGATAAAGTATAATCTTTGTCATAAACAAGGAGCCTACACTGATAGCAATTGATGTAGCTCAGCTATTTATACTATGTGGATAAATGTGGAAGATAGTGCTGTGTACACATATTTGCTTTCCCTAATCCAACTGAAACAATTTATTTTTCACTCGCCATCATCCGTCGTCATTTTACCTGCATTGCCATGTAAAAATCTCAAATTCCATAAGTATCCAATGCAAGGAACTGTACCAGGAACAGAATATTATATGTATTGTAGTCAGATATATTTGATATTGTGGGAAAGTTACACGAGGAAAATATTGAAATAATAGTAGTCTTTTTATATCCTGTGATTTGCTCACATTAGTTCAGGGGCGGGGCAATGGGGAGAACAGCTGCTCTGCTCTAAAAGCAATAAAGTTTAGCTTGTTAATTTGAGAATATTCTGGAAATCCGAGATGAATAAGTATGCTACCACATAAGCAGAGTGTTCTGAACTAGGCTTCCCAAAAGCACGAAGCCGACTCCTCATCCCGATAAAACCCCTTTTATTTAGTTTAAAGTGAATTCCTCTCCAGCAAAGTCCCAGCCAACAGTCTTTGAAGAGATTTCATAACTACAAATCTTTATCAGGCTTGGAGAGCTGCCAGGCCGATATCTTCCAAATGCCATGCTGTAGCAGCAATTACTTAGCAAGAAGTCAGGAACAGATCTTCACTCTAATGAACTGAACCAATTGTCTCCTGCAAACTCCCCTCCCCTTTCGCTCCTCTTCATTCCCTATGGGAGGGGCCATTCACCGTCCACCTGTGGCTTTACTCCCGAGTTGGCCCTTGTTCCTTAGCTATTCCCTTCTCCTGGTAGCTCTGTGCATGTGCACACTGAGAACAGGCTCCTGCTGTTCATCTGCCCCACTAATGTCCGACTCCGAAGGCTGCTGATAACTGTCAGATGGCCCTGGCCCCATCTCTGCCTCTGATGCAGAGCACTCGTCAGAGCCTTCCCCAGACTCCAGGATTGGTCCATGTTCCCCCCAATCTCCTCACTGTCTGAATATGCTGCCAGCTCTGTTGGTTGCTGATGGGCCCAAACACAGACTTCCAATTCTTTGGAGGGGGGGTCCATAGAGAAAAGTGTGTCAGTTGATCTGCATAGCAAGACAAGAAGCAATGGGTGGAAAGTCATCAGAGGGAGATCTAACTTGGAAATAAGGAAGAATTTCCTTTAAAAAAAGTTTTATTAACGTATTTTACAGCAATACAAATGTAATTTTTTTTTAAAAAAAAGGAGGGGTGTGGGATGAAGCAGAAAAGAAAAAAAGGAGAGATGGAGAAAAAGTGTTGACTTCTATATCTTTTCAACACAGTAAAATACTAATGCAGTTATGATCATTTTTTAAAATTTTACCTATAATTGTTACAAGCCAGTTCTATAACTACACAATTATTAAATCTTCAAACCAAATTCTCAATTTCATTTTTTTCTACTTCAAGCCTAAAAACCAGAAGCAATATCCCAATAGAAACAAGACCAAATAAAATCTAAGTTTAAAACACTTTGATACAATTACTTATCTTTCTAAACTATCATTACTTATATTTACAAAAATCACTGCACTCTTTTAAATTCTTTAACCTTAAAGGTAAATGTGCTGTCCCACTCTCTTTCACACACACATGTAACTGTGGTTTGGTGAGTATATTAATATTCCCCAGCAATTCTGGGGAATATTAATGCACTCACTAAACTGTTTTTCCCCCCAAAAAAACTCAGAACTGTCCCAATTAAGTCCAGTCACGAGCATATCAATGTTAACCCACAGAGCAATGGCCAAAGAATCCATAAAGCACTTGAAAGTTTCTCAAACAAAATAAATCCACCAGGCAAACTTACATGCACAACACAAGAGAACTCATGAATTAAGAAAAGTCCAGAGTTTCCAAGGCATGATTCAAGTCAAGACATGGTGTCGATCCACAGCAAGGCAGGAATCGCAATGACCAGAAAACACACAGCTAAGAAACAAACATATTGTTCCCAGCAACACCTCCCTCCATCTGCTGTGCTAAATAGCAAGGTTCCAATGCAGCCAATCAAGAAGGGCTAGGCAAATCTCCTCTTGAGTAGTCTGGCTGACCTTCTCTGCTCCTGCCTTTCTCTGCCCTTTGTTTTTGTTTTGTTTTTTTGATCAGGTACAGAAGGCAGTTCCTCTTCCTCCTCACTGACCATCTGCAACTGCATGCTTTCCCCAGCTGAAGCCTCAGTCAAGTCTCTTCCAGATGGCTGCTCAGAACCATCAATCAAGTCAGCTCCTGACATGCCAAGAACCGGTTCATCCTCCCTTCTCCCAATTTGATATATAGAGAGGTATGTGTGGAATCATCCAGGGGAGTCATCACAGTAAAAAAAAAAAAAAGCCATGATGGTACAATAATTAGAATGCAGTATTGCAGGCTAATTCTGCCAGCTGCCAGCAGTTTGATTCTGAATGGCTCATGATTGACTAAGCTTCATATGCTTCTGAAGTCAGTAAAATGAGGAGCCAGATTGTTGGGGGCAATATGCTAACTCTGTAAGCTGCTTAGAGGGGGCTGTATAAAGCACTGTGAAGTGATATATAAGTCTAAGTGTGATTGCTATTGCTAAAACCCTTGTATATTCATTTTAAAACTCTAAACATTTCTTTAAAATTTCATCTTTATAACTAAAATCAATTCTAATGCATGTATTTTAGGGTCCTTTTAGCATACATATTTTCAAATTCATTTTCAATCATATTTTGCAAACTTTAGGAATTACTCAAGCATTATATACATACATACATACATACATACATACATACATACATACATACATATATATATATATATATATATATATATATATATATGAAAAAAGACACATTTTCAAATCCACTTTATATGCAGAAAACAATGTATTGAAACAATGTATTTATTTTAATTACATATGTCAAATTAGAAAATCCATCCTAACTCAAATTAATTTAGTAAATTTAGGTCATTCCCTCCTGTTCGTCCTTATAAAATAAAATCTTGTTCTTCTTCAGAATGTCTATTAAATAAGTATACATTTCTCTTTTTCTCAAGACATTCTCTTATATATATTTTTTAAGCAAATATATCAATATTGTCAATTTCCATTTCAATTTTCAAGTAGAGATCCCAAACTGTTATCTTGAGAATTGTAAATTTACTTGCAATTCTTCTTCTTTCAGTTACACTGGGAGACTTGTAATTAAACCATCTTTATATCAGGCACTGTTGATCTCAGATTTATATTCCAAAATTACAGTTAAGTGCTGTAATTTATCAAACACTTATGCAGTAGCCTCAGTGGTTTGATAACTTTCTGCACTTGGTTGAATCTCTGGATTACTCAATGTTCTTTCATTTACTTGAGTAATTTATTCCTCCTCTTCTTTCATGACATAGTTGATCTATAAACTGAATTGTTTTGTTTAAATATCTGTGGAGATTCTCAGTCATCCAAGGTCATGGTTGTTCCAAAGGTGCTTCCTTTCAAAAGGCAGATGGACTTTTTGGTTTTGCTTGAAGATATTTCACTTCTCATCCAAGAAGCTTCTTCAGTTCTGACTGAATGGTGGGGAATGGAAGGATTTATATTCCTTTCAATCACCTGGTTGTTAGCCTCTTTCGGAGAGTCATTGGAGGTTTTTCTATGCCCTCTGAGGCACCTAAAACCTGCAGTCTGCTTTTTTTTTTGTTTTCTGGAAATCATTTCGAGAAAAATTGCAGACAAACAAAGTCATTGCATCTTTTCCCACAAATGCATGGCTGCTGGACTCTTTAAAAAGGGCATGCTCAAGTATTTGTTTTCGAGTCCAAATTGCCATACCATCATTATATAAAGTCCATATATTTATAAAATTAATAACAATATGTGATAAGATTTTCTCTATTCTATTTCAGCTGGTTTACTTTTTTTTTATATGAGACAATAATTTACTGCATTTCTGAACAATTTCAGAATTAGAGCATCCACATGCTATTCTAGACCATCCAGAGTACTGTGTTGTCATGAAGTACAGCAAAATATTAGCTTCAGGTGCATTGTTTTGCTTATGCACATACTATACATAAAACATATCTTATGTAAGTTGGCAATATTTTATTTGTGCCCTGGTAATTGTCACATATTACACAAATAAACAAAAGGAATTGGAAGCCCTAGCATCCTGCCCGCTCATCATACTTTGCAAAAATCAGGAAATCAAAAAGAAAATAAGAGAATAAGAGGAAATGTCTAATAGATTGGTTTAACTTCAGAAACGCTATTGGCCAAATCATAATTCTAGCCTCTAGAGAGTCATTTGGATGACCACATTGCTTCTTCATCTTTTGGTTAAGATCAAGTGTGCATGTTGAAATATTCTTAAAACCTTCATCCTTGAAACCTTTAACGACTTATGACATCCAAGTAGTAGTTATTTCACCTTTGAAGAAGCAAGATAAAAGGAGTATTGCTGCTTTTGATCTTTGGTGTTGGATAAAACTCCTGAGAAAATCATTGACAAATAGATCATTGAACAAAACAGAATTCTCGTTTGAGGCACCAGTGATTAAATCTTCAGATCTGGACACATTATACAAAGGCCTAGGTCTCTGGAGAAGTCTGCTGTACTGCTAGAAAAGTCGAAAGGAGGAGGAGAGGGCACTTGGCATCAAAGTGGATCAACTTAATTATAGTGGCAATGGGTAAATCTCTGGAAGACTTAAAGGAGTAGGTTTGGGACAGGTCACAATGGGGAAAAAAACCATCACTAAGAGTCAATACTGAATTGATAGTTCTAAATCAATCAATGAATCAATTCTAGTAGCTTTGTCCTAATTCTTCCCACATTTTACAGTTTAATGCTGTACCCAACAATTTCTGCATTAAATCACAGGGGTTCGCCGGCATCTCTACATTCTTTAAAATGTTTAAAGAATGGACATTAAAACAAGTTAAAAAATCCTACTATTGGGCTCCTTCAAGTCTTGTTTTTCTGCTCTTTGCGCAAATGGGATTATGAATATCAGGTTTTTTTTTTCAGATCACTTCTATGCTTGGGAACTCCGTGTGAAATAATATTAACACTTAGACTTATATACCACTTGTTGTGCTTTACAGCACTCTCTGAATAGTTTACAACTTCAGCACTTTGCCTTCAACAATATGGGTCTACATTTTACCAACCTTGTAAAGAGGGAAGTCACCCTTCAGCCAATCAGAATCGAAATTCTGGCAGTGGGCAGAGTTACCTGCAATACTGCATTCTAACCACTGTGCCACTATGGCTCTCTTTATAAAAAGAGAATAAAACCAATGGATGGTTAAATTAATACATATAATATTCGATGATCTGAACAATAAAAAATCATTCAGAAAATCTTACATCTTATCACAAATTCAATGCAAGTCTCCTTAAAATGTGGAATAATTACTATATGACTATATAATAACAGTCCTTTCAGCAGTTCCAAGAAGGCTCCATACCAATTTGCATCACTCAGGTGACTCTGATGACACAGATAAACTTCCAAGTGACCTTAACGATCCACTAAAAGGATGCAAATGACCAGCTATCTGCAAGGAGTACAAATCCTTCCATTTTCCACCATCCAGTCAGAGCTGAAGAAGCTTCTTGGATGAGAAATGAAACGTCTTTAAAGTAAAATCAGAAAGTTCACTTGCCTCTTGGAAAAGCACCTTTGGGACAAAATTACAATTTTTTTCCCCTAACTATAGTGAAGTCTCTAAAGTTCTACCTCAAAGTACACTGGAAAGTCACTAATATTCTGGTACAAAATGCACAAACATAATTGTTCATCTACACTGTACTTCCACCCAACTTAATTTGAAATTAGTAAAAAAAACATACACATTACTTTAAAAAAGGCCAGTTTCAATTCCCAATATTTCCAAATTGCAATCGGTCATGAATAAATGCTATGACATTCTACTTCCTCCATTTTTTTCTATCACACAGTCACAAGACACTAGTAGACTGTTGAGTAAAAGGGACAAACAAAGGAGTTATTGTGTTTCATTTGCTCCCTTTTGCAGTATCTTCCTCAACCAGGCATTCACAACTTTTCATAAACATTCATCTTCAAGCAAAGACCAAAGCTCAAAATATTCATCCTCCCAAGTGAAAACTTCAAAAAGATTTAAGAGCCACTACATTGCCAAGACATGCCTAAACTGCTTATTACAGGAAGCTGGTGTTGAATGAGGAGACTGATGGATCACTCTATTACCAACCCGTGACTTCTTATTCATGTCTTCTGAAGTCTCCAATAGTGGCCACTATCAGCGATGGTATACTGAGCTGGATAGACTATTGAGCTCACCCAGAATGGCAGTATTTTAAATACCTTCTTAATCACAAGGTACACTACTGTACTTTAAGGGTTACTTAATAGGCAATATTTCTTTAACTTGGGTGAAAGCACATTCCTATTTCACAAATTAATTGCAGGCTTAACTACGCATTACTACGATACTGAAACTTTTCTAGTAAAAGCCACAAAATTAAAGGAATTATGAATGGGCACCATAACCAGATATCACTGAATGAGGAAGATGATTATAACTTCCTATTAAGTTATATACGAACCGTGAAAATAAGGATAACATGTTTTTAATTCATTTAAAAATTATGGAAAGGTGGGAAGAACATAAAAGTTGAAGACATAGCTTCAAAAACATTGATACTTTTTTGCATCTTATATTTTTTGAACAATTTGAAGTAACAATGGCAAACAAGAGATTCCTTCTTTTTTTCTTCTCTTTGCACGTATCTCAGTCATTATATCCACATTTCAGCTCATGAACACAAGACTTAAGTGCAGTGGTGAGATGCAACTGGTTTAATAACTGGTTTGGTGAGTGGGTGCCTTACACGCGCTTTGCCCGCTCGCGCAGCATTCAAAAACCGAGATTTTTAAGCTTCAAAACATACCTTCCATGTCAGCGGCTGTGAGTAAAACAGCTGACACATAGCAATCTGATGTGCCGTGCGAATCAGCTGAGCTAAAAAACCAGGGAAATATAGGGAAGCTCAGGGGCGGGGGGGGGGGCAAATGCTCACCAAAACTACTGGTTCACCCAAACCAGTCAGAACCGGCTGAATCCCCCCCTGCTTAAGTGTCAAAAATGTCAGGACAAGCCAAACCAGCTTCTTCAGCATAGAAGCTGCCTTGCTTCCATTACATTTTCATTCATCTCAGGTGAATTAAATGTTGATTAAAACTATTCAGAACCAACTATGCTACATGGCTTCTTGCAGGCCCCTCTGCAATAGTGTATGCTCAGAAGAAAAAGACAATATTAGTTTTAACAGCCACTGATCCCTGTAGCAGTGAAGCTTCCTTCTGTGAAAATAAATACAAAGCATTCGGGGAGAGGGGGCGGTCTAGAAATCAAATCAAATAAATAAATAAAATAATCTAATTTTGATTTGGCTTCTTCATGGCTGAGGAGAGTAGCTCAAACAAAGTCATTCCTTCTTTGGTAAGAGGGAGAGTTTGGCAAAAGCATCATTTTTACAAAGAAACCATCGGAATATGAATGCTTTGTCTTATTGGATCAGCCCTATGATGTTTTATTATTAGATTTTAGGTGACCCTGTTATGAATTCATGAATTTTTGTAGGTGGACAATTCATTGGTCTTTATATAATGTAGATTCCTGCCATTCTTCCTGTACTGCTTGATGGGTTTTTCTTGGTATGTATTTATCTGGATTTCATCCATAGGAAAAGATGCTCAGACCAAGAATGCAGAGAATGTAAACAAGCAACGTGCAACAGTTATTAATGGATTAGCATATAAAAAACCAGAGAGCAAGAATTCCATTACATGGCAGAAGTGCAAAAAAACCCAAGGACACTAGGTTTGACCAGGAAGAGGACATAACGTTGCATCAGCTTCACACTACTCGGCGTCTGTCTACTGCTTCTAAATTTTTGATTTTAGATGTAGTTCTTAGCCCTCTTGTTTAAGTCCCTGGGAAGTTTCCATCCATTTGTATTTGCAGTGAAGGACAAGGGGGAGGCAATTGACAAAAGGAACATTGCAGTAAGTCATTGTCCTTTTGTGCACACACTGCAATGTCAATGAACATTCCAAAGGGAGGATCATATGACACAACACCATCTGCTTTTGTCATTCAGCAGAATCAGTAAGATTCTCTAGTCCAGTTTGACAAATCTAATATTATTCTTTTGGTATCTAGCCCTTATCTCAAGGAAAATACTGTACGGCATGTCCCTAAATAGTAGCTGTGAGTTCTATGAAAGCTGTAGGCCTTTGCAGCTTACACTAGAGGAAAACTTTTCATAGCAATTTCTGAAACTCTGCAATGCAGTGGATGAAATAACTCATGGACAGGGAGTGAACTGAACGTTTCTTCCCATCCATTTGTGTCAAGCTTAAATGAATTGGTCTTAAATGATCAGACATAATAGATAAATCAATGGATGGATAACTTCGCCATGTTTATTTATGGAATGCTTTCACAAGCTGTAAAGAATCTTGCGAGCTGCTTTTTGATTTTGCAGTAACTTTCTGACACATCGCCCGATTCCATCATTATTTTATCAATGAAATAGATTGATATCTGAACTTGGCATACTTACTTCTTCAGCAGAAAGGCACAGGATTACCCTGGGGATACAGCGAATATGGTAGTAACTGTGCAGTAGAGTAGAAAGTAGAAATGTGTCAATCATCTCCAGGTGAGTTTACATCTAACACACTCCCAATCAATCGTTGTATCAGATCAGGCCAAGCAGACTTACCACTCAGAATAGCTAGCATAATATAACTTGGTTTGCAAATGTTAAAACCAATTTATTGCCAGAATGGGGGAATAGGTCAGAGAAAAGCAAGGAGTGCTAGACATGAACAAGAAGAAATAAGCAATATCTATAATCTACCTCAAAAGACAGAATTTTCCAGAGCTACTGGAAATAATACTGTGGATAATGAGCATGGATGGTCCGAAGAGAGTGTGGCCTTTAGTTATTCCAGTTTTAACTTTTTTTTGTACCTAGCAGTAAAAACAGATGAAAATTGGATACCAAGTACTCCTTCCTCAATTCTGCACATTAAGAAACAATTTCATAGGCAGGGATGATATCTGCAGCAAAAAGGATAGTTTTCCTTTCCATAGCTTTAAAAAAAGTGAGCTATAGTTGTTGGTACTGCCAATATTTTCTTTTCAGTGAAGGTGATGCCATACTTTCGCACCAGGGAAAGATCAAATCATATATTACAAGATACAAATACCTATTGAATTTGGAGTTAACTTCCTGGGCAATTCCCTGTTGGAAATGGATCGGATAAATACTGACTCAATTATTTATCTGCCCTAAAAAAAAAGGTCTTTTTGCAGAACTCCTTGTTGACTGCGACTAAAGCTCGGTGCTTTCGTGAGATATAGATCAGAGGTGCTATTCAGCAGGTTCTGGAGAACCGGTAGCGGAAATTTTGAGTAGTTCGGAGAACCGGTAAATGCCACCTCTGACTGGCCCCACCCCATCTATTCTCTGCCTCCCGAGTCCCAGCTAATCGGGAGGAAATGGGGATTTTGCAGCAACCTTCCCCTGGAGTGGGGAGGGAATGGAGATTTTGCAGCAACCTTTCCCTGCCACGCCCACCAAGCCACGCCCACAGAACTGGCAGTAAAAAATTTTGAATCCCACCACTGCCATAGATGCTTTCTGATGTCCAGAATATACATAGTAATATTCAGTAATATTTTAATGAAATTATTATTCTTGGTGAGTGAATAGTTACCTACATAGATTTAATTAATAGCAGCAGCAGCCGAGTATTTGTGCTTTGAGCACCGTGGGGCAAATTGCTAATCAGAACTACAGGCCCACTGGAGAGAACTGAAAGCACTGAAAATGACGAGAGCTTTTTCTTCCATGTGCAAAAGTGAGCTTCATTAACCAATTTCATATGTAATCAATTTGCAAATAAGCTACAGCTTTGAAGCCCAGCGGGCTAAAGCCTAAATACTCACCATTACAGGATGGTGAGTGAGTTATTGAAAAGACTGCAGCAATAATTATTTTATCCATGCTTGTGAGGGAAAAACGCAGAAAAGGAATTTCCACTGGACAAGGTCACAGGCCAGGAACATAGCCTCTGCAATCAATAATGAAAGCAGCCAGCATAAATTAACCATTTTCACATTCAATCAAAGAAAAGAGCTAGGAAAGTTTGACATACGCATATCGTTTGTTTAGCTTTATTAAAGGTTTTGCCCTTTCTTTATGAGGCCTTGTATTATGACACCGCCCCGAGTCCCTTTGGGGAGAGGGGGTGGTATAAAAATCTAAATAAAAGTAAAAAGTAAAAAGTAAGTATTGTAGCAGGATAAGCTCTGGGTGTCTGCTCCAGGAGACCCCAATTGATAAAAGTTGCAATCTGGCAACTTGAAGATTGATCAGAATAGAGTAGAGTAGGGTAGGATAGAGTAGAGTAGAGTAGAGTAGAGTAGAGTAGAGTAGAGTAGAATAGAATAGAATAGAATAGAATAGAATAGAATAGAATAGAATAGAATAGCATGGGATGGAATAGAATAGAATAGAATAGAATTCTTTATTAGGCAAGTGTGATTGAACACACAAGGAATTTGTGTTTGGTCCATATGCTGTCAGTGTACACAAACAGACAAGATACATTCATAAGGTACAACACTTAATGATAGTCATAGGGTACAAATAAGCAGTCAGGAAACAATCAATATCAATATAAATCATAAGGATACAAGCAACAAAGTTGCAGTCATGCAGTCATAAGTGGGAGGAGATAGGGGATAGAAACGATGAGAACATTAATAGTAATAGTAATGCAGCCTTAGTGAACAGTTTGACAGTGGGTGAGGGAATTATTTGTTTAGCAGAGTGATGGCGCTTGGGAAAAACCTGCTCTTGTGTCTAGTTGTTCTGGTGTACAGTGTCTATAGCGCCGTTTTGAGGGTAGGAGTTGAAAAGGTTTACGTCCAGGATGCGAGGGGTCTGTAGATAATTTCACAGCCCTCTTTTTGACTCGTGCAGTATACAGGTCCTCAATGGAACGCAGGTTGGTAGTAATTGCTTTTTCTGCTGTTGTAATTATCCTCTGAAGTCTGTGTCTGTCTTGTTGGGTTGCAGAAACAAACCAGACAGTTATAGAGGTGCAGATGACAGACTCAATAATTCCTCTGTATTCCTCAGTCAAGATTATACTTTCTTTGGGACATAGTTATATACAATGAATAAAATATTTATGCTGAGCTTCGCAAAACCTATATTATAATGATTAGGCCTAAAACTGATGGTCTTCAGATATGATTCCATACTGTATTATTAGATGATACACAGGGCTGTGACAAGGTTTGAAGGAGATCTTCAGTTCAACTAGCCTTCAATCAAATCATCCCACCTAAATATCTATCAAAGTAGATATGAAGAAGCCCTTTCCAAGTGGGGCCAAGCTTGCCAATCATCTATTGCAAGGGTGTCAAACTCAAAGTGCACCGGCCGGATTTGGCCTGTGAGGTGCTTAGATCTGGCCCATGGATATGCCCTGAAAACAGTGAAGGCCCAGTTTATAGTGCCTCTACAAAGCAGACATAACACTTGTAAGGGCTTCAGGGAGGCCTGCTAGGCTCAAATGGGGCATGAGGGAGTCATGCACGCATGCACAGGGGAGCAGGGGCAGGGAGGTCATATGCTCATGCGCAGGGGGTAGGGGGCATGTACACATATGCAGGGGTTGGGCGCATGGGTAGCATTGCATTATGGGTATGGGCACAAACGCACATTATCACACGTCCACACTTTTGGCAACTGAGGGGAAAAAGGTTAGCCATCACACCCTATTCTTTTTATTCTACAAAGAGTCCCATTTAAAAATAAATAATAATTGCATCCTAAGCACAGTCAGTGGGTTTAATTACAATTAAACCATGCTCTAAAACTGGGGCAGAATTGTTAATTAAATTGCATCTTTCAAATGAAAAGATTGAATAGACCCATCCTTAACTCAGGGTTGATTCTGATGAATTGTCTATTCTGATGTGAATTATGGAGGGAGATTGGATGAAAAGAAGAAGCATTCTTAATATTTTCTCTGCCCTGATGAACCTACCTGCCAGATACTATTCACTACTAAGGATTATATGGGGGACAGGAGAGGTTTAGAAAATAGCAATACTGATATTGAATGAAGCATGCTTCTATTTGAGGCTTCACCTTTCTTATCTGCCTCCAGACCTTCAGACGGTGTTTGCTAAAAGCCTAAATTATACTTCGACATTATGGAATTAGATTATAGTAAACTGACCATTTTTTGTGATCAACAATAATAGAAATAGCTCGGCGGAATCTGAATGAGTGATAAAGGTTAAGTTGTGCTCTTCTGTGACAGGGGTACTAGAAAAGAGAAAAGATTCAGAGAGAGAGAGAGAGAGAGAGAGAGAGAGAGAGAGAGAGAGAGAGAGAGAGAGAGAGAGAGAGAGAGAGAGAGAGAGAGAGAGAGAGAGAGAGAGCTTTTTGTTTGTCATTGTGTTTATGACACATCTGTAGTTTGGGATTTGTGTCTTAGACTGAGCTTCTACTCCTATATCTAACTATGGTCAAAAAAAGTTGCGTTTCTGTTCTATGTCCCTCGCTGCTTTTTGGGGGGCTGTTTATTCTTTTTGCATAAAAAAGATACAAAGAAGGAATTAAGCTGTTCTTTTTTTCTCCCTACAGTGAAAGCCCAGACTTGGTGTTCTTGTATGAGAAATATATAGGGACGCAGTGACTCGGTGGCTAAGACGCTGAGCTTGTCAATCAGAAAGGTCTGCAGTTCGGTGGTTCGAATCTCTATTGCCGCATAACAGAATGAGCTCCCATTACTTGTCCCAGCTTCTGCCAACCTAGCAGTTTGAAAGTACGTAAAAATGCAAGTAGAAAAATAGGGACCACTTTGGTGGGAAAGTAACAGTGTTCCATGCGCCTTCAGTGTTTAGTCACGCCGGCCACATGACCACAGAGACATCTTTGGACAGTTCTGGTTCTTCGGCTTTGAAACAGAGATGAGCACCATCCCCTAGAGTTGGGAATGACTAGCACATATGTGCAAGGGAAACCTTTACCTTACCTTATGATAAATATGGCACTGCCGTATTGGCAGAACCTCTTTGAATTTTTACAAGTCACATATGTTTTGCTGATTTAAGGGACAATGATCTGCAGATTGGGTTTTAGTTAAATTGTTGCTTGTTTCTATTCCCTTTATCTTATGAGTCATTTCCCTGTATAAACCACCTTGATTTAAAAAAAGGTTGTCAAAAAAAACCTCTGTAAAAACATGTTCAGCTGTATTCAGTCACTTTCAGAGATAGTATTCTGCTGGTTCAGACCGGTTTGCCCAAGCCACTGGTGGAAATCACGGGTAGCCACATCCACCCACCCCAGCTCTATGCGGTCCCATTTCAGCACTTTTTTTTTAGCCAAATCGCATGCATGGATGGTTGAGTGCATGCATGGAACCGGTAGGGGAAATCATGGGTAGCCACACCTACCCACCTATGCTGTCCCATTTAGACACTTTTTTTAGCCAAATCGCATGAGTGGAAGGCTGAGCGCATGCTTGGAACCAGTAGTGGAAATCATGGGTAGCCATGCTGTCCCATGACAGCCACCCTCCTATGCTGTCCCATTTAGGCACTTTTTTTAGCCAAATCGCATGCATGGATGGTTGAGTGCATGCATGGAGCCGGTAGTGGAAATCATGAGTAGTATGCTGTCCGATTTAGACACTTTTTAAAGCCAAATCGCATGCATGGAAGGCTGAGCGCATGGGTGGAAGTGTTCACGCTCACATTTGCAAACCAGTAGGGAAGGTAAGTGAATACCACCCCTTGTCACTTTCTGTGTGTGACACTTCTTTTGAAGGGAACAAGACCTCTGGGGCCCTCTTTTGAGCGGAGACAAAGCAGGCTGTGAGACTTCAGCAACCATCTTTACTTCTTCCAACTTTGCCATCATTCAAGCCCTAGCGATGCTACAATATTTCTCAGCAGTGGACCGATATCAGTAATCCATGCGTATATATATATATATATATATATATATATATATATATATATATATATATATATATATATATATATATATATATATATATATATATATATATATATATATATATATATATATATATATATATATATATATATATATATATATATATATATATATATATATATATATATATATATATATATATATATATATATATATATATATATATATATATATATATATATATATATATATATATATATATATATATATATATATATATATATATATATATATATATAAATCCATTCAGAGGATTACAGCTGTATTTTAATAGATTTAAAACCAATTTAAAACCAATGGAGAGCTAGTTGGAGTAAAGCAAAGGCGCTATAACATCTCCATAAACTTGAGGAACTGACACTCAGAGACACTAACAGCACCGCATTATGCCTTTTTAATCAAATACAATCCCCATGGAGTTCAGTTGGACTTACTCCCAGATAATTGTGTGGGAGATAATTGCAATCCCTCCACAGCTAATTACATTCTAAATATCCAACAGGTAAATATCAGAATTAATGTAAACAGCTTTTAGTTATCTTACTTTTTTTTTAAAATCCAAATTTGCTCACTGTAGGTGAACATTTATTATTGCCATGAAGATCTAACATGAGACTCACAGCAATCTACCAAAATAATTCTTTTCTCACTTTAATCGATGCATACCATTAGTAGCTTTAAGCCAAGAAACTCTATCCATAAGCATGGAGCCTGTCTGTATATTTTAAAGGTGTCTCCCTAAGAGGCATAGGAGTTTCATTCAAGGTTATTTCGGTGACAGCTATATAAAATAAACAAGTCCAAACGTAGTGGAGTGTTGTATTTGCTGCCCAGTAAAATCTTATAGCTTCTAGCTCTTTATACAACCAAGATTTATAGTCTCTATTCTCACCATGCAGAGTCCCAAGATAATGTTAATAGATGGCTAGTTTCACAAATAAATCCCTCAGGAAGGCAAGAGAAATATCTATTTCAGAGGAATTGTTCAGAACTAAATCCACATCCCAATTGGTAAATAGTACTTAGACTTAAAATGCCCAGGTTTAAGAATGTGGAGGCATTTCTCTTGATTTCTAGCTAAAGGAAACAATAGGAGGAAAAAGAGACCCAGGGGCTTTTGATGTTTTGGATAGTATAGGGCTGAGATTCTTTTTTCATCCATGTCATGGCATTGCTTTCTGTAAAGCAACACAGCCTTTTTACCAGCCATTTGCAGGCAGGAAGCTAGCAAAATGTACAAGAAGGACTCTTCGTTGTACAAGAGGACAAAAATTTGATCTGTGAAAACCATTCATAAAATAACAATAGTTTCTTATGTACCAGCATGGATTTGTCGGCTTCTAAAAAACATAGGAAGCTTTTTTTATTAGAATAGAATAGAATAGAATAGAATAGAATAGAATAGAATAGAATAGAATAGAATTGGGTAGGGTAGGGTAGGGTAGGGTAGGGTAGGGTAGGGTAGAGTAGAGTAGAGTAGAGTAGAGTAGAGTAGAGTAGAATGGCATGGCATGGCATGGCATAGCATAGCATAGCATAGCATAGAATAGAATAGAATAGAATAGAATAGAATAGAATAGAATAGAATATAATCTTTTATTGGCCAAGTGTGATTGAACACACAAGGAATTTGTCTTTGGTGCATAAGCTCTAAGTGTACGTAAAAAGACAAGATACATTCGTCAAGAATCATAAGGTACAACATTTAATGATAGTCATAGGGTACAAATAAGCAATCAAGAAACAATATCAATATAAATTGTAAGGATACAAGCAACAAAGTTACAGTCACTCAGTTATAAGTGAGAAGAGATGGTTGATAGTGTCAGGGGAAAATATTTCACCCTGAACTAGATGAGGTCTTAGATCGCGGCTGTTCCAAACAGGCATATCTTCAAGGTGCGAAAAATAAAATAAAATCCCAGAAACATATTCTAATGAGAAACAAAACTTTTAATACAAAAATAAGAAATAGAAAATAAAACAAATCTATCTAATTGTTACATTTTGGCAAGAGCAGTTTGTCTACCAGCTTCCTGGCAGACGGACAAAGATCAAAAGGAAAGAAGTCTCTGGAATGTGTGATGAGCAGGTGCAGTACATCATTGCTGATAAGACCTTATGACCTGCGCAGTAACTCTTTCAGTTCAGCTAGCAAACATTTAACGCAGTGACAGATAGGAACCATGAGAAAACTAATAGTAATAGTAATGCAGCCTCAGTGAATGGTTTGCCAGTGGTGAGGGAATTAGTTGTTAAGCAGAGTGATAGCATTCGGGGAAAAACTGTCCTTGTATCTAGTTGTCTTGGTGTGCAGTGCTCTATAGCATTGTTTTGAGGGTAGCGGTTGAAACAAATTATGTCTAGGGTGTGAGGGGTCTGTAAATATTTTCACAGCCCTCTTTTTGCAGTCTACAGGTCCTCAATGGAAGGCAGGTTGGTAGTAACTGTTTTTTCTGCAGTTCTAATTATCCTGAAGTCCATGTCTGTCTTGTTGGGTTGCAGAACCAAACTAGACAGTTATAGAGGTGCAGATGACAGACTCAGTGATTCCTCTGTAGAACAGAATCAGAAGCTCCTTGGGAGTTTGATCTTCCTGAGTTGGCACAGAAAGAACATTCTTTGTTGTGCTTTTTGGATGATGTGTTTGATGTTAGGTTTTAAGTCTTGAGATATGATAGTACCTAGAAATTTGAAACTCTCTACTATTGATACTGTGTTGTCTAGTATTGTAAGAGGTGGTAGTATGGGAGGGTTTATCCTAAAGTCTACCACCATTTCTACGGTTTTGAGTGTGTCCAGTTCCATGAGGCTAGTTGTTCAACCTCCTGTGGGAATGTGCATTCATCGTTGTCTCAAATGAGATTTATACTTCTTGCAGACAACAGGTCATTTGCATTCTTTTAGCAAATATAAATCCTTCCATTCCCCACCATTCAGTCAGAGCTGAATCAGCTTCTTGGATGAGAAGTGAAACATCTCCAAAGAAAAAACAGAAAGTTCAGTTCCCTCTGGAAAAAGCACCTTTGGGATAACCATGATGTGGATGACTGAGAATCTCCATAAACATTCAACGAAGTTGTAGTCACAAGAAGGAAATAGGTAATAAGAAAAATGAGAAGGATAGTAATGATGTAGTCTCACTAGGTTGTTTGCCAAGACAGTTTTGTGGGAATTAGTTGTTTAGCAGAGTGATGGTACGGGGAGGGGGAACTGTCTTTAAACCAAGTAAGTTCAGTGATTTATCTTGATCAATATGGCCTCAGCCAGGGGTGGGTTTCAGATGGCATTACTGCTGGTTTGCTCATGCACACGCTTTGTGCGCATGGGTGGATGTGTGCTGTGCGCACATGCGCATTTCAATGGAAATTGTTCTGCACATGCGCAGAATTTTTAAAAAGATGGTGGCAGTGATGGTGGTGAGCGGGGAATTGGTTTTGGGGCATGGCCAGCCTGGGTCGCTGCCAGTTCTACAAACCAGGCCGACATACTACTACCAGTTCAGCCGAACTGGGCCGAACCAGTAGGAACCCACCTCTGGCCTCAGCCAATTGTCCCCCAATTTAGTTTTCTCAATCTTTCTACCACAGAAATCCTTCTCCTTAACTAGCTAGTTGGGATTACAGAATGAAACAGATGGAATTACTTTCAAACCTGTGACCCGAGTACTGTGCAATTCTGAAGACCCAGAAAATTAATAGCCACTCCTAGAATTTCACACCAAGAATGAAGCATGGAAAAAGAACAAGCCAGTCCCGAATTTCTAGTCCTAGATAGTATTATTATTCTATATTTAATTCATTCTGCATGCCCCAACTGCATCGTTATTATGACTCCTTAAACAGATGGCTCTCGCAAAAACATCTGTCTTAGTATTTGCTCAAAAGAAAGAGATAAAAGAAAAAAGAGGACTAGCCAAATTCCTAGTGGAGACGGATAGTTAATACTCACTAATATTTCAAAGTTCAAAGTGCAGTTTAAACATAACACAATAACAAACTTGTTGTGACCTTAAACTTTTCATAATGATGGTCCTTACTGGAAGGTTTTTTTTAATTATGCTTCTACTCTTCTGCAGTGAAATTATTTTCAGCAGCTTACAGGTTATGTAAACAAAAAATAAATTGCCCATGGAAATATTAAACCTATTAAAACTTTCCAAAAAGATAGCAATAACCATATAAATTTGGGGGGGGGGGATCTGAATTATATCAGCCTACACATAGAAACATAAGGATAAATAATGACAAGAATGAAGAATGAAACTAAGCTTGTTGAGATCTTGAAATTAGACTGGATTGTCATTGCATTGCAATTTCCTCTGCCCACTCCCCACCCCCAAAGTCCACATTGTCCACATAAGATTATAGATAGTAAAGGTAAAGGTTCCCCTTGCACATATGTGCTCGTCGTTCCTGACTCTAGGAGGTGGTACTCATCTCTGTTTCAAAGCCGAAGAGCCAGCGCCATCTCTGTGATCATGTGGCCAGCATGACTAAATGCCGAAGGCGCACAGAACACTGTTACCTTCCCACCAAAGGTGGTTCCTATTTTTCTACTTGCATTTTTTTAGATGCTTTCGAACTGCTAGGTTGGCAGAAGCTGGGACACGTAATGGGAGCTCACTCCATTATGCGGCACTAGGGATTCGAACCCCCAAACTGCCGACCTTTCTGATCAACAAGCTCAGCATCTTAGCCACTGAGCCATCGCGTCCCTTCATAGATAATATGCCAGTCTAATCTTGTAAAATGCTCCAGAGCCTTGCTTAGGCCATCAAGAACATTTCCCTTTGCCTGATCTCAGCTAGACTGGGTTGGCTATTCACCATCAATCACATACTTGATACAATTGCCTGCACTGAGGTAGCCTACCTACAGTAGATAAAACTTTGTATGGTAGATCATAAAAGTAGCTGTTGAAATGCTACCTTTCCTTTTGTAGACATTGCAAAATTAACCTTAGTGGGTGCTAACGGGATTGTACGCAAAGTTTGACTGGAACTTAAAGAATTTCTAAATCAAATCCAAGGAAAAATCCAACTATATCTTTAGCTCTTTGGCAAATTTGATCCCTGTTTAAATAGCTGCAAACATTGGTTCAGAATTGTATTTCACCCTTACTTATGGAACTTCTCCTTTGCTGGCAGAGAAGCCAAAATGGCACTAGCACTGTGGTCATCAACCTTAAACACTCAAAGAGCCACAAAGTCCCTTACTGGAAGCCCCCATTCAATTCTGAAGCTGACCGGAAGTCCAGTTCCCCCACCATAGAGTCTCCTCCTAGGGCAGTGTCCTTTTTCCTCTATGTTCTGTAGGGAGAACGAGGCAGACAGGGACTGAGGCAAGGCAGGTTGAAGCTAACACAACCTTTATTAACAGTGACAAACAGCTCATAAGTACGGCAAAACTCAGACCGACAAACAGCAGCAAAAGACAGCTGACAGCTCTTTTATAGTCGAGCTGTCAGGCGTGTAACCAACCAGGTAGCTGGATTCTCCCGCCGGCAGGCTGCTGCGTCTTAGCCAATCAGGAGTCAGCAATGCAAGTCTATGGCAGGGAAAGTTCAGTACATAACACTCTACCTGTCGTAACCGAAAGCCCTATCAATTGTGGAGCTGACCGGCAACAGGGAGCCACAGCAGAGGGATGAAAGAGCCACATGCGGCTCCAGAGCCGCAGGTTGCTGATCCCTATACTAGCAGCTTCGAAAATAACTCTCAGGTTCTAATAGGCCTTATCACTTCTAGCTTAACCTGATGCCCCTGAAACTGCCCTCTCAAGGGCTAGAAAAAAAACCTGGACCAACCCTAGCAAGGTTACTGGAATCCATAAATCTAAGAGGCAGAAAAGCAGATGAGGATCAACTCCTACCTCCCCAACACAGAGACAACTAAAAAATAAGAGTAATAGATCCATGGCCTTCACCTCCAAAGACTGTAATAACATAGGACCAAGCCAGAACATTGGCCAATTCTTCAACTCTCCAATGGCACTGGCCCAATCCTCCCCCAAAGCAAGGAACAAAATTCCTGGAGAAAGGTCCCAGTGTCCCCCACAACAACTATATCACTAGGCTTACCTTCTGTCTGCAGAAACTTTGGTTTTTTTTATATTGCAATCATTAAATGAAATTGCAGCCAAGGTGGACAGGTTCCAACAAGCCCTGAACCTACAAATCACCCACAGCAATCAGGGAGTTAATATGACAGTAGAGGTCAGCCATATCAGCACTTCAGCAGCTGGTGCATCCAGGCATCAGGAAGCAGTTAATTTAGCCAATCAACACCATGTACTCCAGAAAAAAACCTACTTCTCCTGGAAATCCATTGGAATGGGCATAGATGGAAAAATCAAGGACTTATAGTGACCTCTCTCTTACCTGGATTCAGCTAAAGTTGCATGCAAACATCTGACTTTTTTTCAAAGCAGTAGATGGAAATGAGACATGGAAGTGAAGTTGCTCTGTATAGCAGAGGTCACCAACTTCTCAGATGTCAGGGACCACTAAATTCATCATTTTAAATTCCGCAAACCACTAATATGATCTGCCTAATAACCAGCTGGGTGGTCGTGACTAGGTGGTCTAATGACTGGGTAGATATGGCAAACTCGATGTTACTCAGATCTAGGGGTGCCGCGATGACCTCTACTTGCCCCTCCCCTCCCAGCCACTCCTCACCTCCCTGCCTGGGCTCCTTAGGCCCCAACAGGAAGCAGTTGTTGGAGCTAAGCAGCCACCATGAGAAAGAGTTGGCAAAACAGCTCAGTTCAAATTGGATCTGACCAAGAAGGAGGCTCAACAGAAGCGGTCACTGAGGACTATGAGCATAGGCTTTCCAATCAGAGGGAAGATCTGCAGGAGTGCAAGGCCAGGTACCAGCACCTGGAGGCTCAGTGGGCTAAGATGGTCAGTCAGTTCCATTCCATGATGCAGTCCCACTGGAACAAGTGGCTCTTTGACACAAGCAATGCTTCCCTCCTGCCTTGCAACAGGAGGCTTAAGCAGAGCCTAAGTCAGAATTTCTGCCTCCCTCCAACCCATCCCGAAGGGGGAGACTCTCTGCAGCAACACAAATGTTCATTGCATGTATCCAGCCCAAGGGCTGTAGATTGAGGACTTCTGATTTAGTGCAATATAAAAAATGCAAATAATATTTCTGCGGACCACCAAAATTTTCTCACGGGCATCGGTGGTCCACAGACCACCAGTTGGTGACTGCTGCTGTATAGGGATGTCCCTATAGACTAAATCTCAGATAAGTTCAAGTTTAAAAACTCTTGGTTCATTCATGGACAGTGAATTGGATGTAAGGGTGTTTGGACTGAAGGGGTTCACTGAAGATTGAAGAGGTGTTCCTCGGAGTACCAAAGCAATGGCATCTTCTGAAAGATTTGCACAGCAGCTTCAAAGATGAGCAATTCTGTCTGTGCACAAGTTCGAATGCAGACAGCGTTTCTACCAGGAACTGCTTATGAAAAGTACACAGCCTGAGATAATCTTCAAAGTGTTTTTTTTCCAAATAACTGCCTGCACCTCTATAATTGTTTGATTTGGTTCTGCAACCCAACAAGACAGACACAGATTCCAACAGATAATTAGAATTGCAGAAAAAACCATGGCTACCAACTTGCCTTCCACTGAGGACCTGTACGCTGCGCAAGTCAAAAAGAGGGCTGTGAAAATACCTACAGGTCCCTCACATCCTGGACATAAATTGTTTCAACTTCTACCCTCAAAACGACACGATAGGGCACTGCACACCAGAACAACTAGGCACAAGGACAGTTTTTCCCCAAATGCCATCACTCTAAACAACTGTTGTCTAGTGTGAATGACATCACACTAAACAACTGTTACAAAGAGTGAAGCAGATGATTAGTGCCAGAGAAATCCATCTGGGATGGATACTAATAGCTTAGACGGTAAGGGCATGAAAAGTCATTTTGGCAGTAGGGTAGGCCCACAATCTAAATGATTTTTTTAATGAAATATCACATGCCCATATAAAGAAAACTTTGAAGGATGAAAGCTTTCAACCTAGAAGTGAGGAGATGTTTTGTGACAGTGAGAACAATTAATCTGTGGAGTACCATATTTTTCGGAGTATAAGACACACCGGAGTATAAAACGTACCAAGATTTGGAAGGACAATTTTTTAAAAAAAGTTTTTGCACTCTGCAGACGGCCCGTTTTTCATGAAAAGGGACCCATTTATTGTCAAAAAAGGGAATGCATAGCCTTTAAGAGGCTTATAGAGTGCTCCTGGTGGCTGAGGGGGCAAAAACGAGCAAAAAATGGTCCATTTTTCACTCATTTCTGCCCTCTCCAGCCCCCAGGAGCACTCTGGAAGCCTCCTAAAGGCTATGCAAGGCCATTTTTGCAAAGGGAGAGGGGTTTCAGGAGGCCAAAAATGCTGTATTCAGTGTATAAGACGCACCCAGAATTTCAGCCTCTTTTTTGAGGGAAAAAGATGCGCCTTATACTCCGAAAAATACGGTAGTTCTCGGTACTCCATCACTGGAGGTTTTCAAAAATAGACCGTGCAACCATGGTTGTCACAAGGTCTCCTGCTCTGAGCAGGGGGTTGAACTAAAAGACATCTGAGGCCCCTTCAAGCCTTATGATTCAATATTCTTATTGTGCAAAATAGCTTTTAGCCACGGACATGTGCAAGATTAAATTCTGTCCCGCATGTTGCCCCTCTGAAAGTCATTTTTGCCGTTTCAGTGTCTGGGAGGGATACAAAACTGACACTGTGAAAAACCTTCCATTTCTGCCCTGGTAGGAAATTGGAGGAAAGGAAAGGTTTCGCAAAGGTTATGGTCACCCATATTTCCTGTATGTCAGGAAACGTTTGCAAAAGAGTATTTCATTGATTATCCTTTTAGTAACTACTAGCGGTGGGATGCAACCAGGTTGGCGAGTGTGTGCTTTGTGCGTGCAATAACCACCCATTTTAAGCTTAAAATTTTAGCTTCTATGTCAGCACCAGTGAGTAAAACAGCTGACGCATGGCAGTTCACTGGGCTGCACAAATCATCTGAGCTTAAAAACAGGGAATTATAGGGCAGGGGTGGGTGGGCGAGGCTGACTGCTCACCAGAACTACCGGTTCGCCAGAACCAGTCTGAACCGGCTGAATCCCATCCCTGATAACTACATACGTATATAGGTAAAATCATAGGTATGCTGGCATTGAGTGATTCAGTGTATGAATGACGAACAGTTAAAATACGTTAACTGTAGGCTTTGCTTGCCAATTTTCCATTACAGGAAAAAAATCTGGACAGCTCTGATTCAGCTTCATGGTCACCAATCCGTATGAAAACCTTGTGAAGCACATCTAGTAATTTTGTTTCATTATAGAGGATAGGATGGAAACTACAGCTTGCTTAAAGCCATCCAGAGAATTCATTGCTCATGTAAGGTTTGAACTACATATGTCCACTTCAGGCTACATATTCCTAGAGCACCAGATGCATCATATAGTCAAGTTTGCTTTACATAAACAACCCCCATAAAATAATGTTTCGCTTCCTTGAATCAAGCAAAACTTTTATTTCATGGATAGAGCAAGAGTAAAGAATTGTCCATTTATTTATCATTTATTTACGTGCCAAATTTTGAAATCCCCTATCTCCCTCAGAGAGGGATTCTGGCAGTGGTGGCATCCAGCTGGTTCAGGGGAACTGGTTTTTAAATTGATGGCTGGCTCCGCCCCTTCCAGGAGTTCCCCCCCCGCGCCCCATTTTTGCTCCCAGGAGGCTGCAGGGGGACCTACTAGGCCCAATAGGGATGCAGGAGTGTGACATGGCGCCCTCGTGCCCCATTTTTGCTCCCAGGAGGCTCTAGGGAGGCCTACTAGGCCTAAAATGGGGCTCTGGTGGGCAGCGCACCCCCACGGCCCATTTTTGCTCCCAGAGGGGTGCAGGTGGTTTGAGTGCTGCCTGTCACACCTCCTGGCCATGCCCACCATGGCCATGCCTGCCCAGCTGGTCATTAGGGCAAAGAACTGATTGTTAAATTATTTGAATCCCACCACTGAATTCTGGGCAGTATAGAAATGTTACAAATATAAACATATTATGGTGCAAAAATATAAAGAACAAACAATTGAGGAACCAATAATGATGGAAACATGGGAAGAAATTTGGGTAAGAAATGTAAAATTTACACAGGCTCAGAACTTGAGAGAGAATTTCTATAAGATGTTGTACAGATGGCATTTAGATCCAAAAAGGCTAGCCTGTATGTATCCGAATTTACAATCTAAATGTTGGAGATGTGATTGTGTTAATGCCACGTACTACCATATTTGGTGGACTTGTAAAAAAGTTAAAGCATTTTGGATAAAAATATGGTGGGTTATTCAAAATATGTTGAAAAAGAGGATAAAGTTTACACCCCAGTTGTTTTTGTTAGGTATAGTTTCAGACTGTACTGTCATAGAGACTAACCTGATCTTGAACCTAACGACGGCAGCAAGATTGTTGGTGGCGCAATACTGGAAGAAGGAAGAGTTGCCTACTATCCAAGAATGGACGTTAAAAGTAGCAAACTTAGCAGAGATGGCCAAAATTTCAGCGTATTTGAAAGATCATTCGGATGAGAAGTACAAGCTGGATTGGACAAGATGGATTGACTATATTCAAAACAAATACCGGACTAAAAAATTTCAGTTAGCTTATGAATGAAGGCATAAAGAACACTACAATTTATTCAAAGTTAGTTTAATAAAGGGGGAGTTAAAGCATAAGAATAGTAACATGTTAAAATTAGTTAGCTTATGTTACCTTATGGTTGTTAAATGTTTATACCCTGTATTTTGCTCTGGGAGGGCGGGGGGAGGGAGGGCGGGAAGAGGGAATGGTAAGGGGGGGGTGATAATTGTAAAATTTATTAACAATTTTAATTAAAAAAAAAATCATGGTCTCCCATCCAAATAATAACAAGGTCCAAGCTTATTCATTCTCAGAGCTCATTATATATCAGCTAGGTGCTGCTACCTAGGTGAGTTACCACTTCATACATTATTCTGTATGATCATTCCATGATCAAGAATGAAGAGAGATTTATGTGGATATAAAAAAGAAAATCCCATCACAAATAATTAAAATCAATCATCCCAGACAGCCACTGGGGTAGGGAAACAGGTAAAAAAAAGATACTTTCTAGTATGAGAAAAGCAAGGACCAGAAATGAACTGTTGGATAATTTACACAAAAGTATGCTCTTCTCCCTTCCCCAAACTTCAATGATAACTGCATTTTTTTAAAGGGGATATTGCACATTTCCTAGAAGTCGACTGCATGCAAACTCTAAAACTCTTAAATTGCACAGAAATATCATAGAAACCACTTCAACTCTTCGGGGCTGGCAAAGAATGCAAGTGATTTATACCAGTATTGACAACAAACTATTGCAAATTACTCTTTTTACCAAGGACAAAGCACTGCTTTTGCATTCAACGAAGCGCAGAGGCTCTGATCTTTTCATAGCTGAGTTGCTGGTTCATTATTCTAAATGAGATCCACAAGGCTCATTTTATTCTTGGAACATAAAATCGTAGGGTTGGAAGGGGCCTCGGAGGTCTTCTAGACCAACCCCCTGCTCAAGGCAGGAAACCTTATACCATCCTCGTCAAATAGTTATTTTTGAAAACCTTCAACAATGGAGCATCCAAAAGTCTGGGAAGCAAGCTATTCCATTGATTCATTGTTCTCACACTTACAAAATGTACTCTCATTTCTGGTCAGATCTCTTTGTAAAAAGCTTCCACCCATTGCTTCTGGTCCTGCGCTTAGGTGCTTTGGAGAATAAGCCAACTTTTTCTTGTCTGTGATAGCCCTTCAAGTATTGAAAGATACCTATCATGTCCCCCCTAATCATTCTCTTCGATAAGCTAGAATTCAGGGGTGTCAAACTCACAGCCTGCAGTCTGGCTACTTCACAAGCTGGCCATGCCCACACCTGATTTAACAAAGGGAGAAAAGTTGAGATATGTTACATGACGACAATGTGACATTGTGAGTTTGACACCCATGAGTTAGATATACCTAAAGGTAAAGGTTCCCCTCACACATATGTGCTAGTCATTCCAGACTCTAGGGGGCGGTGCTCATCTCCATTTCTAAGCCAAAGAGCCAGCGCTGTCTGAAGACATCTCTGTGGTCATGTGGCTGGCATGACTAAATGCTGAAGGTGCACAGAACACTGTTACCTTCCCACCAAAGGTCCCTATTTTTCTACTTGCATTTTTTTACATGCTTTCGAACTGCTAGGTTGGCAGAAGCTGGAACAAGAGCTCACTCCATTATGCAGCGCTAGTGATTCAAACTGTCAAACTATGGACCTTTCTGATCGACAAGCTCAGCATCTTAGCCACTGAGACACCGCATTCCTAGATATACCTAGCACTCTCAATTGTTCATCATACAATTTAACCTCCACATCCCTTGTCATCTTTGTTGTTCTCTGCATTCCAGGGTCTCAAAATAAATATTGGTATTTTATTTCTTTTTTAATCATTATTTTTGTCTGTCTTTATCTATGTTCTTTGGGATATATTTCTGGAGCAGGAGGAGGATCCCAAGAGGTTAAAATATGTTGTAGGCTCCTCTTCTCTGATAAGAAAAATATTATGTCTTGAGTATCTATGGATTACTTTATTCTGCACAAAATATCCCATTATGACAGGCCTAAACCCATTTTCCAAGTGTGCGTAATATTAAATTAGATTAATACATACCCTGAAGGAACCATAATTTCAAAAGAGATAGCTATATTATTGCTTGGAAAATAGATGATAAAAAAGGAGCACATATCCCTAGGGTGTACCCAAACACAAAGACCATTCAAGCTGGAGGCAGCAAACTCCATCTACACTTTGTCTGAATTATCTTGTCAACAGAGAAATATTCTCTCGCTAACGTAAGCTAACTTAATCAACTTGATCTGAAGCTGCTCAGTTCCAGGCTAAATGTTTGGAACTTTATTTCCTCAAGTTTTGGGCTTCAATCCCTGCAGTTCCTTTCCATTATCTGAGAAAATTTAACACACAAGCATACAGCGAGGGAGAACCCACATATTTCCAATTCAATTCCTGACAAAATGTAGAAGGAGAATTACTTGAAGATTTTCTTTTTAGACAAGCAGAGCTGGGATTTGAATTGGGAATAAAGTGATGGTCTAAACCTCTTTTCCCCCAAGGCACATTAGAGATAAAGTGAAATAGATGGAAGGTACTGGAATGAGATCTGCACAAACGTAGTTATAAAGTTTAGGTTTCATTTTGCAGGCATGGAGTTCTGGGTGCTTCCCAAACATAGATTTTTGATTGAGGCATCATCAAAAGATCTCTAAATATTCTTTTTTGTTGGGGGGGGGGTCTCTTTCTTTGTAAAAGTGTCTAGAGACATAACTGGAGATTATGTTATTATTATCATTCTTGTGGTTATTTTAGATTTGAAACCCCATCTGTTTTTTTTCAGCATCTTAAGATGACTTATGAGGTAAAATTATAACAGGGCTTGCGGTTATGCCATCTCGAAAATACACCAGTTCCGAGTTGAAAAGAGATAACCACAACAACAGAAAAGGAAAGGAAGAGAGGAAGAGAGGAGAAGAGAGGAAAGGGGAGAGAAGGAAGAAAGAGGAAAAGGAGGAAATGGATAGAAAGAGAAGGAGAAAGGGTAGGAGGGGGAAGAGGAAGAGAGGAGTAAGAGAGAGGTAAATGAAGAAGGAAAGGGAAAGGAGAGGATGGAGGAAGAAAGTAGAGAAGGGAGGGAGGAGAACAAGAAAAGAAAAAATAGGATTGTGATAATACAAAATAGGTGTATGGGATTGTAGGTAAAGCAATCCAGAATGTATATTTTAACCTTTTATGTAAAAAAAAACAAATATGGAAAAGTGATAAAGATAAATAATAACAATAACTATGTGAATGTATGCCTGTAACTATATATAAGAGAATAAAAATAATAAAATAAAAATAAAACACTTTTTTTAAAAAAAAGATGACTTATGTGGGAATCTTATAAATTGTATTGAGTACATTGGGTTGAAAGTGGCTGACTGGCTGAAAGTCACACCTAGGGTGTCTGTCCATTCAAAAGGGGTGGGAATTGATTGCATCCACCATCTCAACCATTTTGACCTTCCCTCTGGACATTCCTAAATTATCTAGTGAATTTCCATGGCTGAGGATAGATCATGGATGCCTCCAGTCTGGGTTTATGCGAGTTGGCCGTGGTGAGTTGGCCAGGGTAAGTTGTCCCATTCCACTCCAGTCCTAGGCCAAGACTGTAAACACCATCCCAACTGGCAGACTAGCTCTGTGGTACATATTCAGTAATGAATACAAAAGGAAGTACCCTGTTTCCCTGAAAATAAGACCTCCCCAGATAATAAGCCCCATCGGGCTTTTGAATGCATGTGCTAAAATAAGCCCTCCCCTGAAAATAAGCCCTCCCTGAAAATATTGCAACACAGCAGCAGCCATGAGGTGACCACGCTCGCCGCCTCCTGCACCTCAAAAATAATAAGACCTCCCTGAAAATAAGGCCAGGTGCTTATTTCGGGGGTCAAAAGAAAATAAGATCCTGTCTTATTTTCAGGAAAACATGATAAAAGGGAATATCCTATTGATAGTCCAAAACCATAGGTATGATTTTTGGATTCCAGAGCTAATCTGAAAAGGGTATCATTTATGCCTAATGTCACAGCCTGAACTCATGAACAAATTAACTTTTAACTTTAAGACATATGGGGAAAAATACATTTACTTCAGGGTTTTTTAATGGCTAAAATGGAAGGGGTGGATTGCCATTGCTCTTCACAAACATGAACACAAATGTCAAGTAAATGGGTTAACCTTCATATTCAGTTCTTTGATAATTCTTGGAAGATAATGTTAAGAATGCAATTTTTCTCTTCAACTAGTGCAAACATTTTTCTTCCAGAGAATTATCCGGGAGTGCCATGTCAACAATGTTGATCCCACACTTTGCATGCATATCATCTTCAATGTACTTGAAGTATTACTCAGGTTATGACAAACTGCCACATCAAGTACATTGGGTTTCCTGCTGAGGACTCATTCTGATATTTTCAAGGCATAGCAAGAAGCAGAAAAGTGTCAAGGAGATATTGTAGCTTTGCAATGTTTATTTTAGGATCTCATTATGAATCTGCTTTAATGTCTGTGTTTGTTGACTAAATGTCACCAGAAATTACACAACTCTTGCATCTTGCAGTAGCTTCTATTATAATTTCCAATACATCTATAACAAAATGCAAGATGGTAGGTCTTTTGAAAAATGGATTTTGCAAGCTGTTCTGCAACCTTGAAAAACAATTGTGGGCTGCTAACTTGATCACAGGTTCAATTGTATACTATTAAAGAAGCCTAATTGCTATTCAGATTGTTATCAATATATCACAGAATCATGGACTTGGAAGGAACCATAGAGGTCATCTCAGTGTAAGATCTACTAAACCCACCTGTGATAGATGACCCTCCAGTAGAAGTTTTCTAATGTAGGTAAACCAATCATGTGCCAGCTTCTTCTTCAGACTGACAGCTCATATAGTCAAGAACTCCACAGAAACTCAAATATATCAATACATCTGTCTGTCTGTCTGTCTGTCTGTCTGTCTGTCTGTCTGTCTATCTATCTATCTATCTATCTATCTATCTATCTATCTATCTATCTATCTATCTATCTATCTCTCTATCTATGATAAATAGACAGTGTTTTTTTTTCCCAGAGAGTAAGTCATCTGTGTACCAAGTTTGGTTGAAATTGCTCGAGGCAATAACTCAAGGCTTGAGTTATGCTGGAACGTACATACTCACACACACACATCTATCTATCTATCTATCTATCTATCTATCTATCTATCTATCTATCTATCTATCTATCTATCCATCCATCCATCCATCCATCCATCCATCCATCCATCCATCCATCCATCTATCTATCTATCTATCTATCTATCTATTCAGCTTCGATTTATTACAGTAACCAAACTTGGTACATAGATGACTTACTCTCTGGAAAAAAATACTGTGGGGGTAAGATACCCTTAACACCCCTCAGAGAGGTGGGGGTGAGAGAGAGCCATTGCCCCAGCTCAGCTACACTATGCATGCGTGCGCAGCTCTTGCAGACCAGCTGATTTTTGGATCTCTGCCATGCATGTGCAGGGGGCATACAGGAGACACATGGGCCCCTGGCGGCCCATTTTTGCTCATAGGAGGCTGCAGGGTGGCCTACTCAGCACAAAACAAGGGATGGAGGGGTTGTGTGCACATTGCCAGGGGGCGGGAGAAGCGCGGGGGGTTGCAAGACACTATAGATATAATTCATTCATTTTCCTATCTAATACAGGATTAGGATAAATAAATACCCAGGCAATGCCGAGTTATCAGCTAATTCTAAATAACTTAGAACTGTGTCGCTTGCAGACAGACCTAGGTATTGCATACAAAATTATATGTGGTAATGTTTTACCTGAAAATTTATTTTTTTGTTTTAATTGCAATAATACACGCACTAACAACTGCTTTAAACTCAATGGAAATCGTTCTAAACTTGTGTGTAAAAATATGATTTCTGTAATAGAGTTGCCAAAATCTGGAATGCCCTACCTGATTCAGTTGTCTCAGTTACAAATTTTCACAGTTTCAGTCACAAATTAACTTCTGTGGACCTTACATCATACTTAAGTGGTTAGTAGAGGGGGCGCGCATAAGTGCACTAACATCCCTATCATCCCTATCACTGTATTTTTATTCTTTTATTCTTGTTCTCATTTTTGTTTGACAAATTCTAATAGATAAATAAATAAGAATGAATGAATGAATGAATGAACGAACGAACGAACGAACGAATGAACGAACGAATGAATGACAAAGAAACATTAAACTTTCCCACCCTCTATATAACCAAGATATGCTGGGTCATATCAAGGGTAACCACGGCCATCTCCGTGCATGCGCTGGACCTTCCACGCATGCACGATGCATCCAAAATGGATGTGATGACATCCGGGTGAGTGGGCAGAGCCTGCTACCGAGCACAGCTGAAAGGTAAGTAGAACAGTGAGGGGAGGAATCCGCTGTGCCACGCAAAAGCAGGAGATCCTGCTTTCTAGCCAATATAAATTGCACGCCACAGCTGATCATCAGAAATACCAGTTCGCCCGAACCGGTAGCATTTTTTTTTTACTGGTTTAGGTGAACCGGTAGCTTTTTTCACTCCTGGTTCAGGCAAACCAGTCCGAACTGGTAGCGTTTCACCCCTGAGTCATATGTTATTGGATCATACTGATTATAATGTTAATTAAAAGAAAGTTTCAGTCCTTAAGGGCTTAACGAAGACGTGAATTTGGTTATCATTACTGCTGGAAAATTAGAATGCTTAAAAACCTTTTTAAAAAAAGACTAGTATACAATACATGAACTAAACAATATACTGTATTTATACAAACACAACAGAATTCCTATTACCAGGAGGGTTATTGATTATATGTCATATGAAAAAGAACAAACAAGGGAAAATGACTACAGATGAGTCAGTTGTTCAGATTTGCCTTTTGAAAAAGGCTTGATTTATTGCCTAGGGAAAAGAAATATGCCAAGAATTCCATTTTCAAAGTAGTGTAACTGTAAATCAAGTGGTTATTTCAAATAATTCAAAATCTAATGCGATGTTATTTCAAATAAATTGATCTGGGTAATTTTAAACTATAGCATATTTCTATATTGTTTTCAGATGCTACCACACATTTCCCTATTTCTTATGTATTTTAAAAAAAAAAATTCACTGTATCTTCTAAAATAAGCCTTTTTGTATTCGTCTCATCTGGCATTCGCTAACATAATTTTGAAATGTTACATCAACAAGAGAGAATCAAGAATGGAAGCAGGCAACAACACAAAATCATATTAATCAAATGAGTTACCTCTAAGAAAACAACTGACCACTTGAATGATTCAAACTTTCATACAGAACAGAACAGAACTTACAGAACAGAACAGAATAGCCAAGTGTGATTAGACACACAAGAAATTTGTTCCTGGTGCATAAGCTCTCGGTGTACATACAACATTAGTGATAGATCATTATCACAGTCATTGTAAAAATACATTCATCATAAAACGCTAGATACAACACTTAGTGATAGTCATGGATACTAAATAAGCAATCAACATAAATCATACTAGGATACTAATTAAACAATTTAAATAGTAAGATACAAGCAACAAGTTATAGTCATAATGTCCTGACCCAGGCTTCTTCACAAAATCACAAAGGAGACGCCTTGTCCCAACAAAACCCCTTTTTATTAAGCTAATGTGAATTCCTCTCATGCACATCCAGCAAAGTCCCGGAAAACAGTCTTTCAAGGGTGAATTTACAACCACAGACTTAGAGAACCACCAGGCCAATATCTTCCAAACGCAATGCTGTACAAGAAAATATTTGGCAAGGAGCCTCTGAAAGTCACACAAAAAATCTTCACACTAATTAAGTGAACTAATTGTCTCCTGCAAACTCCACTCCCCTTTTGCTCCTCTTTGTTCCCCATGGGAGGGGCCATTCACCATCTGATCTCAGACTCCAAAGGAAGCTGATAACTGTCGAACAGCCCTGGCCCATCTCTGCCTCCGACCCAAAGCCCTCATCAGAACCTTCCCCAGATTCCAGGACTGGCCCATGTTCCTCCCCAACCTCCTCACTGTCTGAGTCTGCCATCAGCTCTACTGGCCACTGGTGGGCCACAACACATAAGAAGATAAGATGATAGGGAAGACGAGAATAATGATGGGAATGCTGCCTTTCTAGATAGTTTGACAGTGTTGTGGGAATTAGTTGTTTAGCAGAGTGATGGCAGGAGTGGGGGGCTGTCCTTGTGTCTAGTTGTTCTGGTGTGCAGTGCCCCAGAATGTCATTTTGAGGGTAGAGGTTGAAACTGTTTATGTCCAGGATGCTAGGGGTCTGTATATATTTTCACAGCCCTCATTCTGCCTCAACCACTATACAGGTCCTCAATGGAAGGCAGATATGGGGAATTTCTAGAGATGAATTGGATTTTTCAGTGGTCATCTTCATATTGCTTCGTATGCAATTCAAGTCGCTAACTTTTCTTAAGTTTGAGGGTCTTTTTTTCCCCTTTTGGTCCCAAAACTTCATGGGAGAATAATGTTGATGGGATTTGTGAAGTGCAAATCTATTAAAAAGGTCATGTGGATGCAGAGATGGGAATAGAGCTGGTGAGCCCTTGGCCCACAGCCCTTCTCTCAGTCCAACATCTGCTCGGCTTTATCATTAAAATTCTCAAGAGTGAATTTTCACATTCCTTGCAAAATAAACGTTCAGAATGTCACTAGCTTCATTATAAGTAATCCTAAACTGTCTTCAATGCAACAGTGAGATTTAAAGCCCTTGTAGTCAAAATTTTGAGGGTAATAACCCATCTTAGTTGAATGGGTATTTAGTCTTCCACTTCTATATTTCACCAGCCAAAGACTTTTTCTATTGGGCTCCATGGACCTTAAATGAATCTGCTATGGAGCTTAGACAACTGTCATTGTAGGAGTTTTGTTCCTGCCACAATAAGCTGCAATTCAAGAGAATTTTGTCTTCGTTTGCTTGACAGTTAAAACTATGCTACTATAAAATATTAATTAAAATGAATGCAAAATTGCATCAGTTATTACATAAGTATGTCTACTCTTCCTACAAAGGGTAGGGAAGACATCAGACAAGGAAATGCCAGATGATCAGAGTTGGGATTCAACCAGTTCTAGCCTATTCACTGGAACCTGTAGTTAATTTTCTAAGCAGTTCAGAGAACCAGTTGTTAGAAGAAATCTCCTTTTTTTTCCCCACTTTAAAGGGCTAATCCTATAAGCAAAGCAGGAAGCAAACATTCTTTATTGCCCTACTTACAGAAACTGTCTCTCCATTATTACATTCTTGGCAGTATGCCTACTGACTCCGGGTGGGTTTTTCTTTGCTGGTATTTTACTGGGGCTTGACTTTCTTAAAGGGGAAGGGTTATTTTAAGCTTTTTACACTGACCATTCAAAGTTACAATGGCATTGAAAAAAGTGACTTATGACTGTTTTCACACTTGGGACCGTTGCAGTATCCCCATGATTACGAGAGGCCAGGCTAGGTGAAGCATCCCTCGACATGAATGACATAGAGTTGGTGATGCCCACCCAGTCACATGATGACTCAGCCACACCCACCAAGCCACACCCACAGAACCAATAGTAAAAAAAAAAATGAATCCCACCACTGCACATGATGGTATTTATTTATAGCCAAGCAATCTGCTTTGGCTTACTTCTGAGTAGGATAATTAGATTACATGGGCTTTGTGAATTAAGTAACTCCTTAGGAAGTTTCTGAGCTAAGTTCCCATTTGTTAATATCAATGCATTGAGATTGATGAAAAAGTCACTGTTCTACTGCCTTACATTCCATGTTGTAAGGAAACGGTGTCTCACACATAGATTTATTCACAGGATTGAATGGTCTTATCAGAATTATTGAACAAGCACCCTTTTATATGCATATATATATATGGATGACCTGCATCCATTATTTGCATCCATGTCATGATCCATGCAAAGGTGATCATTCACAACACACATCCATCTCATGGTCCATCCACAGGAGAAGATTTACTGTACATACCTGCATACTATTCATTTCATGACACAAATTCTGATTCAGCTCCTTTATCCTATGGTAGAAGTGTCAAACTCAAGACCCGGGGGCTGGATACAGCCCAGTGGTGGGTTCTTGCCAGTCCTAACCTCTTCTATAGAAGAAGTTCCACAAATCTACAGTGCCATTTAGAATCGGTTCCAGATCCCTCCCCCCCCCCCGGCCCATCTGCACATCATCAAGATGAAGAGCGAGAGGAGGAATTCTGGGAGTTGAAGTCCACCAGTCTTAATGCTGTCAAGTTTGAACACCCCTGGGGTTTTTTCCTAAAGGATTAGGGGTGCAAGGGTCTTGTAACTTGACAGCTTTAAGACTTGCATGCTTAAAATGCCAGAGTTCCTGAGCCAACATTTTGGTTGCTAAGTAAGAGCATTGTTAAGTGAGTTTCACCACATTTTACAAGTTGGCCACACCCACCCATATATGGCTGGCAAGCCACTCCCATCCGGTCACATGGCTGGCAAGCCACTCCCACAAAGCAGGCCACACCTATAGAAATCCAATAAATCCAATAAATCCAAAAATCCAAATCCAATCCAATCCAGAAGAGGTTCTAAAAAAATTTGAAACCCACCACTGCACTTAACAACTTATAACTTTATGAGCCACAGTGCCACAGTGGTTAAAGTGCAGTACTGCAGACTACTTCTGTTGACTGCTGGCTGCCTGCAGTTTGGCAGTTCGATTCTCACTGGTTTAAGATTAACTCAGCCTTATATCCCTATGAGGTTGGTAAAATGAGGACCCAGATAGTTGGGGACAATATGCTGACTCTGTAAACAGCTTAGAGAGGGTTGTAAAGTACTGTGAAGCAATATATAAATCTAAGTGCTATTGCTATTGCCATTATCATTTCCCAGTCCTAATGGATAACACCAAGCATGTACCAACAAGAATCCTCTAGCACCACCTAAGTTTTCTGCCAAAATAATGGGTATCATGGAGAACAACCTGAAAAATGGCAACTAGTGAGCAAATAATCTAAACTTCCCACCTGCCAAGCAAAACTAAATTGACATTCAGCCTTTCTGTAGGTTCTTTAAGAAAACAGTTTTAAGCATAATTTTTAATTTTAATGGTAAGCAGCCATCTCGAAAATGTTATGAATATATTCCATGTTCAGGTCTTTATAAATGACTTTGACAATAACACAAAATTGCTTCCCTGGCAGAATTAATTCCCAATAATTTAATTCGACATTAGAGCTTTCCAAGCAGCATTAACCTTCAAGCTGTTAAGACTCTGCTACTTTCTGACAAAAACTTAGTGTCGGGTAAGGAAGAACTTTAACTGAACATTTATGCGTCTTGTGATGTCCCACACAACCCATTCTAATCTTTTAATTTCTTAATTGGCAGATTGTACGAAACTGAAACCTGCGTCTATCCTACGATTTGAAGATTTTCTTCTAGAACAGACAGGAATAGAACTACTCCAAGGCCGAGTTTAAAATGTAACAATAATCAAATATAATTCAATGTGTAACACATTAAAATATGATTATCCTTTGGTTTAGAGTCCCAGCATTCTGTTGAAACTGTCCAACTGAGTCCAAAAGCTAAATATATATAATACAATACAATACAATAGCAGATTGGAAGGGACCTTGGAGGTCTTCTAGTCCAACCCCCTGCCTAGGCAGGAAACCCTATACCGTTTCAGACAAATGGCTATCCAACATCTTCTTAAAGACTTTCAGTGTTGGGGCATTCACAACTTCTGGAGGCAAGCTGTTCCACTGATTAATTGTTCTAACTGTCAGTAAGTTTCTCCTCAGTTCTAAGTTGCTTCTCTCCTTGATTAGTTTCCATCCTTTGCTTCTTGTTCTACCCTCAGGTGCCTTGGAAAATAGTTTGATTCCCTCCTCTTTGTGGCAAACCCTGAGATATTGGAACACTGCTACCATATCTCCCCTAGTCCTTCTTTCTATTAAACTAGACATACCCAGTTCCTGCAATCCTTCTTCATATGTTTTAGTCTCCAGTCCCCTGATCATCTTTGTTGCTCTTCTCTGCACTCTTTCTAGTGTTTCCACATCTTTTCTACATCGTGGTGACCAAAACTGAATGCAGTATTCCAAGTGTGGCCTTACCAAGGTATTATAAAGTGGTATTAAACACTTCACGTGATCTTGATTCTATCCCTCTGTTGATGCGGCCTAGAACTGTGTTGGCTTTTTTGGCAGCTGCTGCACACTGCTGGCTCCTATTTAAATGGTTGTCTATTCTTTATGGTTGTCTATATATATTTTTATTAATTCATTTAAAACCAAACAGAAGCCAAAACTCTCCAAGAAGCTTACAATAGAATGCACTAAACAAAACCAGTCTAAATAAAAACACAGTAAAATGCAAAACAAAAACACTGTATAAACCATGCAGTGTGTAAGGCAATCACTCAAAGATTAAAACAATATAAATTAAAATACAATTTGAAAGTTTGAGAAAATAGAAAGGTTTTCTTCACCAGGCACTGAAACAAAGCTAGTGTAGTTGCCAGCCAAACTCTCTGGAGAGAGAATTACAGAGAACCACTGCAGAAAATGTTCTCCTTGTTGAATTGATACTAATATATTGATATTAATCTCCTTAACAAATCCAAAAAATATCAATAAAGCATTTTAGTAGCTGTAGTTAAATATGTAATTTCTTGAACTTCCATTGAAAAATGAGCTAAGAAATCATTCATTTCCTGTAAAGTTCCATTGTTTCCTCTAAACAAACTATCTAGATCTGTGATAGGACTTGTAAGACATGAGATTTTCAAAAATGCCCAGTTAAATCATTTAGTTTTAATGGCTCTTTTCAAATATATTTCATTTCAAGATGATGATTAATTCTACTGGGTGAGGAGGAGCAACAGCCTAACTGAATATATATATGTTCTAGCTTTTTCCTAAAATAATTTGAGAATGATGCCCTTTAGTGTAAATCGAATATAGCAGCATTTTTTTCTTCAAATGTATTTATGAAGGAGAAAGAAAGAAAGAAAGAAAGAAAGAAAGGAAGGAAGGAAGGAAGGAAGGAAGGAAGGAAGGAAGGAAGGAAACATTTGAAAAACAAATTGCAAGCTCACAACCTTTATAAGTACTCCAATGCTTCAAATGAAAAGTATTTTTTTTCTAATTAGCTAATTACTGTAATACGAATTCACAGCTCAGGAGTACATCCATACCAGCCTTTTGTGTCTGTGAAAAGAAAAGCTTTGAGATTTGAATTTTATGATAAAAACTTTCTTTGCACTCTGTTACAAATGAGCTTTAAACATGCCATGCTTGAATGTTGGCAATGCACAAATACTCTTCATACAGAAAAAAGAGCTAACTTTCCATTGTAAGCCGCCAGTTTCTGACTGAACCACGATCACATCTTGTTTCTCCGTTGTGTACCTGACAACATGCATCCAGATATTTTTTAAAGAAAGTCAAGATGGCAGCTGGGAGTGCATGATTTAAGGTCTGCCCCTTTTCATCCATGTTCAGACTGAGTAATAAGATTGCAAACACTGAGACTATAAGACATGCATAATTAACATACATAATTCTATGGAGACATATTATCTGCTCCTAGTTACCTGCGGGATCGCATCCTGCCCCATACATCCCTACGACCAATTCGCTCGCACAGAGAGGGACTTCTCCAGGTGCCGTCCACCAAACAGTGTCGGGGGGCGACGCCTAGGAGCAGAGCCTTCTCTGTGGCGGGCCCAGCCCTGTGGAATGACCTCCCCCCTGATATCAGGATTACCTCTGATCTCCGCTCCTTCCGTGTAAAGCTCAAGACCCACCTCTTCCAATTAGCTGGCCTGGCTCAACCATAGTTTTATCCTATTGCTCCTGACGGGATTTTTAAATTTTGTAATTTTAACTGAGGGTGTTTTAAATAGTTATTTTAATTCTATTTTATATATTTTTTATGAATGTTACCTCCTCCATGTACATGTACGTGTATGTGTTTATTTGTATTTGTATATGTATTGTATATATATGTATATTGTATGTGTTTTATTGTACGCCACCCCGAGTCCTTTTGGAGAGGGTGCGGCTAACAAATTAAATTTCATTTCATTTCATTTCCACTTAACTATCACAAGTTCATGGATACGTTAAACCTGTGGTGTACATGAAAAGAATGACATGTTATTTTAGATGATAGTATTTGAAATTTAGTTCCTGAGTTATTCAACAATGAGAAACCCAAGAATCCAAGCTTTTGGGGCAACATTTGAGGCTCATATTGGCATTCCATATGGATTACTGATAATAACTTACTTAACCTTCCCGGAGTTCTAGATATTTTTGATTGGTACACTATGTCTTCCTTGCTTTAAAGTCACCCAGTTTGCCCACCTAATTGAAAATAGGATTACTCTAAATCTAATCTAAATAAAGCCAAGTGAGGGGGAAAAAAGTATCTGTGGTATAATTCGCAGTTATAGATTTAAACCTAGAGAACAAATTTGAAGAACGATGGTTTGGACATCGGAATATAATTGGCCACCTTAGAAGATGACTTCACTGAGGACAGAAGGCTGAACTGTTGTTTCTCTCGACCTGCGGCTTTTTGTTTATTTTAAATTTATTGTTTTATGTTAGAAAATAAAATGCAAAACAGTAAAACAAACAAACAAAATGAAATGCATTCAACCCTAACAACCACAAAAAAGAAGAAAAAATAGTGTATGAAAAAGGAGGATAAAGTGGTCTTCTTTTATCTTCTCTTCCTTTTTCCTTGGGTCCATGGAGTTTAGTGACCAGTCTGAATGGGATAGTGACACTCTCACTAAAGTGATTCTGTTGCAATTTCTATATGCAACCATATTTCTGTCGTGAAATTACAGAAATGGATAGACAAGTCTCTAATTCTTTCCTTTCCCCTAAAATTATGATTTTTCTCATAAAGGGGAAGGGTTTTCCAGAGTTTACCCATGCCCACCGCAAATAGTATTTCCTTTCTTTTTAAACAAAACACTGACAATTCAGTGGTAGAAATATTATATATATTATAAAAATAGCTGTGTGCGTGCATTAATGTACAGTATGTTCCAGCATAACTCTGGAACATCTTGATCAATTTCCACCAAACTTGGTACACAGATGACTTACTCTCTGGGAAAAAAATACTGTGGGTGTAAGACATCCCTAACACCCCTCAGGGTGTGTTCTGTTAAGATACAGCCTGTTGTGCCTTAAAATGGCTTCTACTGTACTGCCATCAAATGGCTTCTACTGTACAGAGCAGCGGAATTGCCATAGTAATGGCTTCACAGTACTCCACAAGGGGGATCCCTCTGGTAAGGGGGAAAATCCAACATTAGAAATTATGTTTGGTCCAGACATTTCCCCCCTTTAAATAAATACCTGGACAACTCCAGGTTATCAGCTAGTACTATATAAAGAAGTAGAAAACTGACCATACGTAGATTTCTGTGCCTTCAATATTTTTTTCTCATATGTGTAGGGTTCTTTTTTCCTTCTTGGTACAATTTGCAAAACTTTCCTGTGGTAATCAAGTAAAACAAGAGTGATGGCAATAGCATAAAAACTTCTAACAAAAATGCTGTTTTACCATGTTGAGATTGACATTATATAGTCTTGGCTGTTAGCATCTGTCAAATACAGATTTGTGTGAATAATTCCTGGTTAACAAAGGTTTAGGATTAGATAGGAAAAAACAAAGGGAATCTGTTTCAAACTTAACTGAGATTAATGTCATCATATCCCTCTGTAAATGATTGAAATGGCTTCCTTTATCCTATTTAAGGTTACTGTCACTTAGAATTAGTTATCTTCAGCTTCAGTTTCTCCATTTAAAGATTTACATTGAACACAATCATTTCAGTATTATCTATCTTAGTCTATATACTGATATAAATAAAAAGTTAGTCTTACCTACAGAGAAAGTAGCAGGAGGTGAAAGGAACAATTAAAAACAAGGAGGAAAAATCAATGATATTAAATGTGACTAGGAAATAAATTTGTTTTTTTTAACTGAATACATTTATTTTATGGGGTATAGAAAGGATGTAAGTTAAGAATAGCAGGGGACGTTTTGCATAATAAGAAAAATGTCTTGTTAACTATCAACATATTGATAGTTGAGTGCAGTGGTTAGTTTTTAAAGTTTGGGCAGGAATTTAAAAATTGTAGGTACTGCATTAATAAATAAGAAATATTCCTTCATGTTGTATATATATTTAGAGTGTGTGTGTATGCACATATACATATACAGAGAGAGGGAGGGAGGGAGGGAGACAGAGGGGGGAGAGAGAGAATATGAAATATGGATGTCATATCAACAGAATAAAGGTAAAGTTTCCCCCGCACATGCTTGCTAGTCATTTTCCTTCTCTAGGGGGCGATGCTCATCTCCGTTTCTAAGCCGAAGAGCCAGCACTGTCCAATGATGTCTCCATAGTCATGTGGCCGACATGACTCAACGTGGAAGGTGCACGGAGTACTGTTACCTTTCCAACAAAGTGATCCCTATTTTTCTACTTGCATTTTTTACATGCTTTTGAACTGCTAGGTTGGCAGAAGGTGGGACAAGTAACGGGAGCTCACCCCATTAGACGGCGCTAGGGATCCAAACCACTGAACTGCTGACCTTCTGGTCGACAAGCTCAGCATCTTAGCTACTGAGCCACCGCATCCCTTAATCGACAGAAGGCATCATCTAATTGAAGTTGGATTATCACAAAAAGTTCAATAATGGGCCAGATGGGAGATTCGAAAACTAGATACTAGATTATTTTTTAAAAAAATCTAGGAAAAAAAGATGTTAAGCATCCTCTGTATTGCTGCCAAGAAAACTGCAGGTAGTTGCCAATGAAGTTATCAGATATTGAGCTGGATTTGAAATTACAATGCTCTGAGTAGGTCATCCTTGATCCTGTCAACATCACTGTTAATAACTCATCTTCGGTTCCCATCTCAGTGATAGTGCCATTATTTCAGCAACATCCATTTGACTTATTCCTTCAATTAGTGTTCTTACTGGGAAGACATAGCACCTTCAGATAGAAGCTGAATTGTGTTGTCTACTACCTGGTCAGTAGCAAGCAATCTTCACACATTGCCCAGAAAATTACAGGGAAATTTCAGTGAGGTCTCCAAGAGTGGGAAGGGGCATTAAGGTAAAGGCTCCCTCGCACATATGTGTTAGTCATTTCCAACTCTAGGGGGCAGTGCTCATCTCTGTTTCAAAGCTGAAGAGCCAGCGCTGTCCGAAGACGTCTCTGTGGTCATGTGGCCGACATGAATAAATGCCAAAGGCGCAAGGAACGCTGTTACCTTCTCACCAAAGGTGGTTCCTATTTTTCTACTTCCATTTTTACATGCTTTCGAACTGGTTGGCAGAAGCTGGGACAAGTAACAGGAGCTCACTCCATTACGTGGCACTAGGGATCTGAACTGCCAACCTTCTGATCGACAAGCTCAGCGTCTTAGCCACAAATATTGAGTAAGAGTAGAAATAAAAATGTTAAGACTTTCTACTTCCTTGTTTTCTAATATTCTCCAACTATGTATTTGCACTCAAAGAGCAGAGATATTTATCTGAAGGTTTAAACTCTTTGCTTCTTTAACAGGACTTTTGATACTTGATAAAGGTCCTTAGTGCATAAAGGATGCAGTACATCTGTATGTCCTACCCTCAAAACGACGCTGTAGGGCACTGCACACCAGAACAACTAGACATAAGGGCAGTTTTTTTTTCCTGAATGCCATCACTCCGCTTAACAACTAATTCCCACAACACTGTCAATAATTTACTAAGAATGTATTGCTATTATTCTTCTTTGCTTCCTAGTATCTATCTCTCCACACTTATGACATTAACCATGTTGCTTGTATCTTTCAATTTATATTGTTTTTATTTGTTTCCTAGTACAATTTGATAGCTTATTAGTAACCTTGACTATCACTAAGTGTTGCATCTTTTTATTCTTGATGAATGTACTTTATTCTTTATGTGCACTGAGAGTATATGCTCCCGAAACCAACTCCTTCTGTGTTCAATCACACTTGCCAATAAAGAATTCTATTCCATTCTATTCTAAAATGAGTTTCAACCATTTCAATAATGGTTTGTTACAAGGAGATATGCTTAAAGTAGCAGTCTGTGGGCTGTGCTCTTTAAACAACTATTCTCTGAGATAATCCCATTGAAAAATAATGATTTCAGCCACACAGTCTAAATCTTTTCTATTTGCAGGTTTTCAGAGAAGAAGGAAGCAAGACTGATGTTTCAAAAACCCAAAGGTTGAAGTATAGATTATTTTTAAAGGAGAAGCAATAAGGGGAAGAAGTTTTAGCGTTGGTAATTGTGTTTTAATTAGTTACTTTGTAGGAGAGGTGATTTGAAATTCTGATTTTTCTCTTTTGATCTATCCCAAGGTTTCTTTGTGAACTTCAATCACTCTGCGTTTTACACCTTCCTTTTAAGATGCTTTCTGATTTTTTTTTTATCACTAATGTGAGAAGGAAGCTGTTCTCTCATTGAAGTTTCATTTAGGATCTGATCCATATCCTTCTGAAGCTGATAATATGTTCACAGAGGCAGTGGTGGGATTCAATTTTTTTTTTACTATCAGTTCTATGGGTGTGGCATGGCTTGGTGGGCATGGCTTGGTGGGCATGGCAGGGGATTGATACTGCAAAATCCCCATTCCCTCCCCACCCCACTAACCTGCTTTCCAGCTCTGTTCTCATGTGCAGGGCAACAGAAGAAGATCCAGCCAATCAGCTGGGACTCAGGAGACAGCGAAGAGACGGGGGCGGAGCCAGCCAGAGGTGGTATTTGCTGGTTCTCTGAACTACTCAGAATTTCCGCTACTGGTTCTCCAGAACCGGTCAGAACTGGCTGAATACCACCTCTGCACAGCGAGTGAATTTGATCTAAATCAACTTGATTCAAATTGTTCATCAGGAATACTTCCAGTTGTTTATGTTGGGCGTTTTTTTTTTACGGTTCTGCAAATGCTATAATCATTTCTAGTATTTCACTGATTTTCATTATTTCATTAGTTGTTCTGTGTATTCTTCAACATGCAGAAAACAAAGGGTTCTCTTTTTTTGCTGAAAAATTATACTTGTCATATGAAACAATCATTTAATCAGAATTATTCTTCGGATTAATATTCAGGAAAAAAGAGAGAATATAATGATATTAATGCCAAGAAACCAGCTATGAATCTGTGGAATCATTAGGAGTTGAATCTGTTCCCATTCAATTAATAGATGTAAATATTTGGAGGAATTTTACCATAAACTGCTAAGTGAAGAGACATTAGTAACTTTAATATTTTATTCAGAATCCTATTCTGCCTAGATTTTTTTCCCAACAATAAATAGATTATCTTTTTTTTTAAAAAAATAACAACCGTATTTGTTGCCAGGCATAATATAGATAATATAGATAAATTGTTTTATTCAAAACAAAATGCACAGGTACAGTATATGTGGTACCTTGCTCAGTAGTAGTAACTCTGAGATGGATCTTGCAATCCTAGTGGACAACCATTTAAATATGAGCCAGCAGTGTGCAGCAGCTGCCAAAAAGCCACATAGTTCTAGGCTGCATAAACAGAGGGATGGAATCAAGATCACGTGAAGTGTTAATACCACTTTGTAATGCCTTGGTAAAGCCACACTTGGAATACTGCATTCAGTTTTGGTCACCACGATGTAGAAAAGATGTGGAGACTCTAGAAAGAGTGCAGAGAAGAGCAACAAAGATGATTAGGGGACTGGAGGCTAAAATATATGAAGAACGGTTGCTAGAAGTGGGTATGTCTAGTTTAATGAAAAGAAGGACTAGGAGAGATGTGATAGAAGTGTTCCAATACCTCAGGGGTTGCCACAAAGAAGAGGGAGTCAAACTATTCTCCAAAGCACTTGAGGGTAGAACAAGAAGCAATGGGTGGAAACTAACCAAGGAGAGAAACTACTTAGAACTGAGGAGAAATTTCCTGACAGTTAGAACAATTAATCAGTGGAACAGCTTGCCTCCAGAAGTTGTGAATGCCCCAACACTGAAAGTCTTTAAGAAGATGTTGGATATTCATTTGTCTGAAGTGGTTTCCTGCCTAAGCAGCGGGTTGGACTAGAAAACCTCCAAGGTCCCCTCCTTCCAACTCTGTTATTCTATTCTATTCATAAACATTTTTAAAAGTAGGCAATTCTAGCTAGTCAACTAACAAAAAAATTGGTAGGCAGTAAATTCCATCTTCACTTGTACCTTCCTCCACATTCAGATATTGAAAGAAAAAATTAAGCCTTCCTGCTGTTTCAATTTCAAAATTGCCTCTCTGTGTTGAATAAATTAATTTAAACGGAGAAACAAAACATCTTTTCTATACCAGCAACAAAGCTGATTTCTACTCTAGTGATCTTTGAATCTAAACAATTGAGTGATTTTTATCAGATTACCAGTGTGACTTTGATTAAATATCAAAACATTTTTTTAAAAAAAATATCATTAGCAAATAGATTTCATGAATATATTACTCTTTGCCCTGAAATTAATCACAACTGGGTACTCTATAAAGATAATTATATAAGGGGGCAGGAGAGGGAGTGATTGTGCTTGCAGTTTATCTCTGACATTGCCTATTTCTCTTTTGAAACTAAAACTCAATTTCTTCCAAACTTCAAGAAGTGGCAGCTTCTGATGTGACAATTACAGCAAGGAACTTCACATTCTCCTTGTACCACACAAACATGTGTGGTGGGATTATTCAGATTTGTCCTCCAGCCATTGTGATTCTGGATAATGATTTCTCTTTCAAATAGTTGTACATTTCTCCGTTTCTTCCTTATATACTTTATCCATCAATTTCCTGTCCATGTCATCGCCAATAGGTGGACTGCATCTTAGTCAAAGTTTAGGCAACAACAGAACTTCTTGCACAAAAGTAATAATTTTGGAAGTTCATTTGGAAGGATAAATCAATTATTAATACTTTAGAGTTCAGTTGGGAGGATAAATGGATACATTTGGGAGGATGAATCAAAAATTAATACTCTGTTACCCTTAAATAATAAATATAGAGTTCTTGTATTGACATTTGAACTGATGTTAATACCTCTTTTACTTAATACTGTAAAGGATAGCTCGAACATCTATGTGCAGAAGAGAATGGGACAAAAAAGGTATATGTTCTGTCTTCTATTTACACAAAACAATTGTATCATAATCAGTTAAACTTTAATAATAGCAGTTTATCAACAGGTATGTTTTTATTTATTGGTCATTTTATATCTCATTTAATATCTTTCATTTATTCCCAATGTCTAGTCACTTAAAATATTTCTAAAACATTAAGAAACAAATAGCATCTACCATCACTTCCTAGCATCCATAATCACCTGTAACAATTTTCACAAATTAAAAACTGAAAAATATTTCCGCATTATGGTCCTCCTGAATCAAGAAGAGAGGACAGTATCTGCATTTCCAAGAAGAAGTTGTTCCAAAAAATGAAACAACAATGCAGTCCTATGCTCACATGAGACTGACTCCAAAGAACCCCTCCCACCCATCCCACAAAAAGAGACAGAATTTTCCGGGGGCATTGGAAACAGTTGGGAAGATAATTAGCATGAAAAGTCCCAAAGGAAGTGAGCTTTGGTTATTCCATCTTTAAACCATTTTATGTATATTTTATGTACCAGATGGAGATGAAAAGTAAAACCTAGGCTGATCCCTCTTTCTAATCTACACTACGAAAGAAGCAATTGTATGATCAGGGATGATCTATCCAACAGTGATAAAATTATCTGATGAACAATTATGTCAATAGGCTTTGCCAAGTGAGCGGAGGTGGCCTAGTGGTTAGAGTGTAGTACTACTTCAGTTGACTGCTAGCTTAACTTAACTTTATTCAATTTCTAGACCGCTCCTGTCTCACAAGAGACTCGGGGCGGTGTACAGCCATATTAAAATAAATGAACAATAGATATACATGGTATAAATACAAAATAAATAAATTAAATATAGGACTGGAGGAGGTAGTAATGATTCACTGTACAATTTAGTTAAGTTAGATTAAAATTTTTAAAATTGTAAAAACATTTACCCTGAAAATTATCCCAAATAAAATATCCGCCAGGAGGTAAGAGTAGAACTATAAGTGGGCCAGGCCGGCTAATCGGAACAGGTGAGTCTTAAGTTTTTGTCGAAAGGAGCGGAAGTCGGTAGTAGTTCTAATATTCTAATTTGAGCTGCAGTTGGCAGTTCAAATCTCACCGGCTCAAGGTTGATTCAGCCTTTCATCCTTCTGAGGTGAGTAAAATGAGGACCCAGATTGTTGGAGGCAATATACTGACTGTGTAAACTGCTTAGAGAGGGCTGTAAAAACACTATGAAGTGGTATATAAGGCTAAGTGCTAAGTCCTGTAGGGCTGATTTAGAACAAACATCAAAAGATTTAAACTGAATACCCTTTATAAATTAAATCACAGTACATGAACCACATACTATGTACAAACAATTTATTTTGATACAAATGTGCACATAAATAATCCAAAGTAATTAAAATTGATTTGAATAATGTATAAAAAAAGGGGTTCGAATATTCTTCTGGTTCATGAAGAAGTTGGACATTTTTTATTCTTCTCTAAATATTATAATTCCAACACTGGATACGATACATATGGAAGAGATGGTCCTGTAGTGTCAATAAAATATGAGAAATGTCAGTATATAAAAATGGATTCTCTATTCTTTGAAGTCATAGGGATTTGAGTTAGTTAATTCAAAGCCTGCTAGGGTAATTTTACCCTTGCTCAAGAATTTACAGCATTATTATGTTCATTTAAGAGTTTTACAAAGAAATATAAAATCACTTAAGATAAATCATACGATTGCTAAATATAATTTCACTTATCTTTCTAAAACAAAGACCAATTAACAATAATTGTGTAAACTACCAAAAATGCTATTTTGTTTCTAAAAGGAACACAATTAAAAATTATGGCACATTATGGCTGAGTTAAATGTTTACTGTTTCATATTTCATCTAAGAATCTTTTGCTTGTGTTGTGTGCCTTTTAACATTTTATGACTTTTCATTTAGTTATTTTAATTATAATGTAGTAATAACTACATCTGTAGTCAACATTTTTTTCCCCAAATTCACATTCCATTGTTGTAACAACAGAATACCAATAATTTACCCAGGGGTAATAATAGATTGGGATAGATGAATTATGTACACACATGTCTCTATTTCATTTTGAGGCAATTCTTCCTAATATTTTTTTAATCCTTTATACATTTGTTTATTGATTCTCATTGGTTTAAGCCCTATATGCGGTGAAACATTACAATTTAAAAATAGGTGCTTTATCAACTGTATAGCCATTCAAATATTTGATAATTCTCATGCCTGGCTAAACATATTTTGATTTTTAAAATGCAATATCTTTATTATAGTCTTCGATCAGCCTTCACAATAGGAATAGGGAAATTGTTGCTGCAGCAATTCATTATCAGGGAGCAGAAGAAAACAATAAGGCAATAAAACAACATATCTAATTAGATTTTGGGACAATTGTATGACTGGATGAATCTATTTGGCCATATGGTATGTGGTTAGAGTTAGCATCCCTTAAAAATAATAAACATAAAATTTATCAGTATAAACTCAAATTTAGAAATGGATGGGGAGATCAGATCTTGGGCATTCATGAAAAGGACACCATATGAGGACAAGGACAAGAGTTTCTCTAAATCCCTGGATCTTCAAGGACAAAACTTGTGAGTAAGGTTTAAGGTTTATTAAATTTATAGACCGCCCCCTCTCCCCGTAGGGACTCGGGGTGGTGTACAGACCGTTCATGTTCAAAACAACAAAACATAACATAAGACATCAGACAAAAACAACGCACACATACCGTCTGTGTATAAAACCCAAAACCAAATTAAATAATTAAAAACAATTCTAAAATCAGTTTAAAACCCCAATTTAAAATTTAAAAAGCCATCCAGGAAGGTTAGTAATAGATGTTCCCTGTAAATACAATTACAATTACAATTAGGCCAGGCCGGCTAATCGAAACAGGTGGGTCTTGAGTTTCTTGCGGAAGGAGCGGAGATCCGAGGTGGTTCTAATATTGGGGGGGAGGTCGTTCCAGAGGGTTGGGCCCATCACAGAGAAGGCCCTATTCCTAGGCACCGCCCGCCCGCACTGTTTAGCGGAAGGTACCCGGAGGAGACCCTCTCTGTGAGAGCGGATTGGTCGCAGGGATGTATGGGGTAGAATGTGAGTAAATAAAGTATTCCATGCAATCTTCTCACCAACAGTGCTGGAGGAAGGTCATTTAGCCAGTTCTGGAAAAGGACCATCTATATTTGCTGAGGGTTAAATTGTATGGATATGCTGCAATAGAGGGCTTGCATCTAACATTTGGCAGTAGAACTTAAAAAACACTAGTGATATCATTTTGATAATCACTATCACTATTTTTTTCTTTTAGCAATAGCACTTAAACTTATATACTGCTTCACGGTGCTTTACAGCCCTCCCTAAATGGTTTTATAGAGTCAGCCTATAGCCCCCAATGATGTGGGTCCTCATTTTACCCATCTCTGAAGGATGGATGGCTAAGTCAACCTTGAGCCTGTTGAGATTTCAACTGCCAAATTGCAGGAAGCTGGCAGCCAGCAGAAGTAGCCTGTGGTACTGCATCCTGTGCCACTGCAGCTTTTTCGCTATTGATTTTACCTATTACTATATGTTACTATTACTATGTATTACTATAGGGATGCGGTGGCTCAGTGACTAAGACACTGAGATTGTCGATCAGAAAGGTTGGCAGTTCAGCAGTTGGAATCCCTAGTGCTGCATAATGGAGTGAGCTCCCATTATTTGAGGCAGCTTCTGCCAACCTAGTAGTTTGAAAGCATATAAAAATGCAAGTAATAATAATAATAATAATAAAATTGAATTTATTAGCCGCTCCCTTTCCAAACAGGACTCGGGGCGGCGTACAATGGAGCATATAAAACATAAAACATATGTACAAACACATAAACATACATATATACAAAGACATACATGCACGGAGGAGGTAACAAATTACATCACATTTAGACAGTTAAAAATCACCATTAAAATACCCCAATTGTAAAAAACACAATTTAAAGTTAAAAAATTTAAAAGGACAGTCAGGAGGAGTAAGAAAAATTACGGTTGAGCCAGGCCAGATAATTGAAAGAGGTGGGTCTTCAGCTGTACACGGAAGGAGCGGAGATCGGAAGTAATCCTGATGTCACGGGGGAGGTCATTCCACAGGGCTGGGCCCATCACAGAGAAGGCTCTGCTCCTGGGTGTCGCCCCCCGACACTGTTTAGCGGACGGCACCCGGAGAAGTCCCTCTCTGTGTGAGCGAATTGGTCGTAGGGATGTATGGGGCAGGATGCGATCCTGCATGTAACTAGGTCCTGTGCCATGAAGCGCTTTAAAGATCATAATCAAAACCTTGAAACGCACTCGGTAGACCACAGGAAGCCAGTGCAGCTCGCGCAGGAGAGGTGTTACAGGGGAGTATCTAGTCCTCCCCATAATCACCAGCGCGGCCGCGTTCTGGACCAACTGTAGTCTCCGAGTGCATCTCAAGGGAAGCCCCATGTAGAGAGCATTGCAGTAGTCCAGGTGAGACGTCACTAGGGCATGGGTGACTGTGCGTAGGGCATCCCGGTCCAATAAGGGGCGCAATTGGCGCATCAGGCGAACCTGATGGAACGCCCCCCTTGCCACGGCTGTTACATGGTCATCCAAGGACAGCCGGGCATCTAGGAGGACGCCCAAATTGCGCACCTGTTCCATGGGGGCTAGTTGCACGCCCCCGATGGCCAGAGATGGAAGCAACTGGTTGAACCGGGAGGCCGGAAGCCACAGCCACTCCGTCTTGGAAGGGTTGAGTTTTAGTCGGTTGCCATCCATCCAGACCCGTACGGCCTCCAAACACCGGGACATCATTTCAACGGCCTCATTGGGGTGGTTCGGGGTGGAAATGTATAGCTGAGTATCATCAGCATACAGATGATATCCCACCCCAAAACCACGGATGATCTCGCCCAGCGGTTTCATGTATGTGTTGAACAGGAGAGGCGAGAGCACCGATCCCTGTGGCACTCCACATGTGAGTGGCCTCCGGGTCAATCTCTGCTCCCCTGCCAACACACGTTGCGTCCGGTCAGAGAGGTAGGAGCCAAACCACCGTAACACGGTGCCCCTGACTCCCAGCCCCTCTAGCCGGTGCAACAGGATACCATGGTCGATGGTATCGAACGCCGCTGAGAGATCTAATAGGACCAGGATAGAGGAACAACCCCTATCTCTGGCCCTCCAGAGATCATCAACCAATGCGACCAAGGCCGTCTCCGTGCTGTGCCCGGGTCGGAAGCCGGACTGGCGCGGGTCTAGATAATCATTTTCCTCCAGGTGACGTGGGAACTGTTATGCCACCACACTCTCTACAACCTTCGCTAAAAAAGGAAGGTTGGAGACTGGACGATAATTGACTAGATCCGTTGGGTCCAGGGAAGGCTTCTTGAGCAGGGGCCTCACCATCGCCTCTTTCAAGGCGGCCGGTAGAAACCCCTCACCCAACGAAGCGTTCACTAGGCCCAGGAGCCAGTCGCGCGTAACCTCCCAGGATGCCAGTACAAGCCAGGAGGGACACGGGTCCAATAAACATGTGGTAGGTCGCAGACGTCCACGCAACCTGTCCAAATCCTCGATGGCAACCGAGTCAAACTCCTCCCAAAGCGGTCCCTCAAGACTCGCCACGGGCGTCTCTACTGGACCACTGAAAGGGGCCCATCCCATCCGGATTTGAGCGACTTTGTCCTGTAGATATTTCCCAAACTCCTCTGCTCTGCCCTGTAAAGGGGCTTCCTGCGGTCTCTCAAACAAGAGGGAGCGAGTCACCCGAAACAGGGCGGCAGGGCGGTTATCTGCAGACGCAATAAGAGCGGTGCAATATTGACGTTTGGCCGCTCTTAATGCCACAAGGTACGTCCTCAAGTAGGCTCGTGCCTGTGCTCGGTCAAATTCGGAACGGGAGGATCTCCAACGACTCTCTAGGCGTCTCTTGTGGCGTTTCATCACCCTTAGCTCCTCGGTGAACCAAGGGGCCGGGGTGGTTCGTCGCCGCAGGAGAGGCCGCAAAGGCACCACCCGGTCTAGGGCCCCGGTAGTCGCACTATTCCATGCGTCTACCAGGTCCTCCACTCGGGGGCGGGTCAGGTCCACAGGAGGTGGCCCAAGCTCCGTCTGGAACCTATCTGGTTCCATCAGGCGCTTGGGGCGGAACCATCTAATACCTTCCGGTTCCGCCTCCCCGCAGCGGGGGGTAGCACCAGGGAAGTCAAGCCGGAGAAGTGAGTGATCTGACCATGACAGGGGAATAATAGCTGGATCCCCTATTCCCAGATCACTCGTCCACTGGCCAGAGACAAAGACAAGGTCCAGCGTGTGGCCTCCCTCGTGAGTAGGGCCCTGAATTAACTGGGTCAGGTCCATGGCTGTCATGGAAGCCATGAACTCCCGAACCCCCTCAGACGCTTCTCCCATCGACGGCAGATTAAAATCCCCCATCACTAAAAGTTTGGGGGTCTCAACCGCCACCGATGAGATCAGCTCGAGGAGTTCAGGCAGGGCCGCTGATGTATAGCGAGGAGCCAGGTATACTATCAGCAGACCCAACTGCCTCCCTGGGCCCCATCTCACGACAAGGGACTCACACCCGGATGTCTGTGGCACGGTGGCACGGAAAAATAGGGACCACTTTGGTGGGAAGGTAACAGCATTCTGTGCTCCTTTGGCGTTTAGTCGTGCCGGCCACATGACCACAGAGACGTCTTCAGACATGCTGGCTCTTTGGCTTTGAAATGGAGATGAGCACCGCCCCCTAGAGTCAGGGACGAATAGCACATATGCGCGAGGGGAACCTTTACCTTATATATTACTTGTTTTACTTGCCAAATATATTGATTTGACAAGGAGAGAAGCAGCCTGGAACTAAGGAGAAACTTCCTGATAGAGAGAACAATTAACCAGTGGAATGACTTTCCTCCAGAAATTGTGGGTGTTCCATTACTGAAGAGACTGGACAGCCACTTATCTGGAATGTTATAGGGTCTCCAGCTTGTGCAGAGGGTTGGACTAGAAGACCTCCAAGGTCCCTTCCAACTGTCTTATTCTATTTTTTGTTCTATTACTTTTCCTATGATCATGTGTATCCATCCCATAGCTCAAAGAAAATCTGGAATCATATAGGAACTCAAAAGCAAGGAAAAACAGAAATGTGATGAGATTAATAAAAAGGGGGCGACAAATGCCTTTTCAATTTGGCGTTAAATGCAAAACAAGGGAAACTAACCAAAATGTCCTGTTCTTAATATATTTGCAAGTATGTTTAAATGTAATTAATAAATGTACAATTATGACATTATTGATTTATGTGTCCATGTGTAGGTGAGGGGGCCCATATTAGTCTTGTTCCAGCACTTAATAATCCTCTAGGCAGCCTTGATGGTGAAAGGAGATTAAGATGATTTTTTAAAAATAGTTATTGGCTTCCCAATTTCCAGGTGTTTGAATTTCAGGTCCCTGCAAATCATAGCCATCAGGTCTACGGTTCAGGATAGCAAAACTTGAAATCCACAGACCTAGAAAAAGTAACAATTGGAAAGCAGAATTTATGGCATGGCTCATACCCAATCCAGCAAGGCAACCTGAGAATTCAGGAGCCAGACAGAAGATAAGCAATAGAAAAAAGTTCCTCATTCACGGCTTTTCACATTAGTCCCAAAGGAAGCCTTTAGAGAAGAAGTATTATATTATATTAAAATACAAATATGAAGTAATTTTAGTTGCATTAAGTGTATGTATAGTATATATTCTTTTGTAGATAAAGCCACTATTTCTTACAAACCTCTCTTTGCTGTTATTTCCCCTGGGTTGTCTCACGTAGTAATGCTGTGCACACTCTGACAGCTAATTACATTGCCAAATTCTGGGATGGGCAAATACTTTTCCAGTTTGCATGTTGAAATGCAAATGGGATGGATTCTGAGCAAAATGCAAATCAAACAGCAGTTCCCCCTTCTCTTTCCAAAATGCATGGCCTCTAAGGATAATCCCTAAAGGAATGACACTGATGAGGTCTGAACACAAGTGTAAGGAGGATAATGAAGACAGAAAGGGGAATAGGTGGGGAAAAGAGAAAAGGTATTGGGGTTTGCTGATGGTGCCCTTACAATCTTAAATCAGGCCGTCCTCTCCTCTGCTATCCATCTTTGTAACTTCTGATGAAGAGAAGCCCAGAAGATTTCTTGGCTGTGGCAAAAGAAAAACTCATTCTGATGATGGAAAAAACAGCAGAGGCAAATGACTCCTGCAGATTTGAAGGAAGAAGAGAGGCTGCTCATGCATGTACCCAATCAGCAACCTGTTGTCTCATTGGTATGAATAGAGAAGAGAGATTGTTGTTATCCTGCAGCCAGAGGAAGGCTAGAAATACATTTAGGTAAAGTTCAGTAGTGGTAAACCTGAAACAAAACAAAATCAATTGTAGTTTGTTATAGGAAGATGCTCTCAAAGCACAGCATTGAATATTAACAGGCGCATCTCTGTTTGCATTTATCCAAAAGCCACCCACAATATTATATTTTGAATTTAGGAGCAGATTATCAGTGATTACAGATAGTCCTTGATTTACAACCATTCATTTAAAGTCCACTCATTTAATGACCGATATGACCAGTCCTCACATTTATAACATCCCCCCATAACATGCGATCAGACTTGGGTGCTTGGCAATCACCATGTATTTACAATGGTTGCAGTTCCGAGGTGCTGGGATTGTTGTTTGTAACTTTCCTAGGGCGCTTCTGACAAGCAAAGCCAATGGGGGAAGCCAAATTCACTTAATGACTGCATGATTCAGTAGTTGTTCACTTAACAACCATAGCAAAGAAGGTTGTAAAATGGGACACAACACACTTAGCAACTGCCTTGCTTAGCAACATACATTTTGGGCTCAAGTTTGGTCACAAGTAAAGAACTACGTGTATTGGCATATTTTCAGAGGTGATATTCAGCCAGTTCGGACCAGTTCACACGAACCGGTAGCGGAAATTGCACGTTTTTAGGCCAGGTGCATGCGCGGAAGGTGGGTGCGAGCAAAGCGCATGTGCGGAAGGCTGGGCGCATGCACGGAGGTGGCGCACGCATTGCGAACCAGTGGTAACAAAATGTGAAACCCACTGCTGCCTATTTTCTATACTGCAATCTTGTTGGGAGCGGAGGGAGAGGAATATTTTTCACATAAAAAGAAGTTCTTCCATTTCTGTCTTGTTCAGTCCCTTGATGGACTGAACCAAAAGAATATCAGGCAAAATATCAGTAGGACATTTCCTCCTGGAGAAATGTCTGTTTGCCACCATAAACAAGATATATTGTGCTAGAACTTCTCTTGACTATTATTTGAGGGCTTCATATATTCTATAGTGTTTGGGTTGGAGGAGCCAACAAAAAATACCAGAATCTGTGCTTCCTTAAAGAAATAATGCATTGTGCGTTTTTAAATAGTACAACCAGACTACCTGCAAAATAACTCTAGAGAGTTATTTCATGCCAAGTAACTTGAACAACATTTATCAGAGTGTCAATCAATGAAACGCAGAGATTGCCCCCTGAGTCATGACACTATTGTGTTTGTGGGTTTACAGTAGTGGTGGTTGCTTGAAGATTGCAATAATCTACTTGAATATTTTGGAAATAGAAGGTCTTAGCCATAACAACCTTTCATTCCTGCTAAGTTACAAATCCATTATAAGGCGAAGAGCTTGTCCAAATCAGTGCCAAATGGAACAGAATGAGATGAGTTTGAATAAGATGGCTGTTCGGTTCAAGGTTATCCACTGTTTAGGTTGCCCACTGTTTAGAATATCATAAGTAACTTTAAGTTACCTGCCAAAATATGCTTTTTTTATTTGTAACACACTGAGCCGGACTTTGTAGACCACTCAATGCTGTGTGAATAGATGACCACTCTTGGAAGAGGATGGCTGGAGTAGGCGGCTTTTTGTCATATCACATCCATTTTGCAAATGGGTCCTAAGATGCTGAACAGGAAAAAGTGCTGAGGAAGAAAACATTAGAACAGTCTCCACCCATGCCTGATCCCATTGTGCCATTGGCATAGTGTCAGGCTTCCTAAAAATGCCCTAATTGATTCATGCATATTGAGCCAAGTTTCAACACTAAACTAGTCATTTATTAGGAGCACCATTAGGCAAGGTCTTTTTGCAGTCAGATCTGAGTTTTGTTTGAGTTATAGCTGAACTTTAGGAGTTCACACAGAGGTGGGTTCCACATAATGTTACCACCAGTTCGCCGCACACCAAAACTGTGAGTGCTCGCACGCACACACTCGCTTCATGAGTGCACTTGCCTCCCGCACATGCGCTTTGCTCACATGCGAGGTTTGCACGCATGCACGTGGCTTAGAAAACGTGGCTAAACAGGACAGCATAGAACTGCGGCAGGTGGGCGGCCACCCACAGTTTGCCACTACCGGTTCGCCCCAACCAGTCCAAACCAGCTGAATAGCACCATGGCTTTTAAAAAGAAAGAATCTCTACTAGCTTACCTGTGTTGCTGCAGGGATCATGTCTCCTCAGATAACTTCCCTACTTGTTTTTCAGAAATATCATTAACACTTCATTATTTCAGCAAGACCTGGGAGCTGAAATGTTATATTTGTTCCCTCTGGCAGAGGAATGCTGGAATTTAGTTTAACTGATCCCCACACAATGTACACATTGTGATGTCGATATGCTTTGCTTTTTCTTGTACTTCTGTTTAAAACCCAGGTTAAGTGTGTTGAAATATGTGCTGCTCGCAATCATTTGCAGCTGGTGAAGTCTCTAAGCCCGGTGCATTCAATCAGTCTATCAATTGTAATAACAATAAAGAAATCAGCATTTAATTGGTATATCAAAGCTGTAGCTGACGGCAGTTGGGGCTGTCCTCAACGAGCATAAAGTCCAGTTCCATATAAGAGTTAAAAGTGAGTCGTAGTCCAGACAGGGAAAGGCTCACAGGCTCCAGATCATATTGTATAAATATAAGTATAAGTATAATCTTTATTGTCATTGTACTTAAATACAACGAAATTGGTTTTAACCTCACTGGTGCAAAATTATAACAGAAACGAAAAAAAGAAAGAAAGAGTAAAAACCTAGTGTGTGCATGGAGTGATTGGGGTTGTATTTAAAAGTCTCACAGCCCAAGGATAGAAACTGTCTTCAAAACTGTTCGTTCGGCTGGCTATACTTTGATGCCTTCTGCCTGATGGTAGAAGTGCAAAGAGACACCGACCAGGGTGTGAATCATCTCTGAGCATCTTCCTTACTCTACTAAAGCAGCGAGATCTGGCGAGGGCTCAGAGGGCAACCAAGGGTTTCTTGTGCCGAATTGATCACTCTCTGTAGTGCCTTCCTGTCCGCAGCTGTTAAACCAGCATACCATACTGTAATACAATATGTGAGGACATTTTCTATGGTGGACCGATAGAAAGAGGTCATCAGCCGTTGTTCCACCTGATTTTTTCGCAGGACTCTAAGGAAATGAAGTTGGGCCTTTCCAATCACCAGAGACATGTTGTTTTTCCAGGTGAGATCTTGACTAATAAGCACTCCCAAGAATTTAAAAGAGGAAACCCTCTCCACACAGCCCTCCTCGATATACAGTGGGGCAGGTTCCTCTCTGTGCTTCTGGAAATCTAGCACCATCTCCTTTGTCTTACTAGTATTTAGATGTAAGTTGTTTCTTGTGCACCATGCGGATACCCTCTGGACTTCTTCCCTGTATGCTGATTCATCCCCTCCAGTTATGAGACCCAGCACTGTTGTGTCCTCTGCAAACTTTATTATGATGTTGGATGGATCAGAGGATATGCAGTCATATGTATACAGAGAGTACAGGTATGGGCTGAGTACACAGCCCTGAGAGGAGCCTGTGCTGAGCTTCAGCGTGGAAGATGTAAAGGACCCAACCTTTTCTGTTTGTGGACTATCCGTCAGGAAGTCTTTGATCCATTCACAAGTGAGGGGAGGGAAATTCAGGTCAGGTCAACTTTTCAATGAGAATTCCTGGTAAGATGGTGTTAAAGGCTGCACTATAGTCTATAAAAAGCATTCTGACATAATTCCCAAATTTCTCAAGGTGACTCATTGCAATTTGTAGAGCAATGGTGATTCACAAAATATTGTAAAGTATGCGGATGACACGGCAGTGGTGAATCTTATCTGGGTGACAATGAAGATTCTTATAGGGAGGAGGTGAAGGCTCTGGTGGACTGGTGCAATAAGAATAACTTGGTTTTGAATTAATAAAACAAAGGAGAACATTGTTGATTTTAGGAAGAGTCAGCATAGTCATACTCCACTTTGTATCAAGGCTGCAGCTGTGGAGGTGGTCAATAGTATTAAGTATCTGGGGGTGCAGATAATTAACAATCTGACTTGGTTTCTTCATACATTATCTTTAGTGAAGCGTGCAAACCAGCATTTGCATTTCCTGTATCGAATGAGGAGAGCACATCTTTCTCCCTCTGTCCTGGCCACTTTTTACAGAGGCACGATTGAGAGAGTTTTAACAAACCGCATCTCTTTTTGGTTTGATGGTAGCAGTGCCTCAGATAGAAAGTCCATACAGAGAGTGGTAAGGACAGCGGAGAAGATTATAGGCAGCTTGTTTGCCATTATTCAGGCTACTGCTTATAAGCGCTCTGTGCTTACTGCTCAAAGCATTGTTAGCGTGTGGGGCCCCACACACTCACTGCATGGTTTGTTTCTGTTGCTCCCCTCCGGGAGTAGGTTGCAAAGTATTTATAGCAGGATTACTACATTCTGTAAAAGTTTTGTTCCTTATGCCATCTGTTGTAAAATTGAAGGATTTTTTTTTTTCACCATGTATAGGTATGCATTTGAACTAGACTGTGATGTTTCTCTGTGTCACAAATGTCTGTGTATGTGGGTATATGCATATTGGTTAACCTGGGGTGTGTGTGAATGCAACAAAATTTAATTTTAATGTACGCTGATTAGTGTACATTTAAAGTGACAAGAATATTCTGTTCTATTCGATTCAATTCTATTCTATTCTCCGTTCTATTCTATATTCTAGACTAGTCTAGTCTATTCACTGTTCTATTCTATTCTCTGTTCTCTCCTCTTCTCTGTTATATTCTCTGTTCTCTTCTATTCTCTATTCTATGCTATTCTCTATTCTATTCTCTGTTCTATTCTCTATTCTATTCTCTATTCTATACTGTTCTGTTCTGTTCTATTCTATTCTCTATTCTATTCTATTCTATGTTCTGTTCTGTTCTGTTCTATTCTATTCACATGACACAGCTTGTACTGTGATTGAGCCAAACATCTTTGCATCTGAATTGAGCACATCTGCATTCAGGCTCCCAGCCTCACTGGAAATCGGAATCAAATCCAGCTGGCTATTTTCAATGGGGTTATCATGTCAAACCCCCATTCCTGCTGCCCCACTTTCCCAGAGGATGAACCTCTTTAGAAAACCCGAAAAGGACTTCTGGGCTTTCACCACCTGGGAAATGCATGGCTTATTATCTGTTATTACCTGCCCATTAAGCACATGGCTTTCTGTTATTTATTTATCAGAAGTGCCAAGACATATTGCTTATGCTGGCTGATGTATATTATATTATGCAGCGCCTCCATTTAGAAATAGACTTTAGCCTGTCAGACTAATCCCGCTGGCTGAACTCAAATAAAACTGCACCAACCTTGGATCAAAGTGGCTTAAGGAACTTATATGGTTTTAATGCCTCTGCCGTGTCCTATTTATATTTATTGAGCCATTCACATGAGAAGCTGGTGGGATCTGTTCTTCATATGTATTCATAATTCCTTCTATTGTCAACATAATAAAAGAAATATACAGGGAGACTTTTTTTCTGCAAATATTTGATTCTTTGTTCTTTCTTGCTGTTCTCCTATGCAATGCTTTTAGAATGAGTTCAGTGTTTTTAATCTATTGATAAAGGTAAAGGTTCCTCTTGCACATATGTACTAGTCATCTCCATTTCAAAGCCAAAGAGCCAGCGCTGTCCAAAGATTCTCCGTGGTCATGTGGCCTGCATGACTAAATACCGAAAGTGCACGGAACACTGTTACCTTCCCACCAAGGTGGTCCCTATTTTTCTACTTGCATTTTTACATGCTTTTGAACTGCTAGGTTGGCAGAAGCTGGGGCATATAATGGGAGCTCACTCCATTATGCGGCACTAGGGATTTGAACCGCTGAACTGCTGATCTTTCTGATGAACAAGCTCAGCGTCTTAGCCACTGAGCCACTGTGTCCCTAATCTGTTGATAGGATACCATAATAGCTTTCCTGACATTTTAAGTATTTTCCCTTCAATGGATGTCCCTCTGTTTGATACTGAATATGTTTATCACTTATTTACAAACTGATTCATCAATTAGCCTGGAAGATCTGGAGGGCCAACCAATAGAATTGTACCTTGGAGTTCCCATTGATCAAAAAAGAACTCCATTAGTCCCAACCTTCTCTATCAAGTGAGGTTTCATTTCTCTCAATTCTCCATCCATATCAAAAGTCTTAGGAAACAGCAATTAGTGGAAACCACAATTAATGGATATTTTGTAAGACAAAATCAAGTTGGGAACTCCTGTCTTGGAATATGTCCCTGTTGTTGTGGTTGTTGTTATTGTTAGTTGCGAAGTAATGTCTGATCCATCGCTACCCCATGGACAACGTTCCACCAGGCCTTCCTGTCCTCTACCATCCTCTGGAGTCCATTTAAGCTCATGCCTACTGCTTCGGTGACTCCATCCAGCCACCTCATTACATCCCTATAATATGTCCCTACCATAATATTTTTACAATATAGGAAAACATTCTAGCAAAATAATTGTCAACCAAGTTTAGAACGCCATAGAGAATCAAAAGGCAATCAATTTAATCTAATCCCAAGAAGTTTAAAGTACACAACAAGTCAAATATTCATATGTATGTTATTCTTTAAGAAGCTAACTTCTTAAAAAAAGCAAAGAGAAAATATAGGTAATTTATTTTTAGCATTATTTTTTTTAGTATTTAGTATTATTTATTAGTAGTAATAGTATTTTAGCATTCATTCCACTGGATCTATATATTTTCTGGCTCAGCTTTAAAAATGTAGAATAAATTCTGTTTTTCATCTCTCTCTCTCTAACCAGTTCTTACATTCAAAGAAAAATATTATCTAATAATTTAAATCAGCTAAAATTCTGAAAAGTGAACAGTGCAATGGAGAATTCTGCACTGATCTGTAGGCCAAAATTTTCCAATTTAGATTGATTTGCTTACCAATCCTGACACGGAATTATAGCAATTCTCTTCTTGCGAAGAAACACATTGACAAGAAACACATCTGAAAAATCTAAGAGCAGAAATATATTAGTACGTGCGTTCCAAAGGCCTTCATCTCAATTTCTTAATAGAACCATTCAAATGGACATGACTTGAGAATTGGATCTCAAATGCAAGGAGAGTCTATTCTGACAGATGAACAAGAGAGAGAATCATCTGCCTGGAGCATAGAAAGTAGGCGCATTTGGCTTCTCACACTCTTTTTATGTTTCACATCACTGATTCAGAAAAAGTTGGGGATATGATTAAGAGTGACCTATTTTAGCCATTCTAGCTAAGCCATCTCTTTGCTAAAGCAGAAGATATGCTATTGTAAACAATAGCCCCTCTATAGAAAATGTTATTCTGAGAGTGTTTTGTTCTAAGATGAACGGTTGCAGGAACAGGGCATGGCTAGTCTAGTGAAGGACCAGGGGAGACATGATAGCAGTCTTCCAATATTTGAGCGGCTGCCACAGAGAGGAGGGGGTCAAGCTATTTTCCAAAGCACCTGAAGGCCAGACAAGGAATAATGGATGGAAACTGAATAAGGAGAGATTCAACCTGGAAATAAGATTATAACTCTGACAGTGAGAACAATCAACCAACTTGCCTTCAGAAGTTATGGGAGCTTCATCACTGGAGGCTTTCAAGAAGAGATTGGACTGCTCTTTGTCAGAAGTGGTGTAAGATCTCCTACTTGGGTCTGGGGTTGGACTAGATCAGTGGTTCTCAACCTTCCCAATGCCATGACCCTTTAATACAGTTCCTCATGTTGTGGTGACCCCCAACCATAAAATTGGTGTCTCTGTTCCTAAGACCATCAAAAATATGTGTTTTTCGATGGCCTTAGGCAACCGCTGTGAAAGGGTTGTTCAACCCTCAAAGGGGTCCCGACCCACAGGTTGAGAACCACTGGACCAGATGATCTACAAGGTCTCTTTCAACTCTGTTAATCTATTAAAGTATGAAAATCTATTGTTGGTGGAAACCTGGCTTAAAAATTATTTCTTTTTTGCCCTGTTTGATCCTTTGCATTAGTTAGAATAAAGGTAGTCCTCAGCTTACAACAGTTCATTTAGTGATTGTTCAAAGTTATGTCACTGAATAAATTGACTTATGACCATTTTTCAGTTACAACCTTTGTAACATCCCCATGATCACATGATCAAAATTCATATGCCTGGGAACTGGTTCATTTGTATGACCATTGCTGTGTCCCAAGGTCATGTGATCACCTTTTGCAATCTTCTGAAAAGCGAAGACAATGGGGAAGTCAAATTCACTTAATAACTGGGTCAATACAATACAATACAATACAACACAACACAACACAACACAATACAATAATACAATAATACAATACAATACAATACAACACAATACAACACAACACAACACAATAATATAATACAATACAATAATACAATACAATACAATACAATACAATACAATACAATAGTAGAGTTGGAAGGGACCTTGGAGGTCTTCTAGTCCAACCCCTTTCCTAGGCAGGAAAGCCTATACTGTTTCAGACAAATAGCTATCCAACATCTTCTTAAAGACTTCCAGTGTTGGGGCATTCACAACTTCTGGAGGCAAGCTGTTCCACTGATTACTTCCAATAACTTATCATCTTCAGAGATTCACTTAACAACTGCAGCAAGAAAGGTCATAAAATGAGACAAAACTCCCTTAACAAATGTCTCACTTAACAACAGAAATTTTGGGCTCAATTGTGCTCACAAATTGAGGACTATCTGTACTGAAAATTATTATCAGCAGTACAGGTACTAAAAATACAACATTAAGGAGTGATTGAGTTCCTTATTTAATTTATCATTTTACAAGCAGATTAGCCTGATATGGCAAACAACACCTCTGTAGTAAGACATTAAGATGATATCTATGTGCTTCCTTATATTTATGCTCTTTCTATAATAATCAGTGAGGTTAATTGTACCTCAAAAAGATAGGTATTTGTGTATCGTGCACTTACTGTATCAGACACGATATATTGTTAATATAGTAAGCCTCTTAAGACTATAGACTTTTGTACATTTGAGGAAAAACCAATTCAGCATGCTCACATGCTAATTTCTTTGCACAATCAACACCCCCAAAATTATCAGAAAAAATGCAGAAAAAAAATTAAATACTTTCTCAGGGAGCAAGATAAGAGGGTTAAGAATGGTGAAATGCAAATGAAATATAATAGAAGGGGAAACAATATAAGGTGAGCGATATCGATGGGCAATTACTATTAGAAAGAACAGGAAGCTCCTGTTCATATTGTATTGTGTAAATGTGGTGTACGTCTAAGTTTTGTGTGTGTGTATTTTACATGTTTGTAAATACAATTTTTTAAAATAAATAAATAAATACTTTCTCAGTAAAATAAATTAGAATTGCTCTGTTTCAGCAGACACTGACATCAGTTAATGTAATATATAATTAGAAGGGGTTTTAATGCCCAATATTGTCTAATCCTTTAATAATATAATTATGGAGCTTGAAATATAGATCCTTGCTGCTGCTGACTTGTAAATGATCAGAAATAAAATACCTTCCAGTTCCCTGGCTCCGTGCATTCCCATGGAACCATCAAAGGTTTAAAAGGTGAGTTATCCCAAATATTAATGGGTTATTCACAATAGCAGATGGAATTAAGCAAGAAGCCCATCCAGAACAGGATGCTAGTCAGATTCTGACTAGTTGGAGCAAGTAAAAGTGCTTTTGGATTGCAACGTTAGAAATACCCACAGTCCAGGGAGAACAAATTATGTTTAAACCAGAAACCTTTCTCCTAGGCATAATACCGGAGGGGTTTAAGAAAGATACACTTTATCTAATTATACATATACTAACTGCAGCGCGCATAACCTATGCACAGTATTGGAAAAAAGAAAATACACCATCAGAGCTAGATATAATCAGAAAAGTCTTGGCCTGTGCAGAAGCAGATAGGCTCACTCTTGAACTTAAAAATAAAGGGGAATCAGAATATTTTGAAGTATGGAACAGATTTTTTGATTGGTATAAGACAAGATGACAAGACTGGAACAAATATATATATTGTGATTGGACAGAAGGATAGACAATGTATCAAGTAGATTAACTGTTAATGGTTGAAACTAGCTGTACATAATGTGAATGTATGGTCACTCCGACTCCGCGGTATTGCATTGTTTTAAATGTAAAAATAATAAAAAATATATTAAAAAAAGAAAAAAGAAATACCCACAGTCCATATGTAAAGATAACAAAGTGAGTTCAATTAAAATACTGATTCTTCTTCTAGTGTTTTCCCACAGGGGCAGTGTTGTGTATGGCAGTTCTCCTTGTGGTCCGCCCCACTAGGTTGGCACCATACTTTGTTCTAATTGGTTACCTGTTGGACAGCCGGCATACAGGGACATGCGGTCAGGGGAGGCAGGGGAGGCAGAGCCTCACCGCTCTCATCATGAAAAGAAAAAAAAAGGGAAAAGGGAAAAGGCACACGTGGTTCGATTCCCTGCCTTCCTGAGTCAACATGAAGGGGACCGCGGAGCACGATCTGCCGGCTCGCGCTGCGCGGTCCCCCTCATGTTGACTCAGGAAGGCGGGGAATGGGACCACGTGTGCAGAAGGCTGAGGCAGCCTCAGCCTCCTGCACACGTGGTCCCATTCCCCACCTTCCTGATGACGTCACCAGCCTCACCAGCCATAAACCTCACCACACGTCACTGCCGGCATATATAAAGGGCTGTCAAACAGAGTCTCAGCTGTCGCCATTAGCTGAGACGTGTGCGTAGTGGAGTGCCACGTTGGCAACCTGTTAGCAATAAACTGTTAGCATTGTGAGGCCTGGCTCGCCTCAGTCCTTTCCCTCCACCCGAGTTCTCCCAGCTAGAACAGCCAGGGTCTGCTTTTTGGATGTCATCTGTTTACCAAAGTTGTGTTAATTGATTTTTTATTTTATTTTGTTCGGGACTATTGGAAACCATGTCATAGATGTACTGAACTCTCTTTTCTTTCTACATTCAAATATTTTCAGATTTGTTAAAGGAAGGTCCTGCTAATGTTTTGCAAGTCTTATGGTCTCCTCTGTTCTTGGGTTTAAACGATCTCTTCCTTCCTCCTTTTCCCCTACAAAGATTCAGCTGTCTCCTTCTTGCAGCTTCGGTTGTCTCCTTGGGTGAAAGCTCCTTGAGTTTCATGACTGCCTTGGGTTTTTAAAACAGAGGAAGGCAATGAGTAGCCTGGGTGGCCTGTTGTGATGGGGTCTCTGATCAGAGATTGGAAGCTGAAGCATAGTCTTTAAGACCTGTTCATACTGTAGAGGCTCTGAACCCCATACAGTGCCATCACTCTCAAGTGAAGGAAGGAAGAAATGATCAGAAGTGCCATATACCAGGTTTAGAGTGCTTGGGAGCAATAGCCAAAGTCATAATCAATTCCAGCTGAACTGGTTATCATATTAATTGAAGTAGCCACTGAGTGAAACAGTGACTGTGTTTATGATCTTCCTTCAGTTTTTCTTTGCTTTACAGACGTTAGGTGCCTTCAAAGGATTGGTCACAAAGTTACTTGTGTGTCTGTCTGTGTGTGTGTGTGTGTGTGTGTGTGTGTGTGTGTGTGTGAGAGAGAGAGAGAGAGAGAGAGAGAGAGAGAGAGAGAACGCGCCCCTTCCACGCATGCACCTGGCCTTCCACACATGTGCCTGGCCTCAAAAATGTGCCTAAATAAGACGGCATAGAGCCAGGGCAGGCCAGGGCTATTTCCGCTACCGGTTCAGGCAAACTGGTCCAAACCAGCTGACTAACACCTCTGCTACTGTCCAACCATTGATAAAATAAGTCCCAAGTTTGAAAGTATTCTGTGTCTTCTTTTTCTTTTATCTTCATTTTTCATCTGTCCATTTCTGCCCAGTCCCGTATTTTTTTAATTACATCTTCTTCTGTAGGTGTTTCCTCACTTTTCCAGTGTTGTGAAAATACAATTCTTGCTGCTGTTAAAACATGTAATATCAATTATACATTCATTTTGTCATATTTTTCTGGTATTATGCCTAACAATCTATATGCTGTCTTAACATTTTTTCTAACCACATAGGTATTTTCAATCAAAATAGTTTTGCTTTTGGGCACGTCCACCACAGTTGGTGGTATGAACCCGGTTGTTTTATTACATTTCCGGCACTTGGTGGACACATGTTTAAACATTTCTGGTAGTCTCACCAGTGGTAAGTGCCACCTATAACAAAGTTACTTTTTCATCATTGTAACTGCAAGCAATCATTATACGAGGCAGCCACTAAACAAGGACTTCCTGTAATTGTACTTAAGATACATTGGAGAATTCTTGTCTAAGATGCCCTGAGGATTGATTAGAACAAATAAAAAGCTAGTCTGATAACTACCCTGTTCCATACATACATACACACTCATCCACATCCATATTTCTTCTAATGTAATATATGTTTTTATCGCCAATCATAATCTTTAAGTCAATGTCTGTGCAAGTTTCTACATGAACACAAAGGTAGTATCTGAAAGATGGAGAAGAAAATAATGACATTCAAACAGTTCTAACAATTGGACTGTCTCCCATTTAGAATTAATATCTTATCTATATAAGTTAAGTTAGGACAGGAACTTTCTCTTTTCTTTCTGTTCATGCAATGTGGAGGTGAGTTTTTTCATTGATAATAAAATAATGTGCAGTTGGTTTCCTGAATCTTTATCAGTTTAGGAACCACCTCTTGCCAATCATATTCTTGAACAAAACCACCTCTAAGATATAATTCAATGTATAACGATTGAATTACTGTACTTCCAAATACCATATATAGCATGGATAGTGAAGCTGGCTGCACATTTGCAATTTAATAAGATCCTTTCATCAGTGAAATATGAGAACTGATGAGTAGGCAGCATGCAAATTGGTATAAATAAATAAGTTATACATTTGTACTACTTCATAAAGCAGCAACACATCACAGACAGTATTGAATTTAAAAAAGAAATCAGGCAATGCCAAAATACCAAGATTTGCTTGCTTATTTACTTTCGCGGTCTAGAACTCTGATGAGATCTTTCCAGCTAGCATAATATCTTAGACTCTACCCTTGAGATGTATTGGACAACTATTCACCTCACTCTAAACCAGCACACATTCCGACTAATCAGGCTGTAGAAGATATAGAATAGGGGTGTCAAACTTGATTTAGTTGAGGGCTGCATCAGGGTTGTGTTTGATCTCGAGGGACCGGGGTTTGTGGCCAAGGTGGGCATAACCAGGGTAGGCATGACCAGCTTGATATCATTCACATCAGGGATGCCTGTGGTGAGCCAACTGCTCTGCCAGTTAAAATGGAGCGAGCTCCATTTTCCCTGGCAGAGGGCTCTAGAGGCCATTGCAGCTGAAAACAGAGCTCTGGCGGGCCACGCCTGGCCCTCACGAACTCTGTTTTCACTGGCAGCGGCACTGCCGGATGGTCTTTTGCTGTTTCCAGGCAGCACCGTGGGCCAGATCTAAGCACCACGTGGGCTGGATCTGGCATGTGGGCCTTGAGTTTGACCCCGATATAGAATAATGTTCCTCCGTCCAGTAATGAATGCCGACACAGGCTTAGCTGGATGCCACACTTTAATAACAGGACTACAATCTTGGTGGCTGAAAGCCCAACCGCGAACTCACAGATAAGAACCTTGGCAGCAAGCCAGATTCCGACAGATACAGATAACAGCTTCTCCAGTGTGTTACAAACGGAAACAGATCAGACCAGACCTACTGCAGTTTACTTTGAACGGTTGTGTCCTGCAAGAAGTCTCCTCCCAAAATCTCTGTTTCCGGAGCAGCTGTTGCCTTCGTTTCTCCGCCCTTCTTAATCTGGCATCAGAGACAAACTCCCTCCGATCTTCCCCACTGCTCCATGCCTCAGGCGCCTCCTGGTGGCCAACCAGCCTCTCTGGTCCCTGCTCTGCATCTGAACCCTGCCCAGGGTCCTCCACCTCCTCCATAGTCGACTCATAGGGGTCGTCGCTATCTGAGTCGCTCAGCAGCTGCAAAGGATCCTGCTGGGTCACAACAGAAGAATATCTATATTCACCTATAGCTGAATATTTGCTTTCTTTGAGGCAAAAACCACAATAGTGGGTAGAAATGAATGATTTGCTATATAAGTAAGAAGCTATTAACAATGAAGATGCAAGATATTTTAAACCAATGGAATGTCATTGTCATTTAGTGACGTATATTTGAAGACTTGATCTGTGGAAAGCCCAAGTGACATGTTGTGCGTATCCAAGGCTAGCAATATGAACTGCATTAATGCACCTGCCCAATCACAGGAACTAAGCTGACCGGGTAAGTTCCATTTTCAGCTTCAGTTTTCTAGAGACAGATTATAATTACAAATGGAGGCATGGGTTCTACAAATATTCTGTGCCACTGCCTAATTTTTCACACTCTCCTTTATCTATCCTGCTGTTGCCAGATTTCTTTTCAATGAATACAGCTCATTAAAGAGAGTTTACTTAAAATATTTTAATTGGGATTCAAGGATCAAACGTTCAACTCAACATACGCAAGTTTATCTTTCCTTAATAGCATATTTGGCAAACCATCTCTTCTTAAGAATTTCCAGTGATGGAGCACTCACAACTTCTGGAGGCAAGGTGCTCCACTGATTGTTCTCACTGTCAGGAAATTTCTCTCAATTCTAGCTTGGATCTCTCTTTGATAAGTTTCCATCCATTACTTCTTGTGTTGTCTTCAGGTGCTTTGGAGAATAAGTTGTCCCCTTCTTCTTTGTGACAGGCGCTCATATATTGGAAGACTGCTACCATGTCACCTTTCCAGAGTTTCAACACTTTTTTGTATCGTAGTGACTTAAGAATCCACTTTAAACCACTTTAGATCAATTTCATTGCTAAAATCAACAGGGCCAAGTCTTGTATTTTTCTGTATATTTTCAATCTCTATAATATCAGTGAAACATCTGCACAAGTAGTCCCAAGGGTGCTTTTTCAGGAAGCAAGTGGACTTTCTTGTTTTTTTTTTCTTTTGAAGATGTTTCGCTTCTCCTCCAAGAAGCTTCTTCAGCTCTGACAGGATAGTGGGGAATGGAAAGATTGATATTCCTTGCAGACAGCTGCTCATTTCCATCCTTTTAGAGGGTTGTTGAAGCACTTGAAGGTACCAAGTGCCCAGGGGTGGGTTCCTGCCAGTTCTAACCTCTTCTATAGAAGAGGTTCCACAAATCTACAGTGCTGTTTAGAACCGGTTCCAGCTCCCTCCCCCCGCCCATCCGCACATCATCAAGATGAAGAGCGAGAGGAGGAATTCTGGGAGTTGAAGTCCACAAGTCTTAAAGCTGTCAAGTTTGAACACCCCTGGGGTTTTTTTTCTAAAGGATTAGGAGTGCAAGTGTCTTGTAACTTGACAGCTTTAAGACTTGCGTGCTTCAAATGCCAGAGTTTCTGGGCCAACATTTTGGTTGCTAAGCAAGAGTGTTGTTAAGTGAGTTTCATCACATTTTACAAGTCGGCCATGCCCACCCAGTCACATGGCTGGCAAGCCACTCCCACCCGGTCACATGGCCGGCAAGCCACTCCCACAAAGCAGGCCACACCTACAGAAGAGGTTCTAAAAAAATTTGAAACCCACCACTGCAAGTGCCCCAAGTGCTTTTTGCTTTTCAAAAGAAAAAGAAACAAGAAAGTCCAGTTGCCTCCTGAAAAAGCACCTTTAGGACAACCATGACCTGGATGATTGAGAATGTCTACAGTAGTGCTTCTCAACCTTGGCCCACCTGAAGATGCACAGTCATCTGCATAAGCAGAGTCGCCAAGAAAGTGATTCTGGATGTGGGCAGGCACAAAGTCCCTTTTCTGTGGTCATTTGCAATAACTTTGTAAGTGTAATAAACCCCACACACAGTAGACAACATTCCATAACACTACAAGGGTTCCTAAAGACATTTCAATCAAAGATGAGCAGCACAACCCTTGAATAGATAGCAATTCCTGAGTTCCAGAAGAATTCAACCAACAGCTATGACCATGAGAAAATGGGGTCTGTTTTAAGCAGCATTCAATTGAAGCCAAGCTGAGTCATGTTTCAAGTAGCTCTATTGAAATCAATGGGTGCTAAATTATTTCTGGGTAGCTTGTTTCATTTGTTTTAATTGCCCTGCTGTAAGGACAATTAAACCTTGTTCATCCCGTTTTGCAGAATTCTCTTTATGTTCCGCATCCATTTACAACAAGGCAATGAACAGGGTTTGTTCACACAGGGTGAAAGTTCATCATTTGGTTACAGAGCAGTGTCCTAGTGAAATGGTGTGTGAATGTGCCTTCAGAAATCTAACACAACAGCCAATGATCCTTCAAATATAATACAATACAATACAATACAATAGTAGAGTTTGAAGGGACCTTGGAGGTCTTCTAGTCCAACCCCCTGCCCAGGCAGGAAACCCTATACCGTTTCAGACAAATGGCTATCCAACATCTTCTTAAAGACTTCCAGTGTAGGGGCATTCACAACTTCTGGAGGCATATATATAACAGTGTTCAGTTGTTCAGGCATATATATAACAGTGTTCAGGCATATATATAACAGTGTTCAGTTGTTCAGGCATATATATAACAGTGTTCAGGCATATATATAACAGTGTTCAGTTGTTTAAACATTGTTTGCCACATTGTTCAGACAGATTCAGATAGTTGACTGAACCAAAAAGTGTTACTGTAATGCAAGAACTCGATGATGTGCCATCCGATTTTTTTCCTCCTCCAATAATCCCTATCATTTGAGGGAGTTTGCAGACAAGTCTATTGTGCCCAAAACAAAAGTTGTAATGAAGAAAACCATAAATCCTGGTGAGGATTTGTGCACTAGGTTCATATTTCTAGACTAACCTCAAATCCAAGTAGCTTCCTTGGATACACAAATTCAATGCAGTGCGCATTGATTTTTTTCATCTAGAATGTCTGTCTCTTGTGGCCCAACAGCAGCCAGCAGAGTTGGACAGTGAGGAGGTTGGGGAGGAACATGGGCCAATCCTGGAGGTGGGGAAGGCTTGGACGAGGGCTCTGTGTCAGAGGCAGAGGTGGGGCCAAGGCCGCCTGGCAGTTCTCAGCTGCCTTTAGATCTAGACAGCAGTGAGGCAGAGGAACAGCTGGAGCCTGTTCCCAGTGTGCACAAGCGCAGAGCTGCCAGAAGAAAAGAACAACTAAGAAATCAGGGTCACGGGTGGACGGTGAATTGTCCCTCCCATGGGAAATAAAAGAGGAGCAAAAGGGGAATGGGCTTTTGCAGGAAACAATTCATTCATTCATTCATTTCAGGAGTGTGAAGATCTGTCCGTGAATCTCAGAGACTCTGTGCCAAGCCTTTCCTTGCACAGCACTGCATTTGGAAAATATTTACATGGCAGCTTTCCAAGCTAGATAAGGCCTGTGGTCATAACTTCACCTTTGGAAGACTGTTTACCAGGCCTTTGTTGAATGTGAACGAAAGGAATTCACATTCATTTAATAAAAGGGGTTTTGTCGGGACCAGGAATCTGCTTTTTGGGGAAGCCTAGGTCAAAACACTATCACTGGGAACTACAGAACTCTCTAATCATGATTTCTTTAACTTGTAGCAGGATTTATTTTAGAAAAGAGTACCCATTAACAATGTGTAACAAAATTTTCTATAATAAGACTTAATCATGTGACTTGTGTACCTAGCCTTGTCAATTGTCCAATATTTGCCACCTCAGCTATATTTGTTCAAGAGTCTTGGCACCATAGAGATAAAAGAGAGAGCTCAATCAAGAGTTCATCAAATTATAATAGAAAATGTTTGGACCAAACTGCTGAACCTGTTGGATTCTTGTTTTTTTAAGATGGCCTGAAACCAGTTCTTTAGTTTCTGTAGTTATTTATTTATGAAGCTGATTTGGCCACCCATCTTAGGTGCCATAACAGGTTCTATATGCTATAATTGGTTCGTGACTGTCCGAGATTCCTTGCCAGGTTTTACAGATATCAGCCTGGCAGCTTTACAAGCCAGATAAGGTCTGTGACTGTAAATCCTCCCTTGAAAGATTTTGCTGGATGTGAATGAGCAGAAGTCACAGCAAATTAATAAAAGGGGTTTTTGTCTGGACAAGGAGTTTGCTTCATGCTCTTCGGAAGCCTAGGTCAGAACACTAGTAAGAAGACATGATTCCTAAATCTTGCTAGATTATATTTGAAAAAATGGAGCTGGAGCCTCCTGTCACCACTTACTTGCCCTGCCTCATACATCAGGCAGATACCCTCAAGTTAATGTTGATGTCATAAGTGATAACATTTAGCCACCTTCTCTTCTGTTGGCCTTTTTTTATTCAATTGTTCTCGTTTATTCCAAGCATCAAAATCTCTTCCTGTGATTTTTGCTTTCACATTATGTTCCCAAAATGTTTAAGCATTAGCTTCATTATTAATGCTCCCAGTGAACTGTCTGGTCTATTTCAGCTAATATTGTCTTATTTTTTTCTCCTTTATTTTTTAGCAATCCAAGGTAGTCTCAAAGGTTTGCTCAACCACTACATTTCAGGGTTTAAAATTCAGCCTTTCTAATGATATCTTTCATAGATTAGATAGATATAGATGACAGATAGATAGATAGATGATAGATAGATAGATAGATAGATAGATAGATAGATAGATAGATAGATAGACAGACAGACAGACAGACAGACAGACAGACAGACAGACGATAGCTATATAGCTAGCTAGATGATAGACCGTAGACGATATACAGATAGACGGATGGATAGATGGACTAGTGGATAGATAGATAGATAGATAGATAGATAGATAGATAGATAGATAGATAGATAGATAGATAGATAGATAGATGATAGATAGATAGACAGACAGACAGACGATGGATGGATGGAGAGAGACAGAGAGAGAGAGAGAGAGAGAGAGAGAGAGAGAGAGAGAGAGAGAGAGAGAGAGAGATGTATAAATCTGAAAATAAATAGCCTTTGAGACACAAAATAAAAGTAGTAATATTATTTACACACAGGTATACAAACATAATTTCTCTCAAGGAGTCTAAGAGAACAAGAAAGACAACAAATATCCTAAATCTGTTGGGGAAAAATGCCAGGCCTTGTTAAAAGAGACTGTGTTAACCACATGTGCAACAAAATGAACAACATTCCATGACACTACAAGGTTCCTGAAGACATTTCACTCAAAGATAAATCGCACAACCTTTCAATAAATAGCAATTTCTCAGTTCTAGAAAAATTCGACCAACAGCTATGATCATGAGAAAATGAAAATGTTTTGACCAGCAGAGTATTCCTTTTTAAAAATTATTGATTTTATTCTTTAAAAAAATACAACTGCAATGATAAAAAAATGAATACAAGTAAACTAAATTAAATTAAAATGGAAGGTGCAGAAAAGGAATGAAAATAGAGAAAAAATAGATAAGAAAAAAATAAGAATGTGGTAAAGAAAAAAAAGAAATCATAAAAATTACTTTCCCCGACATCAAATTGTAAACAATTTTAGTAAAAAACATCACCTCTTAAAATGCAACAAATGATCTCTTAGCTCCATATCTTATCTCTTATCTATAAACAAATCCTTATAATCTTTTCATTCAGTCCAGATCAGCAAAAATTTAGTAAGGATTACAAGAGAAAAGAACATACCTATTTTAAGCATGATCAAATAAATTAACTTTATATACCTTCCTTTTTTTACACTCTTGATCTTTAGTCCCTTCAAACATTCACTTAATAGCTCAGTATTTTATAGGTTGAAAACTTTTACAGTTAAAGTATTTTAATAACTATGTGTCACTATTTCTATTGGTCAGCCTCTATTCCTGTACCCACTGCATTGTAGAAATTGCTATATGAACTTCCTAAGTTTTAGAATCATTTGAGAATTTGGGTATTTTGCTGTTTTTGTCCAGATAATGTTCATATTTTCTCTTTCTATGCCATGGCTTCTTGTAATCTGTTCTTTTATTCTTTCATGAGGACAACTGTTTAATTTTCTCATCAGTTGCCATAATAAAAATCCTCTATCTAAATAAGAATCTTAAAAGGTTGCTTTTTTGTCTTCATCTTATTAATAATTAGATTGCTGTCTCTTCGTTGATCAGATGTCTTCTGCTTCCCTCTTCATACAAATAAACCTTTACTAAGAAAACTTTTACTACCTATTTTAAACATGATCAAATAAATTAACTTTATATACCTTCCTTTTTTTTACACTCTTGATCTTTAGTCCCTTCAAATAGTCTCAGAACTTGAGTTATTTTCCATTTTTCCTTGCCCTCACAAAATTGTTCAAAGTTTCAATAAGTCTCTTTTTAAAATTCAATATAGGAAAATGATCTAGGACGCTCTCTTGATTTGTGATATTCCTTTTGATTATTAAGACAACAGCTGACTTCTTTTGCATTGTCCAGCATCTTTTTTCATCTCATTCTTGTAGCTTGTCATTAAATGCATTTTCAGATTAGTCCCAGTTTTTCTCTGATAAAATGTGTTCCTGTTCCATTTAACCTTTAAACATAGTCTGTCATAAACCAAAATCAGGACTTAGATTATGAACCTGAATCTGGAGGAGCTGCTCCACTGAACCTGTGGCATGTCAGCCTCAGGAGACACCAAGTCATGAATCACATGTGGCTCATCAAACACAGACACCTCCTGGACAGCTGTAGCAGTCAGATAAAGATGGTGTATAGCCTCCAAGCTGTCACACCCAGTGAGTAAAGAAGAGAGCAGAGGAGAGATATTCGATGAGGCTACTTACCAAACAAGGGAGTAAATCTCGTGATGAGTGATACCTGGCTGCAGCCTGATTTAAGAAGCAGCTCTCACCCAGCTTCCCTCTGCTGGAAACATCACCTGATCTCTGGTTTTTAGGTGGTATTCATGTAAATCCTGTTTATGTGGAAAACTTGAATCTCTGAAGTAGCTGATAACCAAGAACTGTCTCGGGAATCTTGGAATGGACTTGGACTGTTTTTCTGTACACTCCTATTGAAAACAAACTCTTCAGGCAAGCTTCTGTTTTGTTCACATTCTTTGTTCATTTTATCTCTTCACTTAAGGAAAGGTAGAATTGTTAAGAATTGTTATCTCTTCAACTAACAATTTTAAAAAGTTTTTAATCTCCATAGCAACTGTGTTTTAGTGGTATATTTGAAATCTGACACTCTCTATGTATAGTGGTAGAAACTCTTAAAGTTAATTTCTGAGCCCATTATTCAAAATGTTCAATATGTCCAATACGAAAAAAAAAATTGCTCTGTTCTGTATTTAAAAAAAATCAAAGTGAAAATAAAAGCATTTTCCCAAGAACTCTATATAATTGCAAAATCTTATTTCAAATTTATCTGGATTCTTAGTCCATTTGTAACTTCCTAAAATCAAAGTTTTAATAACCTTTTGCTGTTTAATTCAGAAAAAAAGTCCTTAAACTTATATTTAAAACTTCTTTCACTAACGATTGAAGGAAACTCACCCCAGGGCTGTAAAACCTGTCCATCCAAAGCTTCTTTATATCTGAAAAGCATTTAAAAAAGTAATTTCCAAAAGTGATTAAAAAAGGAAGCAAGGAAACCCAATGTCCTCAAAGGTGCTGACCAGAATTGGAGCAAGATATCTTTTGTCTGAGATCTCTAAACCTGAGAGGAATTGCAAAGAGCAAATTTACTCACCAGCTCCTCATTCCATTGAGCTCATTGGCTTCACTTTTACCAGAACAATCTTCAGTTTCCCATTTCTTCCCCCAGAAATAAAGAGAAAGGGTGTCCAGAAATGAAGAAGGCACCTAAGTGTTTCACCAGTTTCCTTTAGCTGTAGAATTGGGTGATTCCAGAGCTGTTCTCTAGGGCTTGAGAACTATCCCCAGAAGAGTGCCATTGGCAGTACAATCCAATGGAGTATAAATGCCACCCGGATCATCCACAAAAGCATTGTCTATGCAGAGTTGCACAGTGCTGAATAATTCAGATTCCCTTTAGGAACAACTTTTTCATGAGGAATGATAATAAGATGCAAGTGGCTGTGAGAGCTTTATTAGTTTTCCCCAGGCAGGCAGCAGAGTAAAAAATAAGGAGCCAGAGGAAGCTGTAGGAATAGAAGGAAGAAAGAGGGGAAGGACGGGGGTGGGATTCAGTCAGTTCGGACCAGTTAGGACGAACCGGTAGTTCCGGTGAGCATTTGACCCCGCCCACCTGCCCCTGCTCTTTCCTGTCCTAAATATCCCTGGTTTTTAGATCAGCTGATTCATGTGGCACAGCAAATTGCCAAGCATCAGCTGTTTTACTCACAGGACATAGAAGGTAAGTGTTGAAGCTTTAAAAGGTCGCTTTTTTAATGCTGTGTGTGCACTCACTGAACCGGTTGTTAAACCGGTTGCATCCCACCACTGGGGAAGGGTGGCTAAAGCTGGCATTCACTCTCCACTGAGATTTTAGAATCTTTCATCATCTCTAGCAATCCTTCAGAGAGAATTATCCTATTAAAACGAGGGGGAGCCTTTAATAATCTCTAGCAAACTTTCAGAGAGAATTATCCCACTACAATGAGTGAATCTAGGATACATGTGTTGCCGGTGAGATGCCATATCATTTTTGGTGACACACCAAGCCCCCTGGAATCCCCTAGAAGTCATGCAAGGGGGCTCTGCTCTCATGTGGACTCTGGAGCATCCAAAAATCAAGTGAGAATGGAGTGTACTTTCCTGCTCTTTTTGGAGTTTCCTGCTTGAGCAGAGGGTTGGACTAGAGGACCTCCGAGATCCCTTCCCACTCTGTTATTTTGTTGTTCTGAATTCACAAATTACTAGTCAACATTTTTTTTAAAGCTGCTTTAAAGCTAAAAGTGATTTCTTTGCCAACAAGATTCTTGCTCAATTCTCTTTAGTAAAATGTATTGAAATAAAAAAAAAAGATGGGGTTACAAGAATTCCAGCAACTAAACTATTTTCAGTTTATAACCAAGTTATCACTATATGTATTATTTTAGAGAGTTCCTTTCTAGCAACCTCCCTGTGATCCAGCGAAGAGGCGAGTCATCTCACCAATAAGGGGGAAGCTTGCAACTGGAATGATCTAATTTATTAAGTCATTTATTAATCTGGAAACCAACTTTTAGAATTACATTTGTAACGATGTTGCTATAAATATATTTAAAGGAAGGTCCAGCTCATTTTTAGGTAGTAGATATGGGGGATCCATTAAAGAATAGTATAATGCCAATTCTTTCGGAAAATTCATACTGAATCAATCTGGCCATCTCTTTTTTCTTCTATAATTTCATATAGGGATATAGGAATAAAATGTGAATGTCTTCATGAATGCATCTCCCTTTATGATCCAGAAACCTACTTTAAAAAAAAAAGGTTTGTAATAATAACTTCTTTTTCTTATAGAAATAGGAAAATTCACATGGTTTGCAATTTGCAAATTTTCTAATTAAATTTAAAACATTAACTAACAAATACATCTTACAAGACATATAAAGGTAAAGGTAAAGATTCCCCTCGCACATATGTGCTAATCATTCCTGATTCTAGGGGGAGGTACTCATCTCTGTTTCAAAGTAAAAGAGCCAGCACTGTCCAAAGTGGTCTCTATGGTCATGTGGACAGCATGACTAAACACCGAAGGCGCATGGAATGCTGTTACCTTCCCACCAAAGGTGGTTCCTATTTTTTCTATTTGCATTTTTACATGCTTTCGAACTGCTAGGTTGGCAGAAGCTGGGGCAAGTAACAGGAGCTCACTCCGTTATGCGGCGCTAGGGATTCGAACCGCCGACCTTTCTGATCAACAAGCTCAGCGTCTTAGCCACTGAGCCACAGGAAGTTTGTCAGAGGCTGCTTTTGCAACATTCTTACTCGTTTTCTGTGAATGATGTCTTTAAAAATGAAACTATTGAGCTTGCCTAAAAATGGCAAAAGTGCTGAACATCGTTGCCATCGTTTTAAAAGAAAAACTTTACTAGCAAATATTGATTCATACTTCCATGCAGTCTTCTTGGTCAACAATACAAAAATGATGTCCCATTGCCTTTTGCCAGAAGCTTTAACACAGAGAGTAGGAATTCCCTATTGATTTCGCATCCCAATAATAACCAGGTCTAACTCACTTTTTCCAAGAACAGCCAAGAATTCCTTGTTCAGGATTTTTCACACCATGTTCCACAGGATGTTAGGATTCTGTGTAAACTGGATGAGGGAGAAAACTAAAAGAGAAAATAGAGAGGTGTCCGTGAGCAATTTTCTAAGGTACAGAAAAAAGGGCAGGGCTTATCAGATGACTGTTAAAAACACACACATCCCTCCCAAAGTACTTGTAATAACTCAATGTTTTGAGACATTCTGGGTTTTCTTTAATTAGCAGATTCCATGGCCTAAAAAAGTTTGAAACATTCTGTTCTAGATGCTGCCACTGTCCGTGACTTGATCTTAGGACAAGCATAAAGGAGGTGAATGTTTCAAATATGTTTGAAACTACATGGTCCTATGTAATTCCTTAACTTACAAACTGGTTCTGTGGGATTGGGACAAATCCAACTTGAATTCATACTACTAATCAGTGGTTGAATTTCGAGTACATTCCCCACTTTAAAATAATGCCTTCTTTTGCAAAAACTAGAACGATAGAAAGCACACCTTTCCATTTTCTTAGATATACATAAAATGCAGTGAATACCTTGTTCAATGACATACTATACCTGCAAACTGATAGTCTATGGAGGTTTTCAGTCATCCAGGTGATAAAAAGGTGCTTTTTCAGGAGGCAATTGGACTTTTCTTGTTCTTTTCTTTGAAGACATTTTGCTTCTCATCCAAGAAGCTTCTTTAGCTGTGACTGAATGGTGGGGAATGGAAGGTTTTATATTCCTTGCAAACAGCAGGCCATATGCATCATTTTCAGGAGTCATTGAGGGACTTGGAGATTTATCAGTGTTCTCAGGTTCACCTGAGTAGTGCAAATGGTTCTTGTAGCCTGCAATTTTTTTCTCTGGAAATCCATTCATACTGCCACACTATTCGAAGGGTGTTCAGCCCAAAGAGCATGGCTAAAGGTCTATGGAGAATCTCAACCATCCAGGTCATGGTTGTTCCAAAGGTGCTTTTTCAGGAGGCAACTGGATTTCTGCTAGATTGGCAGAAGCTGGGACAAGTAATAGGAGCTCACTCCATTACATGATGCTAGGGATTCAAACTGGCTGAACTGCCGACCTTTCTGATTGACAAGCTCAGCATCTTAGCCACTGCATCGCCTATATTTATTCCTTACACTATATTCCTTATATTATTTTTAATTTTTATCCAGAGGTTCATAATTATAGGTTGCTTTTAAAATCAACAGCATAGTTGGAAATCTCTGTAGAAAACCAAAAAAAGGGACTTTTAGGACATTATAATATTATTAATAAACAATATGCTTTCTTGGTGCAGAAATATTGTTTTCTATTAATTGTGAACATAAAGCAGGGGGTGGAAAGCATTCTAATGTGTTGTATGCACATGGATTTAGGAAATAAGAGAGCTAAATTACTCCCGTGAATTATTTTATCTAACAAGGAACAAAAATGGGTTTTGCAGCAAGTGATATATAGAATTAATACATTTCTGCAGGCCTGGAATCTGAATCAGCAAGGTATATTTTATTGCTAGAAGCAACAACAAAAAAACCCAGTCAGCTCCTAATCACAGTGTTCATTAATAACCATCTTTTTACTTTATTCCAGAAGATGAGTGTGGCACATGTAAACAAGTATACTTTTATGTAATGAGATCAGCTTTGCTTCTAAGCCCAGAATGTTTTAAGAATAGTTTGAATATTAAGTGAACTTGGAGTCCTCTGGGAAGTTGACCAGAGAGATGAAATTTAACATCTACAGAGAACACCAGCCTGAAACCCATATAATATTCTCTCCCAGGTTTACATAAAGCACATTCTCAAGCTAAAAAAAATGTTTCCAAAGCAGTATATCCAGAGTGGGATTCAAATAATTTAACAACTGGTTCTCTGCCCCTAATGACCAGCTGGGTAGGTGGGGCTCAGTGGTCATGTGACTGGTTGGGCGTAGCCAACTCAACATCACTCATGTCGATGGGCGCTTCGCCTTAGCTATTACAATGTAAAAAGGGTTAACAGAGAGGCAATTTCTGTAAGCAGGGTAATAAAGATTAGGCTAGAAACAACACCAGAATGTTTCCTTCCTGCCTTCCTTACGGAATTAGCCCTGTAAAGTGGGGAAAAAAACAAAATGAGATTTCTTCCAACAACCGGTTCTCCGAACTGCTTAGAAAGTTAACAACCGGTTCTCCCGAATAGGTGCAAACTGGCTGAATCCCACCACTGAGTATATCCCCAAACATCAAGCTTTTCTACTTAGAATCATCCAAAGGTGATTTTTCAAAAGGCAACTGGACTTTCTTGTTTTTTTTTTCTTTGAAAACATTTCATTTCTCATCCAAGAAGCTTCTGAGGTTTCTTGGATGAGAAGCAAAACGTTTTCAAAGGGGGGAAAAGTCCAGTTTCCTTTTAGAAAACACTTTTGGGACAACCATGACCTGGATGATTGAGAATCTCCATAGATCCTTAAAACCACCTCAACAAAATGGAAGTCATTGGCCATTGCATTCGTCCAAGATTCAAATTCCTAGGCTTTTCTATATTCTTGGGAGTTTTCTGTCTTGCCATTAACTAACTCCAACCTCAATTTTTAGAACTCAGTTTACTCAGTTTCAAGAGTATCAGTTAGATGTCATAATTCTTGCCTAAATGCCATTTCCAAGAGATAGCATTTAATTAAGGCAGGATTTTCGAAACAGGCAGCATTTCAAAGAAAGCAGCCACAAATGTCTTTAATCAATATATTGATTAAAACAGGAAATGCTGAAAGAAAGGAAGAGAGAAAACACATTATACTTTATAGGTATAAGTACTGTTGCGAGCAGGGTTATATACCATAGTTATAGTCTACATATTTTTATATCTGATTGTACTACAAAGTTCTGATTTCTTCTATATGTCTTTGGAGACTGATAGACAAACACACCCACAATAGCAATAGCACTTAGACTTATATACCGCTTTACAGTGCTTTACAGTCCTCTCTTAGCAATTTACAGAGTCAGTGTATTGTCCCCAACAATCTGGATCCTCATTTTACCCACCTGGGAAGGATGGAAGGCTGAGTCAACTTTGCCCCTGGTGAGATCTGAAATTTCAGGCAGCCGGCAATCAGCAGAAGTAGCCTGCAGTACTGCACTCTAGCCACTGCACCACCGTGGCTCTGTGTGTGTGTATGGATGTGTATATACAAGATAGATAGATAGATAGATAGATAGATAGATAGATAGATAGATAGATAGATAGATAGATAGATAGATAGATAGATAGATGATATAGATATAGATATGGATATGGATATGGATATGGATATGGATATATAGATATAGATATAGATATAGATATAGATATAGATATAGATATAGATATAGATATAGATATAGATATAGATATAGATATAGAGACAGACAGAGACAGAGACAGATATAGAAATATAGAGATATAGAGATATAGAGATATAGAGATATAGAGATATAGAGATATAGAGATATAGAGATATAGAGATATAGAGATATAGAGATATAGAAATAAAAATAGATATAGATATATCTTTCTGTCTCTGTCTGTTTCTGCCTCTCTCTCTCTCTCTCTCTCTCTCTCTCACACACACACACACACACACACACACACACACACACACAGAGAGAGAGAGAGAGAGAGAGAGAGAGAGAGATCCCCAACTTGCAGGGTGATGGGTTTTTTTTTCAAATTTGAAGGACAGTTTGAGAGAACAGTGGATAAAAAACAATTAATTGAAAGGGGGTAAAACATTTTACAGTATTCTAATTCTGACATGCTATTATTGCCAGTCAGCAAAGGAAGAGGGACGATTAACTCTCCATATTGCTTTAAATACTCTGGGCATGGAAGAGTAGGAGCATATTATTATTAGAAGGCAAAGAAAAGCAATTTTCAGTTTTCTTAGTGAATAATACCAGTGTACCTTACCGAGTGGTTGGGGGCCACAACTGAAATGCAATTTGCAAATTAAAAGGGCTATTAAAATGACAGTCATTATAAGATTCAGCTTAGCCTGCAATTTTCTGGATAGAGATAATTTTTCTGCCTCTCCCCTATGCAGCGGGGTGGGGGGGAGAGAGAGATTCATGTACATACATCATAAACCAGGCTTCAACTTCATTAAAGTCCTAAGAAAAAGTCTGTCACAGAACTGGAAGTGAGTCAAACCTACTGTGTTATCTTTTTAAACATCTGGTTGGACTTCAGCACAGATGGGTAATTCTCAGCCTAATGCATCTAAGAGGGCCCTTGTTGGACCTGGTTTTCTAATATTTACTAGGCCCAAGCCAACCCTTGGCTGAGGAGACTATTAGTTAGGATTCACAGTCTCCAAAGCTACCTTGATCTTCAGAGAGGCTGGGGAAGTAAAAGCTCTTTCTTGAGGTGGCAGCAACAGATGTGGCCATTGATGTGCGTATTATTTAACCATGTGGAGGACTTCAATGGAAGAGAATTAACACAAACAGAGTCCGGTAAGCTTCCACTCCAACATTTATGAAAGAAAACATATCCAGTATTTCAAACCAAAAACAAGCACAGGAGAAAACAACACTGCCTGCACTGGAAACCTCTGCAAATTATAAGGGAAGTGAATTTCTTGGTCATTTGAATTTTATTCCATGCATTAATATCAACCAAATGGAGCAATATTTTTTTAAAAAAAAATCAGCGATATTAGTCATCGACTAGACGCAGGTTGAGCCTCACATCACTAACAGGGTTGTGCAAAGCTTTTAAAGAGGGCGCTTTTTGTTCACCATATTTCAAAGCTCCATAGAAGTGGCTTGGAAAAACAGGAGGCCATTCTGCTTCTGAAGGACAAACTCACAGAATAGAATAGAATAGAATAGAATAGAATAGAATAGAATAGAATAGAATAGAATAGAATTAGAATAACAGAGTTGGAAGGGATCTTGTAGGACTTCTAGTCCAATTCCCTGCTTAGACAGGCAACCCTACACCACTTCAGACAAATGGTTATCCAACATCACCTTCAAAACTTCCACTGTTGGAGCATTCGCAACTTCTGGAGGGAAGTTGTTCCACTGATTAATTGTTCGAACTGTCAGGAAATTTCTCCTCGGTTCTGGGTTGCTTCTCTCTCTCCTTGATTAGTTCTCAGCTCTACTTCCTTTCAAGAGATAATCCATGACTATGAAACTGAAACGGCTGGAGGTGAGCCATTAGTCATCATGGCGAAAATGCAGGTGCTTTTCACAAGTGTAACACCTGGTATTCACTTATTGATCATCCAAATCTAATAAGGAAAAAGGTTTTCCACAGGTTTTTCAAGACCTTTTTTCCCCTCAAAGCTCTGTTTCTGAAATGAGTTCTCCCTTGCCCCAGATTTTCAATATCCCTAATCCCAGTGCCTTTCATCTGAGTTTATAATAAATGTGTTGGACAAAGCGATATACTACATGTGCTGTGGTCTAAGACCACCAAAAGCACCATGCATTCTGGAAAATTAACAGGCTTTTAGTCTACAGGTGGTCCTCCAGCTATGACCACAACTGAGAACAAAAATTATGTTACTAAGCAAGATATTTGTTAAGTGAGTTTTGCCCCATTTTGCAATCTTTCTTGCCGCAGTTATGAAGTGAATCCCTGAAGTGGTTAAATTAATACATTGAATCTGGTTTCCCCATTGACTTTACTTGCTTGTCCAAGGGTCACAGAGGTGTTCACCACAATGGTCATAAATATGAGTCAGGACACCGCAATTGTCATAAATATGAGTCAGTTGTCAAGCATCTGAATTTTCATCATGTGACCACAGGGATACATGCAGCGGTTGTAGGTATGAAAAGTGGTCATAAGTCACTTTTTTCAGTGCTATAACTCTGAAAGAACTATTGTAAGAAGAGGACTACCTATTTGTGTTTATTTCTTTGTTTTTACACCTTCAACTTATTCTTGAGTCCTGGTGACTGCCTGACAAGCCCCTGCAATTTTCTTGGCAAGATTTCAAAAGTGGTTTTCCATTGTCTGCTTTCTAAGGCTGAGAGAGAGTGACTGGCCCAAAATCACCCAGCTGGCTTTGTGCATAAGGCAGGACTAGAACTCACAGTCTCCTATTTCTAGTCCAGGGCTTTTAACTGGTTCTTAGTTCATTACTAAAGGAGAATATTTGTAGCTCAGGGTTGACATGAGGGGTCCTTGGTGCTCTTTGAGCTTTCTTGCAGACGTTTCATTATCCAACTAGGTAACATCATCAGTGCTAGTAAGGAGTGGTGGCTTGCCTGTCAGTGTTGGTGGGAGAGTTCTTTGGTTGGGTGTTTGCCATTGGCTTCTTTGGCAGTTTCTTGATTGGGGTATTGTTTACTTGATTGTTGGTCTGATCAATGTTAACCTTAGAGTTAATCTATGCTGATCTGAGTGCTGAATATTGATGGAGGGGTGCTGGAATCTTTTTCTATTTTGGGCTGGTTGAGTGTCTCTTTTGCATAGTCTGTAGATGTTGTTAATGTCTATGTGTCTGTTGATGGCTGATTTGTCAGAACGCCAGGCTTCTAGAAATTCCTGGGCATTTTTTTGACTTGGTTTGCTCTAGGATGATCCCATTTTCCCAGTTGAAACTATGGTTAAATCTGTCTACAGTATATGTTGTGAAATTAAATGCTGTTACTGTTGCAAGGCTAAGGGCACGTCCACGTGAGATGTTTGATCCTGTTCAGAATCAGTTCCAGACCAGTAGTATTCTCATGCCTTTGTTGAAGGAGGAGAAGTAGGAATGATTATTCAGTCTCACTGAACTTTTCTTTTGCAATATATAGCTCTGTAGAGCTTGTGGGGGATTAGTTTTTCCAAGGACTCTTTGTTTCCCACCATTGAGTTTCTGTGCCTTTCTGGAAGCAAAATTTAAATGTATTTTCCCCAGCTTTTTCATCTCAGATACTGTAGCTGTGTGAACGGTTAGAAGTACTAAAAATGCCTCATTGCAAAACTATTGACATGCTATTTTTCCATCTCCATAACACCTTTTCCATAGCAACAACAGACTTCCTGTCTTTTTCCTGCAAATAACTAGGCAAATATACATAATGTAAACTCAGGGGTTGGATTAAGTGTATTTTCCTTTTGGGAAAAGAGAGAGTTCAGGGGTGGAATTCACTTACTTTCCTTATCAGTTTGCAAATGTGAGTGTGCACTCTCTCTCTCTTTCTTGCTTTGCTCACATGCGCCGCCTCCGCGAATGCGCTCAGATTTCCATGCTAAAAAAGGGCCTAAATGGGATGCCATAAAGCTGGAGCAGATGGGAGGGGCCACCCACGATTTCCATTACTGGTTCAGGTGAACTGGTCTGAACTGGCAAAATACCACCTCTGTACATAGTTTAAACTCAGGGATTTGATAGCAATTAAGTTTAGTTCCCTTTTGGGAAAATAAGAGGAGGGGTGCTTTGTTTGAGCTGTGATAGAAGTCCTGGTTCTTTGGTAACTCAGAGGCAGAAATTTTGATTAGTGAACATTTATGGATGGTCAGTTGGACATAAGCACCAAATGCTTTATGCTGTTCTTTGCAGGTTGTTAGCAGGTTGACTTCAGCAGCAATGAAAACAAGTGGAGATGAGCTTCAGACTACATTAGCCAAAATGAATGTGTTATGAGAATTTATCGCTTTGCTGTAAGATGTTTAGTACCCAAGGATTTTCATTTGGAAAATTTAAACATGAATATATTGTAGATCTCCTTTTGAGAACATCTAGAAATTTGGATTCTAAGGGAACATTTAACTATTATTCTGGGAGACATGTTGTGAGAAAAATATATTCGATATATTTTCCATATATTTAAAAAAATGGTAAAGGAGACTATGATCAACAAAAAGCATCTATTTATTTACACTTGCACAAGTGGATTCTCAGAAAAGTGAGAATCCTGAACAATACAACAGGGAAACTTAAATACACAAGTTGTAATCACATGGGTATCATCAAACTGCATCATAATACAATTATGTAAATGCAATTGGCGTGATCGATAACAACATTTGGCAATATTGACAATAGTTGGAAATAATTAAGCTATAGCCCAAAAATAAATTTCCCATTTTATCTTCTGGGAAATTCCTGTTACCTGCATGTCAAGAACATATGATATTTTAAACTTTACCAAAAATTCCTAGCTTCGTCTGTTCTCACACCATAGACAATAACAAGATAACTCCCAACTTCCGGAAAACATACCAGTCTCAATGTGGACTCCCAAGTACCCATCTGGGCTATTCCTGGCTAGGTCAAAGTGACCCAGGCTATTCGCAAAAATGTGCAATGCTGTTACAAGCAGTACTTTTCCAGCCTGTGGAAGCAGAATAGATATGTATTTTATTCCAGATGGAATCTGTCAGGTTCCTTCCTTTTACACAAATAATTCAGATCTCTTTCCACTTTTTACGCATGTAGGTATGGAAATCATGTACTTATTGAACCAAAAGAGGTGGCTAAACTGAAAAATAAAATCAGAGAGTGAGTATATTGGATTTGGCTTTGAAATTAGGCAAAAGAATCTTCTTAAATTCTCCTGAAATAACCGATTGCATTATGGGTTAAGTAATGTAGGTGAGATGAAAGGGGGACACCTTTGAAAATCCTAAGTTGAAAATACAGTTTGCAACCTGCAAATACAGTTTGCTTTGCGTTATCTATGTAAGCTATCTTCATGAGCTCAATTGAATAGCTCAATTGATAACGGTCCAATAAGAGACAGCATAGCCCCATGATGGCGAGCCTATGGCACATGTGCCATCTCTCCAGGAATGCTAGCCATCGCCCGTTGCTTTTCTGAGTTGTGGCGCACTGGTTGGTTTTCACATGTGCGGGAGCACCGGAAACTGGAAGAGCAAGCACAAGTGCATGCCGGAAAACAGAAGGTCATCTTCCTGGTCAGCACATGCACACCGGGTGGTTGCTCTTCCAGTTTCCGGCATACGCCCGCCCGCTCCCATTTCGACATTCAGTGCCCAAAAGGTTCACCAACCCTGGCATAGATTGGGAAGAGGCTCAGAAGAGACCCTCCCTAGTTTTCTAAAGTATAAAAGACAGAGAATTTCACTTTCAGACTTGAAAGATTCTTTTAGTATAGCTTTACAGTAAAGTAGAATTAACTTATATTCCTGTCTGGTAAGGTTGGCAATGAATCATCTCCAGAAATGACCTCCTATCCAAACAGAAGGGTTGCATTTAGGATATATGAACCTCTAATCTGCTGTGCAATCGCTCCTCCGTGGAATCATGCTCTCGGCTGTCAGCAATCATTAGTCACCCTGAATTTGATGAGATTGTTGATAGTACTTTAAGCCCGTTTGTGTGTTCCAGCAGGTCAAGAGACTGCTAAGTATAGTAACAACCAACATTGGAGTCTTATAGAGTATTTTCAAGGAGGTTGGTATTTATCTTAGATTTTCCTTAAAGTGAGTTGCTTCATTTCTATTACTCTACAGTCAGAAAGCCCATGTCCAAAGATGATACAATAAAATCCAAACAAGTCCAATCCTTAATTCGGTTACACCTAATGGACAGAATATTGCCAAACTAAAGCTATAACTTTTTACCCTAATAGATAAATCCTGAGAGATTCTAGGGCAGGGATGTCAAACTCGATTTCATTGAGGGCCTTATCAGGGTTGTGTCTGACCTTGGGTGGGGGTTGTAGACATGCCCAGGGTGAGCATCATCACTCATGTTGGGGGTGCAAGTGGTGGCCCAAATGCTCTGCCAGTGAAAACAGGCTCCCAAGCTCTGTTTTCAGCTGTGACAGCCTCCTGCAATCCTCTGCCAGCAAAAATGGAGCATGGGAGGGCCACACGCACCACAGGCTGGTCCTTCATTGTTTCCAGGGTTGTCCTGTCCGAGTATACTCATAGACTGGAATAGGCAACAAGGTCAGCCAATGAATAGACATGGCAACTGGGTAAGCCAATGGGGACTGTTTGGAAACTGAAACAGTATTTGCTGGAGACAGCTAGGAGTCTGGGCGTGGCTTGGCTCTGTAGCTCTGAGTCTGTGCTAAAACTGAAAACTAGTCTGAGCTCTGAACTGAAACCAATCTCTCCTCTCTACCATGTTGGAAGAACTATTTTTGATATTGTATATGGCATATGTGTTATTATGTACCATAATTTTCGGAGTATAAGACACACCTTTTTCTGGCTGAAAATCTGGGTGCGTTTTATACACTGAATACAGTATTTTTTGAAACCTCGCTTCTTCACCAAAATGGCCGTGCAGAGCCTGTAAAAGGCTTTTAGAGAAGTTCCTGTGGGCTGGGGAAGGCAGAAATGAGTGAAAAACGGGCTGGTTTCTGCTCAATTTTGCGCCCCCCCGCCCCAGTCCTCAGGAGTACTCTATAAGCCTCCCAAAGGCTCTACATGCAATTTTTTTGACAAAACCTGGGCCCGTTTTCGTGAAAGGTGGGTCATTTTTTTGCTTGTTTTTGGGGGGAGCACTCTGCAAGCCTCCTAAAGACTATTCATGCCTTTTGGGGGGGAAATGGGCCCATTTTCACAAAAAACAGGCCATTTTTGGGAGGTTTGCAGAATGAAGAAACTTTTTTTTAATTTGCCTCTTCAAAACCTTGGTGCATCTTATACTCCAGTGCATCTTATACTCTGAAAAATACGGTATATAAAGAGAAGCTAATGAATCCTGCTGAATCAGTTACCTGTGTGTATTTTCTGGATTTGATTGCTGCAACAAACTCTTGACAGGTCCACGGGCCAGATCTAAGCACCCTGTGGGCTGAATTCGGCCCACAGGTCTTGAGTTTGACAGCCCTGTTCTAGGGTATGGATAACCTGAACCTCTCCCGCCCCTATCCACTCAGTTCAGGACTGATCCATCTCTTAATTTGGGCTTCTCTCTGGTGGAAAGCACTGCCTCCTCCCTCGGACAACTCTGTGTTGCCAAGACTCTCCTCCATTGCTTCTCCAGGTGAGGGTTCCATCACAGTCTTATCTTTACTGAATTCAAGGAGGCAAGTTGGATAGCTGGCTTGGTTGACTTGTTGGCAAGATTAGCAAAGAAAGGAGAAATGCTGTGATTGCTGTTGCTTGAAATAGGCATGCTTGAAATGTGAGGATTTGAAATACGTAGAATTCTCTCCACACCCATTTGAAATCTCTTTCTTTCTCTAAAATGCAGTCAATTTGGCTACATAGAAGTTAGGGCAATTTATTTATTCTTTAAATTTAATTCTTTAAATTAAATTTATTCTTTAGGGACACAGTGGCTAAGATGCTGAGCTTGTCAATCAAAAAGGTCGGCAGTTTGGCAGTTCAAATCCCTAGTGGAGTGAGCTCCCATTACTTGTCCCAGTTTTTGCCAACCTAACAGTTCGAAAGCATGTAAAAAATGCAAGTAGAAAAATAGGGACCACCTTTGGTGGGAAGGTAACAGCACTCTGTGTGCCTTCGGCATTTAGTCATGCCGGCCACATGACCATGGAGATGTTTTAGAACAGTGCTGGCTTTTTGGCTTTGAAACGGAGATGAGCACCGCCCCGTAGAGTCAGGAACAACTAGCACATATGTGCGAGGGAAACCTTTACCTTACTTATTCTTTAGGTTTATATTCTACCTTTCTGCTACGAGCTCAAAGCCATGTACATAGCACTCCCTCCTCCTAGTTTCCCTCCCAACAACAAGGTAGCTTGTGCTAAAGTAACTGGCCAAAGTTCCACAGTAAGCTTTCATAAACTGGACTGGAACCAAGATGCCAACTGTCCAGTTGATGAATCCGGAAAAGGAAACTCCTGGGACGTTATTTTACCAAGAGTATAAAACTTTACTGAAAAAAACCACATTGGCATAGAAGAAGTTAAACCAGCTCTGAGTTTTCTGTGCAAAAGCAAGCACAGTTATTTCTCCCTCGCCCTAAAGGCCACACACAATCCAATATGTCCACCAATCACTTCTGTTCATTTTGTTTTGGGAAACAGCCAGCCATGCTGGTATATCTGCTTGGTGTGTCCTTGTGTCAGCGTATTTATGAACTGGAATAGGGGTTGCAGTAACAAGGTCAGCCAATGGGAGCTGAAACAGCAAGAAGCCTGGGCGTGGCTTAGCTTAGCTCTGAGTCTGGGCAAAAGCTGAAAACTAGTCTGAGCTCAAAAGTGAAGCTGGAAACTGTTTCTCTCCTTCTGCCTGTGTTTTGCTTGTATCTACTACATTGGAAGAACCACTCTTGGTATTGTATATATGTCTCATGTGTTATATTATATAAAAAGAGAAGTTAATGAATCCTGATGAATCAGTTACCTGTGTGTGCTTTCTGGATTTGATTGCTGCAACAAACTCTGACACCTTGAAATACCAGCAATATCTCATGGTTACTTGGATACCATTCCCCAACCCTTGTATTTCACCCACCACCACTTGTTCCTGTTAAGCTGCGAGTGAAGCAAATGTAGGTGAAAGTGCAAATTAGTCTTGATACAGGATTGCCTTGCTACCAATTCAACAGCTCAACCACTATAACACATTGCCTCTTGATCTGAATCAGAGCAACTAGCCCAGAATTATCCAGTGTCAGCCCTACAAGGTAGACCAGACTAAGAAACCAATGCCATATAGGCCCTGCTCTTCAAGGGTATTTCATAAAGTAGAGTAGAGTAGAGTAGAGTAGAGTAGAGTAGAGTAGAGTAGAGTAAAACAGAACAGAACAGAATAGAATAACAGAGTTGGAAGGGACCTTGGAGGTCTTCTAGTCCAATCCTTTGCTTAGGCAGGAAACCCTACACTACTTCAGACAAATGGTTATCCAACATCTTCTTAAAAACTTACAGTGTTGGAGCATTTCCAACTTCTGGAGGCAAGTTGTTCCACTGATTGATTGTTCTAACTGTCAGGAAATTTCTCCTCAGTTCTAAGTTGTTTTTCTCCTTGATTAGTTTCCATCCATTGCTTCTTGTCCTACCTTCAGGTGCTTTGGAGAATAGCTTGACTCCCTCTTCTTTGTGGCAACCCCTGAGATATTGGTACACTGCTATCGTGTCTCCCCTAGTCCTTCTTTTTATTAAACTAAACATATCCAGTTCCTGCAACTGTTCTTCATATGTTTTAGCCTCCAGTCCCCTAATCATCTTTGTTGCCCTTATATCCTCTAAATCTTATACCCTTTAAGATTTATATAATTATTATATAATCTTATATCCTTATATTTTATATAAAGCCAGATAGTTTGCATAGCTGAGGATGAGCTGCCCATTCCTAGTTCAAGATCTCAACATTGCTCTGAAAACCTGAGCAGAGCAGACCGATAAGCATTAATATTATCTGCTACTTGATGTTATTAATTTTAGCATTTTGTCTTTTTGCCTTATACCAGTCTGAGTAATGTTGTGATTTGCGAATTTTAAGCTAGCTGGTTGCCTTTTTATATTCTATATTTTTATGACTCTTGATAATGTAGCTTGTTAAATTTTACTTTTATGTTATTGCATTTAATGTAATCTTGTTTTTACTGTGTTCTGGTTTTACAATGTTTTGTCTAGTCTTATTTTAAAGCTAAGTTTCTCCTTGCTGAATTGGTTGCAAGTTTTGTCATATACTAATTTTTGCTAGACTGTGATTATTTATTATTTATTTATTTAGCTTGTCAAACCTGTATGAGATAACAGTCATAAGTATAAACATGGACATGAACACCGGACATGGGTACGAATAAATGGGGACAGTAGGACAAGGACGGTAGGCATGCTGGTGTGCTTATACATGCCCCCTTACAGATCTCTTAGGAAAGGGGTGAGGTTCACGCTAGACAGTTTAAGGTAAAAGCTATGGAGGTTTGAGGATTTTGGTAAAAACACCTATCCAGCACATTAACTGTTACAGCACACAAAAGCTCATGTATACTCAGATGCATCCACCTAATCAGACACCTGCATTGCTTATTTGGAGATATTCTATTTCTGAACAGAGTTAGAATACACAGTAAACTACATAGAACATAGATGGGACCTTGGAAGTCTTCTAGTTCAACTGCCTGCTCAAGCAGAACATCCTATACCATTCTGGACAAATGTGTGCCCGATTTCTTCTTGAAAACCTCCACTGATAGAGCATTCAGAACCTTTGGAGGCAAGCTGTTCCATTGATCGATTGTTCTCACTATTAGGAAATTTCTCCTTAGATCTTGGTTGGAGCTCTCTTTAACAAGCTTCTATCCCTTACTTCTTGTCCTGTCCTCAGGTGTTTTGGAGAATAGGTCAACTCCATTCTTCTCTGTAACAGCCCCACAAGTATTGGAAGACACCTATCAAATCATCCATAATCTTTCTCTTTGACAGGGTATACATGCCTAGTTCCCTCAACTGTTCATCAAAGAATTTAGCCTCCAGATCTCTTATCATCATTGTTGCTCTTCTATATACACTTTCTAGCGTCTTTTTTGTATTGTGATAAACAGAACTAAACACTTTATTCCAAGTATGGCCTCACTAGTGCAATATAGAGTGGTACTATTTCTTCTTGAAGAGGGACGCGGTGGCTCGATGGCTAAGACGTTGAGCTTGTCGATCAGAAAGGTCGGCGGTTCTGTGGTTCGAATCCCTAGAGCCATGTAATGGAGTGAGCTCCCATTACTTGTCCCAGTTTCTGCCAACCTAGCAGTTTGAAAGCATGTAAAAATGCAAGTAGAAAAATAGGGACCACTTTGGTGGGAAGGGAACAGCGTTCCGTGTGCTTTTGGCATTTAGTCATGCTGACCACATGACCATGGAGACGTCTTCGGACAGCGCTGGCTCTTCAGCTTTGAAACAGAGATGAGCACCGGCCCCTAGAGTTGGGATCGACTAGCACATATGTGTGAGGGGAATCTTTACCTTTACCTATTTCTTCTTGTGATCTCATTGCTATTCATCTATTGGTGCATCCGAGGATTGCATTGGGGTTTTTTAGCAGCTGCAGTACAACAAATATCTGAAGCATCAGAATGTGAATTGTTATAAGCTACCTTTTTAATGGCCTTGGACACATTTAAGAAGGATTTAAAACCTACTAGACACCCTAACCCTTGGGAGTCCTAGTTTCCAGATTTTGAACGTATTTTGTAAGTGAGGCCATTTGAGGTCCCTTAATTCAAAACTTGTTGTCCTATATAACACACCATTTCGTCCCTTTAAAGGTCATGACAACAGGAGATTTAGTACGATATAGATTTTTTTAGTAAAGTAGAATGTTGTGCAGAGGTGCTTATAAGAAAAGGCGGAAAATATGATAGATCTAAGAAGTAAAGGTAGTTGGTGGATGGGTTTTTTTATAATTATCTAAACATATAATTGCAATTTCCTTTCCTACAATTTTAACTGGTGCTTTATTCTTGTTGATTTAAAAAAATTGTTGCACTGAAACCCAAGGGATACATTATAAACAACATGTTTGTTTGTTTTTTATTGTTGGAAAATTAGTGAGGGTGATTTCCAGTTTAGTTTTCACCCAGTCAGTCCCTCTATCCAGATCAGAGCAGCTCAGCTAGCAAAAAATATAGCTTGAGGTTTATTTATTAAACATTAGCAAACATTAAAAGCAGTTAACTGGCAAAATGGGACAAAAAGCAGGGAAACGGAGGGAGGAGAGAAAAATCCAGGAACAACAAGGAAATAATAAGGCAGCAGAAAACTCAGTAACAAGAATCTCTATCTATCTATCTATCTATCTATCTATCTATCTATCTATCTATCTATCTATCTATCTATCTATCATCTATCTTTGTATTAAAAGGCACAGAACTTTCCAGAACAGTTGGAAACAATCCTGTGGATAATTAGCATGGACATTCTCAAAGGAAGTGGCCTTTGCTTATTCTAATCTTAACCTTTTTATGTAAATAAGAGTAACAGAAAAGAGATAGAAAGTACAAATACACCATGTGATCCATCTTTTACTCTGCAGCATAACAATTCAGTGGGTGAAGGCAGAGGTGGGTTGCTCCCGGATCGGGCGAACTGATAGCGGTGGCAGGAGGCTCCACCCACCTGCCTGGATGCTTCTGTGCATGTACAGATGCTTCGAGCATGCAAGCGCGCCTGAACGGTAGTAAAAAAAATGGCAACCCACCACTGGGTGAAGGTGATACAATGGTTAATGGTTGGTAATTTTCTTCACAATGTCCTCAAAACCAAGGTAGGTAAGAATTAGAGATAGGAACTTGGTTCTTATGTTTTTTAGAGAAACTTTGTGGTATGGATGGGGGGTGTATCACAGAAAAAGAGAGAATTTTTAAGTATTGTTAGCATTGTTTCAAATTTATGCTGAAAGAGGAATTTTTAAAAGATGAAATCATAGATGGCATGTTGCCTTTGATAACAACAGCAATAGTGCTTAGACTTGTCTACCGCTTCATAGTGTTTTACAGGCCTCTCTGAGCAGTTAACAGAGTCAGCCTACTTCTCCCAACAATCCGGGTCCTCATTTTACCAACTTCAGAAGGATGGAAGTCTGAATCAACCTTGAGCCTGTCAGAATTGAACTCCTGGCAGTCAGCAGAATTAGCCTGTAATACAGCATTCTAACTACTGCACCACCATGGCTCCACTGATACCACATAAATCTCCAGAACTGCTGGATGCGTTGTAAGGTAAATGTTCTTCCCTTCTATCTAGGAAGAATACCTTGGTAATTTCTAATTTTTTCAATCAAATCCTTTAGAGCTGGGGTGTCAAACTCAAGGCCCATGGACTAGATCTGGCCTGTGGAGTGCTTAGATCTGGGCCACCCTGGAAACTGCAAAGGACCGGACTAGTTCACAGTACCTCTGCCAGCGAAAACAGAGCTCAGGAGGGCTGCACGTGGTCCTTCCAAGCTCCATTTCCACTGGCAGGGGGCTGCAGGAGGCCGTCGTGGCTGAAAATGGAGCATGTGACATAAACACACACAAACCAAGCTCCATTTTCACTGGCCAAAGGCTGTAGGAGAGCTTTGCGTCCCCCCAGGCCTTCACAGGTGCCCCTGACACAAGTGACATTGAGCTGGCCACACACACGCCTGGCCCCCACCAAGGTCAAACACAACCCTGATGCGGCCCTCAATGAAATTAAGTTTGACACCCCTGCTTTAGAGAAAATGTGCCACAATTAATTCCTTATCATTTGAATCACTTATATTTATGTATGAGGGAAAAAATATTCATTCAGTGCAGCCAAAACAAAATCTACTGTAGATCTAAAGAGAATTTTTTTTAAAAAAAATCCTGTACAGATACTTTTAAATCAGTCAGAAGCGATAGAGCAGGGCTTCGTAAATACACGGAGATTTAAAATGCACAAAAGTAAACAGTATTAAAATGCCAGCAGTCTTGTGACTTTCTGGGCTGAAATAATTCAATTTTTCTAGAAATTAGCACAAACCTTGAGACATCTCAAGTTGCTTTTAATTTTAAAGCTTGAGACATCTCAAGTTGCTTTTAATTCAGTAAATGATGGGAACAGGAAATTACTAAGTGCTTTCTTTACAGGCATAAAGTCTTAGTGTCCAGGTTGGGTAATTAACAGCTCTTTCGGGAGATCTTCAGTAAGTCCTTCTAAATCTTATGGAATGAATATCCCAAGCCACCTTCTACTTCCAAATCCATGCTCTCCTCTATTCAGGACAGCTGACAGTTAATTATGAAAGTCTACCTACCAGACACAGAGCCAATATATTTGGTCAATTTCATCTATATATTGCTGTACAAAGAAGGAGCTGGGCTTGAAAACCTGAGGATTCTATGAAGTATAATGTTTCGTTTAACTTCCAAAACGACTGTCATTTTTGGCTAGATGTGGTTAAATTTCATGGAACATTATTTTGGTCTCAAAATGTGTCTATGGGTAGCTTTGTGTGTCTAGGCCTGTGTGAGTCACATCCTTTTATCTTGTCTTCTGTGCTAAGCTTTCCATCAAATCTTTTTTGGGAACTGATCACTACGGCAATCAAACTCCTAAGAACCGAATTATTGCCCCTGACCGATTCACCAAGTTAGTATCTTCCACTGAAGATGAGATTCAGCTGATATGAGAGAACAGTAATAAATCTGATCAACAAGGGAGCAAATCACAATTGTACAAGGGAGGCAAAATAAGCATATTCCTCTCAGAAATACTTCTTTTTTCCCCTCAAAATCCCCAAATGTTTCCCTTAATTTAACTCTTTGGGCTAATTGGTGTTTGCATGTTTTCCCCCTCTATTCTAGACTAAACTGTTCCTAAAGTGACTTAGAAACTGAAAGGAATTCGGATACTAGAAGCAGATGCATGATTTTAAAAAATCAGGGAAGGTGTTCTGACCCTCCCCCCTTCGTCCACACCAAAACACTCCGAGCCAAAGATACTTTACAAGATTTATTGACAGACAGACAGGTCCTTGGAAGTAAATCAACACAGATAAGCCTTAATAACAACCCGGCACTGATAAGCAGTAGCAGCAATCCAGCCTGCCACGTTCACAAGACTGTACTCCCACATTAGTTGATGCATTGACTTCTGCAAAAGGCGTGTGCACAAGCAGTCCTTTTATAGTCTGGAGAGGAGTCTAATTACCATCAGCTGAGTGCAATTACCTCCTGTAACTGCGCAATTGTTCCTGATGCCTATTAGCTCGTCGGTAACGAGCATCCAACAACAACTTACTGCTGACGTCTGACTCACTGTCCCTTGTCTCCTCCCCACTGCTCCAAGGCATGACATCAGGAACACACTCCCTTTGGCTTTCACCACTGCTCCATGCCTCAGGTGCCTCCTGGTGGCCAACCAGCCTCTCTGATCCCTGCTCGGAGTCGGAACCCTGTCCAGGGTCCTCCACATCCTCCAGAGCCGACTCATAGGGACCCTCGCTGTCGGAGTCTGGTGGCAGCTCCAACGGCTCCTGCTGGGCCACAACAGGAAGGTATGTTGAAGATCCTGTCAGTTAAAGGGCTTCAACTGGTGGAATCTAGGAAGAGAGCCTTCTCTTCCCATTCTTTGTAGGTCTCTGTATTTTCTTCTTACACACCGTGTTTCTCCCCCGCTTGTTCATACACCTCTTCATGCCTTTGTCCTTTAAACTGCTGGCTTGTCCCTTTTTAAAAGATCTCATCCACTCCATTCAGTCATCACTCACTTTTTCAGTACTTATGTGTATGTCCCATTTGCTATTGCACAGACACCTCACGAACCATTTGTCAAATACATGAATGTTTGAGGGCCTCAAGCTGCTACTGCTTACCAGTTCTCTTTCATTGCTCCATTCCAGAAGGGCTGCCGATTAATCAGTTCTGTGGTGAATAGTTATGGGGAAAGTTTGGCAATGGGTGTTCCATTGGTACCGTGTTACCCCCCTCCCCCCAAATAGGACCTTGCATTTTACCTATACTCACTAAGTGGAACCCTGGATGAAATGACACTTGAATTTGACACCACTGCTTTAAGACATGTTTATCCATTGTATTATATATCTTCCCATCTGTGTGGCATGCTCAACTCTGTGTTTGACCCTGTCTAATTTTAATTTGTGCAATTAAGACATTTTAACTTGATTTCCCTACACACACAGTTAATTGCTTTCCTACTATCAAGCTTAATACTAAGGCAACATTTTGCACTATGTAGGCACATTAACTGCATCTTATAATCACTCCCTCCAAAATATTCATTGACATAATTAATTGCCAGTTCACAAAAGCACTGAACTTTCAGAAGTCAAGCTATAAGGTCAGAACAGGAATAAAAAGATTTCAAAACAAGGTTTAGGCAAGAAAAGAATAATCAAAATAAAACTATTTGATCAGTAGCCGAAAGTGTCTAGTACCCTTCATTGCTTATAAAAACTGGCACAGGCACTAGGGTCATTAAACAAGTATCTTTGAACACTGAAGGGGATGTAATATTCCTTGCAGGCATGATCTCTCCCATTTATCACAGTCCTGGCAATTGCTCCCTGCTGACAAATCTGTGTGCGGTATTCAAAACTATTGGAGATCAATAAGCTTTCCGATTATGCTTCTTCATTTTATAGGGCTGTAAAATATGCATACACAGAATCTTCCACTGAAACTTGGATTTCTAGCCCAACTGGTATTGAATACAGATAGTAAAGATAAATGTAAAGGTTCCCCTCACACATATGTGCTAATCATTCCCAACTCTAGGGGTCTGTGCTCATCTCCGTTTGAAAGCCAAAGAGCCAGCACTGTCCGAAGATGTCTCCATAGTCATATGGCTAGAATGAATAAATGCCGTAGGTGCACGGAATGCTGTCACCTTCCCACCAAAGGTGAGTCCTATTATTCTACTTGCATTTTTACATGCTTTCAAACTGCTAGGTTGGCAGAAGCTGGGACAAGTAACGGGAGCTCACTCTGTTACGTGCGCTAGGGATTCAAACCACCAAACTACCTACCTTTCTGATCGACAAGCTCAGCATCGCAGTCACTGAGCCACTGCGTCCCCTTGCATACAGATAACCCTCTTCTATTTCAGAACATGTCTACCACCAGCATGATTAAAGCAAAGAAAATACTCATTAGTGTTAGACTCTGTGTAATGCTAAGCAATGATTATCCTAGCTTCTCTCTCCAATGGCAGATGCTCTAAGCAAGAGCTTTCCTATTTGACAAATATTGCTGTTATTTCTTGAGAAACAAGTTGGCTTAATTTCCCTTAAGTAGTTGCTACGCTATAAAAACTTATTTCACGTATTGTGAAAGACGCTTATCTACCCTGTTTCCCTGAAAATAAGACCTCCCGGATAATAAGCCCAATTGGGCTTTTGAGCACATGCACTAAAATAAGCTCTCCCCTGAAAATAAGCCCTCCTCACAAATATTGCAACACAGCAGCAGCCATGAAGTGACCACGCTCACCTCCTGCTCCTCAAACATAATAAGAACTCCCCAAAAATAAGGCCAAGCCCTTATTTCAAGGGGAGACAAAAGAAAACAAGACGCTGGCCAGCTGAGTTCACCATTTTTAAAAGCCATTTTTCGCCCTCCCCAGGCTCCAGAGGCTTTATAGGAGCCTGGGGAGGGCGAAAAGAGCCTCCCCCGCTCCACCAGAGGCTTCAGGGACCATCTGGAGGCTTCCCTGAAGCCTTCTGAATGCTTAAAATGACCCTCCGAGCAAACCGGAAATGACTTCCAGTTTGCTCAGAGGGTCGTTTTAAGCGCTCCGAAGGCTTCAGGGAAGCCTCCGGACAGTCCCTGAAGCCTCTGGTGGAGCGGGGGAGGCTCTTTTCGCCCTCCCCAGGCTCCTATAAAGCCTCTGGAGCCTGGGGAGGGCGAAAAAAGCATGTAAAAATGGGGGGAAGCGCCTTTTGTGCGCACATGCACACGGGGGGTGTCGCGCATTGCATTATGGGTGCGGCACGCACGCACACGACCTCCCTGTGCTCCCCCCACTTGTGGCAGCAAGCCAAAAAAGGTTCGCCATCACTGGTATATACTCTGCTTGGTGCCTCTGTGCCCTGCTTCACACATTGATTGGGCATGACAGGGCCACTGTGGTACTTGCATTGGTTCATCAATGACCTTCTTTATTTCCGCTGTAGTCAGTTTGCCTGTCAAAGGTGGCTCATATACATCTTCAGACCAGTCAATCAACTCTAGCAGAGTGGATGCTCTGGCGTTGATTAAAGACATTTTTCTTGCACATATAGAAAAATCTCCCAGCGCATTGTCGTCTTTGTTTTTTTTTTTGCACACCAGCTCTCCTCTCTTGAATGTCATCTGAACACAACAGTGTCTGGGTTATCATTTCACTGAAAACATAACATGGAACAAACAAAATACTTAAAAAGTTGTGATATTTGTGTAGTTACTTACCAAGCACATCTAAATTATATGAAAGTAACCAAAATATCTTGACAATCCCCGAGGCATGTCACAACTCTTGAGCACCCCTAATGTTTGGAAATTGAAAGTTGAAAAAATTGACATGGCCTAGCAGCGTCCTGGTCAAAAGCTTGTCCAGGCTACTCTTGAAGTTCCCTAGTGATACAGCATCCACAATGCCAGGAGAAAAGCTATTCCATTGATTAATTGTTCTCACCGTCAGGGACTTTCTCCTTAGTTCCAGGTAGGATCTTTCTTTTATAAGCTTCCATCAATTACGTCTTGTCCTGCCCTCTGGTGTTTTGGAGAATAAATTGACCACCCTCTTCTCTGTGACAGCCCCAGGAAGAACTTGAAGACAGATATCATGTCACTGCTAATCCTTCTCCTTGATAGGCTAGAGCAGGGGTGTCAAACTCAAGGCCCACGGGCCACATCCAGTCCACGGGGTGCTTAGATCTGGCCCACAGGGTCACCCTGGAAACAGCAAAGGATCAGCCTGCAGTGCTTCTGCCAGTGAAAATGGAGTTCGAGAGGGCCGCACACTTCGTTTTCATTGACAGAACACTCGGGCCCCCATAGGCACCCCTGACACAAGTTATGTCGAGCTGGCCATGCCCACTCTGGCCACGTCCCCCCAGCCCCCTGCCCCAGGTCAAACACAATACTGATGCGGCCCTCAATGAAATCAAGTTTGACACCCCTGGTCTAGAGATACCTAATTCCCTCAACTGTGATTGTACCACTTGTCTTCCAAACGTCTTTATTATCCTTGTTACTCTTCTCTGCACTCTTTCTAGGGTCTCAGCATCTTTATTTTTTCATAGTGACCAGAACTGGGTACAGCATTCCAAGTGTGGCTTCACAGTATAAAATATAAAGTGATATTAGAATTCTCGTGATCTAGATGCTATCCCTTTTTTTAATGCATTCTAGGATTACATTGGCTTTCCTCAGCATTTCCCTGGTTCGCCAATTTAGTCACTTGATTATAGAAGGCAATAAGGTTATCTGGTACGATCTGTTTTTAACGAACTCATGCTGGCTTCGAGTGATTGCCTTCTTTGTTCTTAGGTGCTTACTAACATACAGGGATGTGGTGGCTCGGTGGCTAAGACACTGAGCTTGTCGATCAGAAGTTCGGCAGTTCAGTTCAGCGGTTCAAATCCCTAGTGCTGCGTAATGGAGTGAGCTCCCGTTACTTGTCCCAGCTTCTGCCAACCTAGTAGTTCGAAAGCACATACAAATGCAAGTAGAAAAAGTAGGGCCACCTTTTGTGGGAAAGTAACAATGTTCCGTGCACCTTCGGTATTTAGTCATGCCGGCCACATGACCACAGAGATATCTTCGGATAGCACTGGCTCTTTGGCTTTGAAACGGAGATGAGCACCGCCCCCTAGAGTAAGGAATGGCAAGCACATATGTGCGGGGGGAACCTTTACCTTTAACTTAACCTAACATACTAATCTGCTGTTTGATTATTTTTTCCAGGATTTCCCCAAGCTGATTGGTCTGTGCTTTCCTAGATCCATTTTTCCCCACCTTTTTGTACATTGGAACCACATCAGCTTCCCCCCCCCCCCCCCAATCTTCTGGTAACTCTCCTGTACTACAAAAGCTTGGAAAGGTTACATACATTCAGTGGCTCCGAGATTACATCCAGCTTTTTCAAAACAAAACAAAATATGACTCTTGGCTTCTACTTCTGACGTGTCTTTTCTGCACAAAATTATCCCGTCCCAGTGATTAATGCACATCAGATGCAGAATATGTTCAGAATGTTTCATATAAATTATCTACTTATATATTACAGTGCTAGAACATCACTTGGAGTTACTGTCCCTATTTTGCAGATTGTATCTGGGCAGAGAATGACAGCTGGTGCAAAACTAACTCACAAGATCGTGACCGAAATTAGGTTTTGGCTTGACAATGCAAGTCACAGTCTTATTTATGACCACCAGCCATGCTCCACTTTTAACCAGGGAACATAACCTATCATCAATTTTATATGTAAGATTTCAGAAAACACACTGATAATCCTGCATTCCATGTTCAGTGCCCTAAGTGTCTACCTTGTAGATGGGCTGAAAATAACTTGAAATAATGGGTAGAAATAGAGTGGATTGCATTGTATAATGAATAAACCAAAAAGGTAAACGAAGTAACCTCATGTTGTGGAGATGTTTGCCTATTTAAACTGTGTGTTCAGCCTGATAATTGAGATTTTTCTTCCCAGATGCCTTAACTGTTTGGGAGGGAGTGAAAATGGCTCTATAAATTACCAAAGCTTCTTGTTTTCTCTCCATTTTGCATATTCCTTTTATAATCATCACTGAACCTTTTGGTGAACTCTTCATATTAAGCCTGAAGCAAGTTAGTTCTGTGCTTTTCTCTGCAAAAACAGTGAGAAAGGGCTATCTTTGCCACAGTTGCTAAGCAGAAGGAAACAGACAGTTTCCCAAAGTGAAATGATGTCTTTTTCAAGCACCCAAATAGCACTTCCACTTCAAAGAATCTCATCCGCCATATTATTCTGTCTCTTGAATCAGCCTATCTTCTCTTATGGAAGAAACGATTCGGAAGACTCACAACATAAATCAGGGACCGGGCACACAAGGGAGATCACCAGGGTGCCAGATTTATGATTGCTGTGTGTTGAAGAGATATCTCTTTGCCACCGAAGGGAATCAAGTATATTGAGGTATTTGTTCATGTATGGTATAAGGGCAGAAATGACAACCACGGTATCAATGAAAGCATCTTGAGAAATGTATGAACTTGTCGATCCCTGCAGGAAGAAATGAAATAGGGCCATGAGTGAGAGGAAATAAGTGTGGAGAACAATCCTTGTATGGAGACACATCAGATTCAATCTAGGTCAAATAAGAAGGGTTAGTGTTGACAATAACATTATAAAGAGATAAATGGCCTCATTCACCAAGTCTGTCCTTTTGAAATCAATGGGATCCTAACTGTCTTATAGTCATGACTGGACATGTGTTGTTAGGCTAAAGTATGTGTGCTGTGTGTAGAATAGAATAGAATGGAATGGAATGGAATGGAATGGAATAGAATAGAATAGAATAGAATAGAATAGAATAGAATAGAATAGAATTCTTTATTGGCCAAGTGTGATTGGACACACAAGGAATTTGTCTTTGGTGCCTATGATCTCAGTGTACATAAAAAGACAAGATACATTCATCAAGAATCATAAGGTACAACACTTAATGATAGTCATAGGGTACAAATAAGCAATCAGGAAATAATCAATATCAATATAACTCATAAGGAAACAAGCAACATGTTACAGCCATGCAGTCATAAGTGAGAGGAGATGGGTGATAGGAATGATGAGAAGACTAATAGTAATAGTAATGCAGCCTTAGTGAATGGTTTGACACTGGTGAGGGAATTATTTATTACTGCATCTGCTACAGCTTTCAGAAGGTCAGACTGGGAGATCTTGTTTGCCTGCTTAGTTTAAATTGAAACCAGTTGTATTCAACTTGGCAGCTCTAAGATGTGTGGACTTCATCTCTCAGAATCTCTCTGTCAGTAGGTTATACTTAAACAATGCTCCCTCTTGTTTTATTTTACCTTTTTTTCAAATGTCCCAAAGAAGTAGGAATATGTTGGGTAGCCTCACATAACTGGACAATATCAAGGAAGCAAGAACTACAGATTTTAGTTCTTGGCAACTTTAGTGATAGTCTGGATCAGAGGTGGGTTCCTACCTATTCAGCCCAGTTCGGCTAAACCGGTAGTGGTATGGTGGCCTAGGTCGCTGGAACCGGCAGTGACCCAGGCCTGCCATGCCCCCAAACTAGTTCCCTGATCGCCTCCATCACTGCCACCATCTCATGTTTGAGTTCTGCACATGCACAGAACAATTTTAATTGAACTGTGCATGCACAGTGCACATCCAGAGCATGCATGAACAAAGCGCGTGCATGAGCAAACTGGCAATAAAGCCAGCCAGAACCCACCACTGGTCTGGAGTAAATACAGAATCTTGCCCATTGCTTTATTTACAGTGACTTCATTAAGGCCACACATTTGTAATACTTTGAAATGCTTCTCCCCAGCATTCCTGTCACCTAGAACAAATTGCCATTTACAGAGATGATTGTCAACTGATTCTCTCTATCTCTTAATTATTTATGTCTCCTCTCTTTTCCAGCCTTTCAATAATCTCTCAGTTAGCGATCTTCTCCAATTGCTAGAAAGTTAACAGAGTTTTCCAAAACAGAAGTACGATTTGCACAATATATACATTAGAGCAGAATGGAAAAGTAGGATTTCCCCCATTCTGTAGGATCAGCTACAAAACTAATTTGGGGTTAAAAAAAAACTTTGTTTTTCAAAGTTTTCTTTGGAAAAGACCATTTTCAATTCACTGAGGGTCACTACCATTTAGGCCACTTGAGTTCTATAAGTCGTTTATGTAATAATGAAATAAGACTTTTTAATCTATCAAATAGCTGCATTGCACATGTTTTACCAGTCCATCTCTTGACCAGCAAATTCATGTCTTTACCCTTCTACCATGAAACTATTCTAGTGTCATTTGTTGTTTGGATCTGTGCTCACCAAGGAGATGCACTTGAAAAATGATAGAACCAGGAAAAGAACTCCTGACATGTCTCTCTTACCAGGAAATGAGAAATTAGTCTCAATATTTTTTCAAGCATTTTTGCAAAAAAAAAAAAACCAATGCAGTCCTAGGCTCCATAAACAGAGGGATAGTATTAGGATGATATAAAGTGTCCGTGCCACTAGTGAGATCACACTTAAAATACTGTGTCCAGTTCTGGTCACCATAATACAAAAAAGATGCTGAAAGCCTAGAAACTGTGAAGGGAATCCTGCAGATTCGGACTATTTACTGATATTTTGTTTTAGGTATATGTCACTGTTTCCATTTTTTAATAGTTACAGTTATACAGTTTGTTAGAAAGCTCTTTGTGCAACCATGCTTGTCTTGCTTGGCATTTTTCTTCCTGTGTTGGGGTATTTTAATTTGGGCTTAAAGTTCCCTCAAAGTTCCTACAACTTCCACTCCCTCAATCATTTCATCCCTATCATTTAGGATTAATTCAAAGTATAGGTGATCCTCTAGTACAGTTTAAGTCACAAGCATCAAAATGACAAAAGGGGGTGAGACTTTGATGATCCTGGGAGACCCACCTTTTTTAAAAAAAAACAAGGTTTTTTTATCCTGCCTTTATTTTTTTATAAATAACGCTCATCAAACATACCTAATACTCCTTCCATCTCCTATTTTCCCCACAGCAAACCTGATAGGTAAGCTGTACTGAAAGATAGTGACTAGCCCAAAGTCATCCAGCAGGCTTTCATGCCAAAGGTGGGACTAGAGCTCACAGTCTCCTAGTTTTCCAGTTTGATGCCTTAACCACTGGACCAAACTGGCTTTTTGACCCTCTCGTACGTGCCCCTGCTAAACTGGTAGCAGAAAATTGCTTCAGCAATCATCTCCTTTTTCTTGAGGGGACGGCGAATCAATGTTGGAATTCAAATAATTTAACAACTGGTTCTCTGCCCTAATGACCAACTGGGTAGCCGGGACTCGGTGGTCATGTGACTGGCTGGGTGTTGTCAACTTAACGTCACTCACATTGATGGGCGCTTTGCCATAGATGTTACAATTTAATAAGGGTTAACCAGAGAGGCAGTTTCTGTAAGCAGGGCAATAAAGATTAGGCTAGAAACAACACCAGAATGTTTCATTCCTGCCTTCCTTACAGGATTAGCCCTGTAAACTGGAAAAAACAAAATGAGATTTCTTCCAATAACCGGTATTCTGAACTGCTTATAAAGTTAACACCTACCCCAAATAGGTGCGAACTGGCTGAATCTCTGCGAATTGTAATTTTTCAAAGAAAAGAGCCTACAAAATACATCGACATTGTAGAAGAATGTCTTAGCTTATAGAGGCAAAAAATAGGAATCTGGTAGCACGTCTTCCAAATCATATTTCTGTTAAAAGCTTAAAAGCCTTTTACTTATGTCTTTAAATAAAATGTGTTAGTCAGAAAAGGTGATACAAGACTGACCGATGAAACCACTAACTATTCTACAATTAATAAGATAAGGAGTAGGGGAGCTAGAGAATAATGGAACAAACCTATTTACATTTTTTCTCCTACAAACAGACAAACACACATCAATTTCTGGTCCGGCTGTTTTTACTGAATTTCCAAGAGAATAAAGCTTCTGATTTCCATGGACTTTTTTCAGATGAAAGGTTGAGCATCAATGTTGATGAAGAGAACATTCTAACAATCCGAAAGCAGTGGCTCAGAAATGTGAGTGAGTAGCACTGAGGCTTTTTAAAAGCTACGTGAAGTCGAAATCTTGTTTCTGTTTTTCCTCAGGGGTCCAGCATCTCCTGCAGACCCGTCTCCCCAAGCCCCTCGCTGCGTAATTGCTTCACCTGCGGACTGTGAGGGAAGATCGCCATCTACTGAGGGAAGACTTTGAGGCTGGAGAGATTTTTCTCACTGCCTTGCTTGTCCCTGTTGAGCTGGCAAGCAGAGAACCGAAGCTGCTGCCGTTGCCGCTGTTTGAACACCAAAGCGATGGAGGAGGGAAGCAATTTCAAAAAGTAAGCAGCAGGGCCCTTAAAACGGCCATTCTTGCCCATGACATTAAATCACTCCATCGTTGATGTCCTACAGCTCGGCTTTCTTTTTGCATTGTGCAGGATTGGGGTGGGGGGTATTTATTTTTATTTAACAAAAAGGTTTGGATGTATATTGGCATGGGGAAGTCCAGCCTCCTCACAGCACTTTGAGGAAAGTCTCTATTTTTGTGTGACTGAGGAGGAAAAATTGATCGACCCTTTCCTGAGGGACTGGGGGGAGGGGAATATCTGCAGAGTGATGCTTTTATTCATCCAAATTGGCGCCTGCTGCTTTGTTATACAGCATGAGGAATGCCTTTTGTTCGATTTTCATTTTTTTTTACATGTTCATTCCACTAAATCAATAGTTTGGCTGTGTGTCATATTCAGGTCTGCCACAAAATTATTTTCTTCGCAAAGAATGATCAGCCACTTGTTCTGTAAATAGTCCCAGGCTCCCTTTAATTAACATGCCAGAACGTTTCCATTCTGTCCGATGCACATCATCAACACCCAGGAGAAATCAATACGCTGCATTTGATGTTACTCACCTGTTATATTCCCAGGCATGATTTGGCTTCATCTGGTCAACTTTTCTTAGAGGGAGGGAAGGAGTGAAAGAAAGACATCCCACTGAGTAAAATATACAGGACAGGAATAAAGGAAAACATTTAGCAAGTGGTTATCATTGGAAGTGGTTATCATTTCCATAGAAAGGATACGGAGGCTCAGTGGCTAAGATGCTGAGCTCGTCGATCAGAAAGGTTGGCAGTTTGGCGGCTCGAATCCCTAGTGCCACGTAACGGAGTGAGCTCCTGTTACTTGTCCCAGCTTCTGCCAACCTAGCAGTTTGAAAGCATGTAAAAATGCAAGTAGAAAAATAGGAACCACCTTTGGCGGGAAGGTAACAGCATTCCGTGTGCCTTCGGCGTTTAGTCATGCCGGTCACATGACCACGGAGATGTCTTCGGACCGTGCTGGCTCTTTGGCTTTGAAACGGAGATGAACACTGCCCCCTAGAGTCGGGAATGACTAGCACATATGTGTGAGGGAAACCTTTACCTTTACCTTACCATTGAAAATCTTCTCCCCACATATCCATAACTTTCAACTTGTTCTGAGACTGAATTAAATTTGTCAGAATTAAATCTGATGTATAAATCAAAATAATAGTGTTGTACTGAACATTCACAGCAGACAAGTCGGTACACAAATGGGAGGGGAGTAAGATTATCAGTGAGAGAATATAAAGGATGTGTCATGGAAGTGAAATCCCCCTCAGTTAATTCCTGCCATCTTTTCTTTTAGTATGCCTTTCAGAATTGTATGCCACATCCGGTGCTCGCTTCGGCACCACATATACTAAGATTGGAAGAATTGTGTGCCATTTCCTAAGGTAGGTGGTATGACCAGGGGAATTCAACACAATTTGTGGTACTTATTCTGGTGGATAATAATGATGGAAGTTCACCTTTGCTGAATTTGAACGCAAGAGAGAGTTGCACTTTGTTTTCTTTCATTACTGTTGCACTTGGTGGAACAAATTAATGAACCCTAAGACCAACAGGTAAGAAACTTCGAGGATGAAAATCAGGAAGGAACAGTGTCAGCTTTCTGGATGTAACAGTGAACCAACAATGAGAAGCTTTGGGTAAGATGAATCCAAAATGCAGCATTATTGTCTGATTTCAATAAAGTCTATTCCATAGTCTTAGGAAACTTACTGCCAAAACGAATGATTTTTCCATCGGTTTCTGCTGGCAGAGGGTTGCAAGAGGTCGCCGCAGCTGAAAATTGAGCACCGAAGCACGTTTTCACTGGCAGAGCACTTGGCCCATCACAGGTGCCCCCAACATGAGTGATGTTGAGTTGGCCATGCCTACTCTGGCCACTCCCACCCACCCCCAAGATCAAACACAACCCTTATGCAGTCCACAATGAAATCGAGTTTGACACCCTTGTATAGAGTCCCCTGTTTGAGCAGCAAAATAACCTACAAGATCCCTTCCAACTCTGCTATTCTGTTGTTGTTGTTGTTGTTGTTGTTGTTGTTATTATTATTATTATTATTATTATTATTATTATTGATTAAGAACACTAATAAATGGGTCAGAAAGGCCTTGCATCAGTTGCACTATAAGCAAGCAATGACAACCTTGTGATCCACAAGATAGTGCTGAATTACATCTCCCGTATATCTTGGTTTGGTAGTTTGAATTGCTGAGAGCTGTAGACCAGCAACATCTCAAAAGTCATCTCTTTTTTAACAGATTAACAGAGTTGGAAGGGACCTTGTAGGTCATCTAGTCCACCCACCCCCCCAAGCAGGAGACCCTAAACTATTTCTGACAGATAGCAGTCCAGTCTCTTCTTCAAAACCTCCAGTGATGAAGCTCCCACAACTTCTGAAGGCAACTTCTGTTCCATGGGTGGATTGTTCCCACTGTCAGAAAAGTTCTCCTTATTTCTAGGTTGAATCTCTCCTTGATCAGTTTCCATCCATTATTCCTTGTCTGGCCTTCAGGTGCCTTGGAAAATCTTTGTTCTGATCTAGGCTTCCCAAGAGCATGAAGCAAACTACTTGTTCCAACAAAAAACCCTTTTTATTAATTTCCTATGAATTCTGCTCCTTCACATCCAGCAAAGTCTTTCAAGGGGGGATTTACAGTCACAGACCTTATCTGGCTTGGAGAGCTGCCAAGCTGATACCTGCAAAATCTGGCAAGGAGTCTCAGAGAGTCACGAACCAATTAAGCGAATTAATTGTTTCCTGCAAACTCCACTCCCCTTTCGCTCCTCTTTTATTTCCTCTGGGAGGGGCCATTCATCGTCAACCTGTGGCCTTACTCCCAAGTTGACCCCTGTTCTTTAGCTGTTCTCTTCATCTAGCAACTCTGCGCATGCGCACACTGGGAACAGGCTCCAGCTGTTCTTCTGCCTCACTGATGTCTGACTCTGAAGGCAGTTGATCATAGGCCTACGGCTCTGGCCCCCTCTTTGCCTCTGACACGGAGCCCTCATCAGAGCCTTCCCTAGGCTCCAGGACTTGCCTATGTTCCTCCCCAACCTCCTCACTGTCTGAATCTGCTGCCAGCTCCACTGGCCCCTGGCAGGCCACAACAATCTTCTCCAATAATATTGAGATATTTGAGCCTGAATGCTGATGATTACCACCATGAATGTAGTAATGACTTCGTACAGAATGTAACCAGCAAGGAGGTAAAATACAAAAGAGGGGCAAAGAGGGAGTGTAACTATTCACTGCAGTGAAAATTAAACCAGACGAGCAATGGGGAACAACGAGGAGAAAGAGAAAAGATGGCATAACATTATATTTGCTTGTTTAAAATTCAGTAACTGTGAGATTATGTATAGAGTTCCCCACCATCTGGCAGCTGCAAGAAACAAACAATGCAGAATTTACAGGTAGTCTTTGGTGCACACTCTAAATAATACACCATAGTATACCAATTGTACATGGGAGACAGTGGAGCACTAAAAATAATTGATGAGCAGCCCTGCACTCTCAGCCTTAATTTATGTCACAGAAATACAGTTGCCGTATAATTATGTGTGCTGTAGAACATGATGTTAGATGTTATGATACACTGTAGCTATGGCAAATGCAACCTTCTGTCCAAACCTTTACAACACACCAAACCCTACCATATCAAGATGAAAAAGCCAAGAACATCATTCAAAACATCCAGTCCTGCCAGGAGTTCCTTCGACAACATGCTCCTTTCTCAAGTAACTGCAATTTCATTCAAGTTAAGCAATTTTATTTACAGATACTTTATATTTATGCTTTCTTCATTACTTTTCATGACTACAGTCTTCCCGAGGTGGCATGCAAGATACAAATCCTCACTATCTCTGAAAATATTATATGTTCAGGCAATTCTTTTTAAAGAATAGAAAAGATGTGGAGACTCTAGAAAAAGTGCAGAGAAGAGCAACAAAGAGGATTAGGAGTCTGGGGGCTAAAACATATGAAGAACGGTTGCAGGAACTGGGTATGTCTAGTTTAATGAAAAGAAGGACTAAGGGAGACATGATAGCAGTGTTCCGATATCTCAGTGGTTGCCACAAAGAAGAGGGAGTCAAACTATTCTCCAAGGCACCTGAGTGTAGAACAAGAAACAATGGGTGGAAACTAATCAAGGAGAAAAGCAACTTAGAACTGAGGAGAAATTTCCTGACAGTTTGAACAATTAATCAGTGGAACAGAAGTGGCCTCCAGAAGTTGTGAATGCCCCAACACTGGAAGTCTTTAAGAAGATGTTGGATAGCCATTTGTCTGAAACGGTATAGGGTTTCCTGCCTAGGCAGGGGGTTGGACTAGAAGACCTCCAAGGTCCCTTCCAACTCTGCTATTGTATTATTTGTATTGTAATTCACAAAACTGCTCTTCTGGCTAAGCGGTTTTCAAAACGCCTGTACCAGTGATGGTATTCAGCCAGTTCTGACCAGTTCCGGAGAACCAGTAGCAGAAACTTTGAGTACTTCAGAGAACCGGCAAATAGGCCGCCCCTGCCCCCGCTGCCTCCCAGCTGATCATCTTTTGTTGCCCTGAGCAGGAGAATGGAGCTGGAAAGCAGGTTATTGGCGTGGGGTGGGGAGGGAATGGGGATTTTGCAGCATCCTTCTCCTGCCACACCCACAAAGCCAGACCACACCCACAAAGCTACACCCACAGAATTGGTAATAAAAAAAGATTAATCCCACTACTGTCCTGTATACTATGTTCAGTGTAGATTGGACCCTGAAAAGCAGGGCTGTTAAACTAGATTTTCTAGGCAAAGTTGAGGCCGTGTTAGTAGTTCTAGGAAGAAAGAAAATAAATTGAGGATTAATTGAAATAGTGCTGCTGCTGAAATGAAGTTTTCACATATGATTTGCACTGCAAACCTGACAAGTAAAAGCAATGCAATCATCCCTCGGACATTACTTTTATCTCTCGTTATAATATATATTTTTTCCTGGCAGTTGCCTAAATCTGAATATGATTCAATTCCAAGCGAGATTTTCACAGAATTCTCTTTAGCGAGATTTATTGAAATGAAGGAGATGAGATTAAAGGAGTTGCAGCAACTGAACTATTTTTAAGTTAGAACTAAGACTTACTGATGTACATTAGAATGGAAAGTCTTTTCACTTTCATTGTTGTGGCCCGGCGGCGGCCAATGAAGCTGGCAGCAGAGTCGGACAGTGAGGAGGTTGGGGAGGAACATGGGCCAGTCCTGTGAGGCTGAGGAAAGCTGAGATGAAAGCTCTGTGTCAGAGGCAGAGAGGGAGCTAGACAGCAGCGAGGCAGAGGAAGAGCTGGAGCTTGTTCCCAGTGTGCGCATGCGCAGAGCTGCCAGAAGACAAGAACAACTAAGAAAGCAGGGTTGACTTAAGAGTAAAACCACACCTTGGAGATGATTGGCCCCTCCCATAGGAAACAAAAAAGCGAACAGGGAGTGGGCTTTTGCAGGAAACAATTCATTCCTTCGGTCGTTTCAAGAGTGGAGAGTTCTGTTTGTAGCTATAAGAGACTCTGTGCCAAGTTTGGCCTTGCCCTTCATTTGGAAACCAGTTATTTGGCAGCTCCCCAAACGAGATAAGGTTGGTGTTGATAAACATTCCTCTGAAAGACTGTTTGCTAAGCCTTGCTGACTGTGAATGAAAGGAATTCACAGTCATGTAAATAAAAGGGGCTTGGCCAGGACCAAGACTGCTTCTCGCTGTTTAGGGAAGCCTGGGTCAGAACATGCAACGAAGAGAAACCGTAGGTATCTTCACTGATAATAGGGAAGATTACAGTTGGCTATTTACTGCCTTTACCAGTTTGTGAAGTGATTCTTACATCCATGCTGAGATATCTGGCTCAGATTTTAATAGGGAGGAATAGTTTATTGGGCCCATTCTTTTCACTGTGGCAGAAAATGTTTTCAGACAAAAATATTCTTTATGCAAGAACTACAGTGTCAGAAATGTATAATAATCCCCAAGTTTGCATCTGCTTTGAACATCCAAGCAGCACAATGAATATAAATTTAGGTTGTGGGAGAACAGGCTGCTAAGAAACGTCGCAAAAGACCCATCCTCCTCTCCCATTTAAGTCTTTTCCCCTGCGTCAGCATGGCACAGTCGCCAAGTGCAATCTTTAAACAGATGTGGGAGGAGATGGCAGGAAAGTGGGAGAGACACGTGTTTTGGAAGCTCTGCAGCTACCAGCCACCAGAGAAAAGCAGCTGGATTTATTTATTTTTTAAAAGGTGCTTTTCTTTCAAAGAGAGTGAATGGTTCAAAGGAAAAAGAAGTGCAAAGGCAGAGCAAACTTGCACAGGGTGGAAAGGTGCAAGTATTCTCCTTGCTGGCCATAATAGAGAAGAAAAAAAGCAGAAGAAATCTCCAATTTTTTTGGGAGGGGGGGATAGTGGAATTAAGGCAGAAGGCAGAACAGGATTTGTAAAACCATTGCTAATGATACTCTAAAGTGTAAACAGCAATAGTACAGAAGAAATGGTTTAATAGCAATAGAATAGTAGCATAGAAATTGTAATAATAATAACAACAGCAACAACAATAACAACAAGAAAGCTAGATACGACCAAGTTGTTAAATTAATCCACTGGTCATTATGTAAAAAATACGACTTACCCGTATCCAAAAAATCATGGGAGCACAAAGTAGAAAAAGTTACCGAAAATGAGATGGTGAAGATCTTGTGGGACTTTCGAATAAAGACGGATTGTCATTTGGAGCACAACACGCCAGATATCATAGTTGTAGAGGGCTGAAACGTACAATTTATCACAGTATCAGAAGATGCCAGGGTCAAAGAAAAAGAACTAGAAAAAATAATGAAATATCGCGACCTGGCCATCGAAACTACCCAATTATGGATGAAACATGTAACAGTGATACCCATTGTCAGCAGGGCACTTGGTACCATGTCCAAGAATTTTATAAGATACATCAACAAATTGCACCTTCCTGCAATAACACCAGTGGAATTGCATGCACAGAAGCAAAAAGTAAGATGGCGGCGCCTATGGCACCGCCCGGAGAACCGGTTTGGGGGTGTGGCAGGCCTGGGTTACTGCCTGTTCCAGCGACTCAGGCCAACAAACCACTACCGGTTCGGTTGAACTGGTCTGAACCGGTAGGAACCCATCATTGCACCCACTCTAATCTGCTAAACCTGTTCTGCTTCTTCCTTTTTGCTTCCTTTGCTTTTCTCATATATCATCACAGTTCAGCCCCAGCTTTTTGTTCAATGGGCTCGTCTTTAGAGTTCTTCTCAGCTGCCATAGATAAGTTCTCTCCAACAGAGGGTACACAACATCTCAGAAGGCCTTGCTTCTTCATTCTGTGCATCTCAATTAGATTTAGAAATAAATTACCTTGTTAGCTACATTATTACATTAAGATGTCAGGTAAATTTTATTATCAAAATGTAATGATAAAATAAAAGATACTTTATTCATGCATTGAGTCCTCTCTCCCACTCTCTCTGACATTTAATTATGCCTACTGCTGCACGATGATCTGAAACATTAATTTGGCAAATCAGCTGGACTTGTTGGTAATAGACTACTTTTCTTTGGTTTTGCTTTTTTTAAAATGTGCAACTTATCACCAACCAACATTTGTTTTCAGAGAGAGAGAAATCTATTACTAAGGAGAGAAAGGAGGGAGCAGGAAAAGAATTATGTACAGTATCAGTCTTATTACAAAGTAAAATGAAACATTCCAATTTAGTTCTGAGAAAGGAGATATTATCTTCATGTCTGTACAAACAGCTTCTACTTGGCCCTTATATTTGAAGCACTTGCGCAAAAAGATTATCCTGGAAGATCTGCTTATATTTATTCACATGTGATGCAGGGATGTTAGATGTTCTGACATTTTGCAGAGATAAGTGGATGCAGCATGCTGTAGGATATGTGGCTTATTCTGAAAAATGACAAAGGAAAACATGGTGTCACTTACCTTTCAGACTATTCTGTTCCATTTTTTTCTAGTACTTAAGATTTACACCCAGCCAAACTAGAGAGCCTTGCTCATCCAGACAGATGCACAAAAGACATCAAACAGCTGCGTAGCATTTCATGCAAAACCAATGGTTTTCCCACAGCTCTATAAAAGGCACGGATATCGAAGAAATGTACACAGGAACTTCAAGTCATAAAGGATATCAGAAATATACCACTTTCCTTGAAAATGGGATAATAAGTAGGAGATCATTGATGAAGGAAGAAAGATGTAGTGTTATTATAAAGTGAACATGCATAAAGTCATGTGTCAGATATAAATGAGCCGTGGTGGTGCACTGGTTAGAATGCAGTATTGCGGCTAATTCTGCTGACAGCCGCCAGCACTTTGGCAGTTTGAGTCTCACCGGTTCAAGGTTGACTCAGCCTTCCATCCTTCCGAGATTGGTAAAATGAGGACCCAGATCGTTGGGGACAATATGCTGACTCTGTAAACTGCGTAGAGAGGGCTGTAAAGCACTGTACAGCGGTATATAAGTTGAAGTGCTATTGCTTTATATATGTACTCTACCCCGAATTAAGGAATTACAGGGTTGTAAAAAGAGAGTATGCTTGTGTATGTGTATATACTCCCATCCCATTCACTCTAAACTAAGAAGGGGGGTCGGCTTTGATGGAATATAGTGAACTGGCAATCTCCCAGGAAGGAAGGAGCACATTCCAGGAAGCAGGAGTGGACAAGAGGCAGCACAGTCCAGAGCTAGAAAGGAAACAGAGGGAGAGAGTAAGGCAGGGGTGTGATTCAACAGGTCTAACAACTGGTTTACTGAGCGCACACTTTGCAAGACAGAGAGAGGGAGAAAGAGACAGATGGGAGAGGGAGAGATGGGAGAGAGGGAGAGAGGGGGGGGGAGAAAGAGAGATGCCATATTTTCGGACTATAAGACGCACCAGAGTATAAGACACACCATAATTTTGAAGAGGTTTTTTTTTAAAAAAAAGTTTTTACACCTTGTAGGCCTCCCAAACCCTCTGGACACCTCAGGGTTTTCTTGCAAAAAAATGGGCATGCAGAGCTTTGGGAAGCTTGTAGAGTGCTCCTGGGGGCTGGGAGGCAAAACCCAGCAAAAACAGCTCATTTTCTGCTCGTTTTTGCCCTTCCCAGCCCTTAACAGCACTTTGCAAGCCTCCCAAACCCTCTGCAAGTTCGTTTTTGTGAAGGGGGCGGGGTTCAGTAGGCCAAAAATGCTGTATTCAGTGTATAAGATGCATCCAGATTTTCACCCTCTTTTTGGAGGGGGAAAGGTGTGTCTTATACTCTGAAAAATATGGTACCTGTTTCCCACAGAAAAGAAAACAGCCACAAAACCTGACTGAGGAGTGAGTGACATCGAGTTGGCCACGCCCACCCAGGTTTTGTGGCTCCCGGTGTTTTGTTTTCTGTGGGAAACAGGTCCAAATGGCTCTTTGGATATTTAAGGTTGCCGACCCCTGCCTTAGGGCGACAGTAGTAAAGTTTAGCCTGACAAGACTCAGTCTATTTGTGTGTAAGCAAATAAAATGCTTGATGAATTGCTCTTCATCATATTTGGGCTTAGCTTGACATTGGTACAAGTAGTCCTCACCTATCGAATGCCTCACTTAGTGGCCGTTCGCAGTTACCATGGTGATGGGAAAAAATAACCATGACCAACCGTCACATTTATGACTTTGCAAGTCTGTAAAATAAAAGAAAGAAGTAAGAGCATAAGCATAGCGAGAGTTTCAGTTAGTGATTGCTTCACTTAATGATCGAGTTGCCAGTCCCAATTTTAATCATTAAATGAAGAATATATTTGGCTGCTTTCCCCAACAGCAGGAAACCTTTGCTCAGAGGGGAAGCAATGCCAGGGGAAACTTTTCTAAACTATTCTGCAATCAATGAGTTAGGACAACATCAGTTGCCAGTTTTCTTGCTCTCTGGCAAAACAATTTATGCTGGAATATTTTTCTGCCCATTCAAACCTAGAAGGTAGCTCTTTAGCTTTGTTCTTAGTTCTTTTCTGTTCTTATTCTTTTGAGGAGATAGAAGTCAAAACAATTTCACTTCTGAAATAGAGAGAGATCGGGGGGAAAAATAGAAAAGCAAAATAAAAGTTCAGAGCAGGGCAAGTTTACACGTCAACCCAGCTTCCTTGCCCACACATTCATGCCTTCTTCGAGCATACTCAAAAGCAACTGGCAAAAAGAAAAGAAAAAAGAACGCCAAAAGAAAAGTGCCTGGAAATAAAAAGCACGCAATATATGTGTATAAACTTGGTTCCATCAGCAGCTCCTTCTGTCCTCCTTATATTTGTCAAAAGGTTTGGTGTAGTGGTTAAGGCCAGGGGTGGACTTCAAAATTTTCAGCAATGGGTTCTCTGCCTGGTTTCTCAATGGGGCCATGGTGGGCGTGGCCTAGTTGACCTCCTGCACCATCCGGGGGGGGGGACATTTTCACCTTCCCCAGGCTCCAGAGACTTTCCTCGAGCTTCTGGGAGGGTGAAAACTGCCTCCCCCGGCTCCGGAGGCCCTCGGGGGCCAGAAATGGGTCTGTTTCCAACCTTCCAGAATTTCCAGGCCTGTTTTCCCCCCTTCCCGAGTCTCCACGCGGGCCCTGCACTTATCTCCATCCAAAATGGGTCGCATGGAAAGGGGAAGGGATGGGTGGGGTGGGCGATGCCAGCTAGGGTGGGATTCTGAGGTTCTATGAACATTAGCTATGGGTTCTCCCAAACCCGGGCAAACCCATAGCAGCCTACCCCTGGTTAAGGCACCAGGCTAGAAATCAGGAGGCTGTGTGTTATAGTCCCACCTTAGAACCACACTAGCTGGGTGATCTCTCTCAGTCCTAAGAAGATCAGGGAGAGAGGGGGGGAGAGGGGGAGAGAGAGAATAAGGAAGGTGAGAGAGAGAGAGAGACTGTTGCAAATTTCAAGTAATGTGAAAAACTACCGTATTTTTCAAAATATGAGACGCACCTTTTCCTCAAAAAAGAGAGTGAAAATCTGGGTGCATCTCATATACTGAATACAGCATTTTTGGCCTTCCGAAACCCCACCCCCCTTTCCAAAAATGGACGTGCAGAGGGTTTGGGAGCCTTGCAAAGTGTTCCTGAGGGCTAGGGAAGGCTGTTTTCACTCACTTTTGTCCCCCCCCCAGCCCCCAGAAGCACTCTACAAGCCTTCCAAAGCCTCTACATGACCTTTTTTTCTCTTTGCAGAAAATGGCCCGTTTTTGCAAAAAAAAAAAGGCTTGTTTATTTTGCTCATTCCCCCCCCCCAGCCCCCAGGAGCACTCTACAAGCCTCCCAAAGCTCTGCATGCCCCCCCCCTTTTTTTGCAAAAAAAAAATGAGGCATGCAGGTGGTTTGGGACACCTGCAGAGTGCAAAAACTTTTTATTTAAATTACCTCTTGAAAATCATGGTGCATCTTATACACCGGTGCATCTTATAGTCCGAAAAATACAATACATAGAGACCCTGTTTTGCCGATTTGCATGCTTCAAAGCTCTGGGCCAAATAAATATTCTCTTCTCCAGAAGCACCTCTAATTTATTAGAACTCAGTGCATGAACAGCTCTTCAGTCTAAAGGGGGTTGTTCTTCACAGAAAATTCCTTTATTATGAGATGTAATTCTAAGATATGGATTATTGTTGTAAGTTAAACTGCTCATTTGTCCATGCCATTTCACCCTGTTCTGCAAGAGTAAGAGTGCAGCACTTAAAAAAATTAAATGCCCCCACCCCGACTACTTAGCCACATTATTTGTGAGGTTCTCTCGCCCAGTCACAGGGAGAAGGGAGAGAATCACTATGGAAACAAAGTGGATATAATGCATATTGCAAGCAAAGTGTGTTCCAGACTTTTAAAAGATGTCCAATTATTGTAATAGCAGAGCTTCATAGCAAACTTTGTATTTGGGGTGCATTCTCGTTCCTCTTAAGCCCACTAATGATGTGTTAGAAAGACTGGAAATCATCCAAGAGGACCCCACCAGGAAATCATCATTTGTGCGATGACTCTTCCAGATGCTTCCCCAGATGCCTCTCCAGATGGCAGTTCAAAAAAGGATGAACCTGTCCCAGGCACTTCAGAAGGGGAGCTGGTCAATGGCTCCAAGCAGCTGGCTGAAAGGGGTTTGGCTGAAGTACAGCTGTAGCAGGACGGCCCTGAGGTTTTAAGTGAGGAAATTGCAGCCGGTTAGTGATGAGGAGAAGGAACTGCCTTCTGCAATTGATCCAAGAACATGTAGGGCAGAGTAAAGTCTGATTACTCGTGAGGAGGCAGCCTTGTAGCTCTTAATGGGCTGCACCAGAAGCTGACTATGTAAGATGGAGACAATGCTGGGAACAATGTGTACTCCCCCCCCCCCCCGATATTAGGACTACTACCGACCTCCGCTCCTTCCGACAGAAGCTCAAGACCCACCTGTTCCAATTAGCTGGCTTAACTGATTTATAGTCCCACTTTTAACCTCCTGGCAAACATCTTATTGGGTAATTTTTAAGGGTAATTTTAATGTTTATTTGTATTTTAATTTAAATATTGTACAGTGCATATCCTAACTCCTCCGTTTACCTATTTATATATTTAAGTATATCTATATTCTGTATTCATACTGTTTTAATATGACTGTACACCGCCCCGAGTCCTGTTTAGGAAAGGGTGCGGTTTATAAATTAAAGTTATTATTATTATTAAAGTTATTTCTTAGCTGTGTATTTCCTGGTTGTTGTGATTCCACCCTTGCCTTGGATTAACGCTGTGCCTTGACTTTGGATTGTGCCATGTGAACTTTGGACTTGTCTTGCCTCATGCACCCTCTTGTATTGTGGATTTAATTTTGCCTAGCTGGGTTTATCTCGTCTGGGAAACTTTCAAGTGGCTTGTGGACTCACTGGCCATTGCTCTGTGGACTAGCACTGGCCTGTTTTTGGCTGGACTTAATTGGGACAGTTCTGGGTTTTTAGTGAAGGGAATTTACTGGGGAATATTAATAAACCCACTAACCCACATTTTAAGAGAGACTACTTAGCTCAGTGGCTGAGACACTGAGCTTGTCGTTCAGAAAGGTTGGCGGTTCGAATCCCTAGCGCCGTGTAACGGACTGAGCTCCCATTACTTGTCCCAGCTTCTGCCAACCTAGCAGTTTGAAAGCATGTAAAAATGCAAGTAGACAAATAGGGACTGCCTTTGGTGGGAAGGTAACAGCACTCCATGCACCTTCAGCATTTAGTCATGCTGGACACATGATCACAGAGACATCATCGGACAGCACTGTTTTTTCGGCTTTGAAACGGAGATGAGCACGGTCCCCTAGAGTTGGGAACGACTAGCACATATGTGGGAGGGGAACCTTTACTTTTACCTTTAACCCACTTTTGCATGTGTGTGTGAGTAAGCGGGACAATTGTATATTTTTTCATGTATTCCATGTATTGTAAATCCTTAATAAAACACAGTCACGGACGTTCTCTGTGGAACATGAGTAGATAATGTGGTGAAACAATAAGTGTTTCTCATGGGTTCCAGCAGGCTCCATCTCTCACCCTGAAAAACCAAATCATAGTGAATGGGAATTGACACACTGCAAAGTAAGGTACAACAGTCTTCTTCATCTTTATTTCCAGAATGCCTCTGGGCCTCCTTTGGCATTTGTAGAAAATAAAAAGGCCCAGGGGCTGAAGCTCTGCTCAATCTGTGTTCATCTACCCCAACTCACAGCAAAGATAAACACCTTTCTCATACAGTTCTCTTTAATAAGGCTAGGAGTGCAAGAATTACAGCAACTAATCAATGTTCATATATACCAGGGAGTTGAAGTCCACAAGTCTTAAAGTTCCCAAGTTTGGACACCCCTGATATATACCCACATATCCACCTAACACATTGGGGAAGGAGATTTTCTAATTTTTCTTTCTAACAGCCTTCCTGCAATCTCTTCCTCAATAACATTTCCCGCAGAGCTATCTTTTTTACACAGTGGTCTCCTTTCTATTTTACACTGGGAGCAATCCCATCTTTTCTATTTGTGTTTACAGTGGCAGCCATTTCGTTGGGATTACTCAAGACTTGCTCTTAAAATTTTGCTAGTATATCTAATGCCCACCCAAACAATTTTGCTTACTCTTACTGTAGATGACCTTGACAGGTGAGGAAAGATTCTAAGCAGGCATCACAAAGCTGTGGCTACATGCCATGGATTGGAAGAGAATGGTAAAATATCCACCTTATCAGAAAGATGGGAGGAAGAAGTAAGATTCTGTTCTGACCGAGGCTTCATGAGAGCATGAAGCAAACTCCTTGTCCTGACAAAAAACCCTTTTATTAACTTACTGTGAATTGTGCTCCTTCACATCCAGCAAAGTCTTTCAAAAGAGGATTTACAGTCACAGACCTTATCTGGCTTGGAAAGCTGCCAAGCTGATATCTGCAAAACCTGGCAAGGAGTCTCAGAGAGTCACAAACCAATTAAGTGAATTAATTGTCTCCTGCAAACTCCTCTCCCCTTTCGCTCCTCTTTTATTTCCTTTGGGAGGTGCCATTCATTGTCTACCTGTGGCCTTACTCCCAACTCGACCCCTGTTCTTTAGCTGTTCTCTTCATTTAGCAACTCTGCGCATGCGCACACCGGGAACAGGCTCCAGCTGTTTGTCTGCCTCACTGATGTCTGACTCTGAAGGCAGCTAATAACTGGCATACAGCTCTGCCCCCCTCTCTGCCTCTGACACAGAGCCATCTTCAGTCAATGAATAATAAACACTTCAGAAACTACATTCCTCAAACACGAAAAATGAGGATCTCTATTTCTCTTCCAAGGAATCCAGGTCATATCTGGCTCCTGTAGTACTATCTTCTCTGCAGCCTGATTAGCAGAGGAGGTACTCAGCCAGTTCTGACAGGTTCTGGATAACCGGTAGCGGAAGTTTTGAGTAGTTTGGAGAAGCAGCAAATAGGCTGGCCCCACCCCTGCTGCCTCCCAGCTGATCTTCTTTTGTTGCCCTGAACAGGAGAACGGAGCTGGAAAGCAGGTTAGTGGGGTGGGGAGGGAATGGGAATTTTGCAGTACAGTATCATTCCCCTGCCACGCCCACAAAGCCATGGCCACAGAACCAGTAGTAAAAAAAATTGAATCCCACCACTGCTGACTAGGTTGGTACCCAGCAAACATCCTTTAGTTATGAGCAGGGTGTAGTGTTTTGAGTAGTGTTTGCAAGCATTTAATAGTAAGGTGGGAGAACTATAAAATAAGTGGGTGGAATGATTCAAAAATCATTTAGCTTCAGTTGCAATGAAAACGTTAATTGTTAATAGGATTGCTATCCATCTATTTTATGATTTCTCCCTACCAGCCATAAAAAATTACAATTCAACTGCAACTTTGGAAGATACCATAACGGGAGGACTGCACCTCTTGCGGATGCTTTAAAGTAGGTAGAATTTTAAGGAATTCTTTCCGACCTCCACGTGTGCTTTTTGTTATATGATTCTGTTATTAGCTGTTATAAAATTGACTTGCTTGTAAAGGGATTAGAGGAGTTTAATTTGATTTAATTTACATGTAACTGTAATTCTAATTAAATGTACTTCACACAACCGTTCTGTAGTCATGTCCTTAATAATTTTCCACTGATGTCACATTAAACTTGGAAATGTAGTAACCATTTTCAGAGGGTCCCTTGCAAGACCTTTTCAGAGAAGTGCAAACAATCCCAGGATGCAATTTTGAAGAATTAATCACAGTAGGGATTGTCCCCAAGGAAGGGCACTGATGCGCATAAAAACCTAGCAGTTCGAAAGCACGTAAAAAACTGCAAGTAGAAAAATAGGGACCACCTTTGGTGGGAAGGTAACAGCGTTCTGTGCACCTTTGGTGTTTAGTCATGCCGGCCACATGACCACGGAGATGTCTTTGGACAGCGCTGGCTCTTTGGCTTTGAAATGGAGATGATCACTGCCCCCTAGAGTCAGGAACACTAGCACATATGTGCAAGGGGAACATTTACATTTACCTTTAAAATGGGCTGAGTCCATAGCTTCTGTTTGCAAATTAATCAGGTGTTTGCAATAGCATTATGCTTCAGTTTTCACATGTAATTGAACTTTCTGATGCTCTTCTTGGCTTAGAAAAACCCAATCAATATGGGCTTTAAAATGCATATTTTATGATAAAATGCATTTCAGGAAGCTTGCTACAAGTACATTTATAAAAGTACATCTGGAGAAGAAGAAGAAGAAATCAGCAATGCATATTTTTTTCATATTTTTCATTGATTTTTCTGTAAGATAGAGGAAAGAGGCAACAGAATGTAATGAATGAATAAGCTCAGAAGAAATTGGCACAGCCTGTTTTTTGTTTGTTTTTTTTAAAAAAAAACACTGATGTATTTATCACCAGTAAAGGACAGGCCTGGAATTCAATCAGTCTCTGTTTTCTATAACTCCCATCTGTTTCTATGCAAATCGTTGCTTTAAAAATACCCACCGTATTTTTCTTTAAATATTCACCTTTAAAAATATACCTTTGGAAGGTGACTTGTTTCTCAGTCTCTCTCTTTTCTTTAAAGTTCAAGATAAAGAAACGGACGGGAAATGGTTATGAATCAAAGTGACAGAAAACCCATCCAGAGATGCCTTTGAATCAGAAATTATGGAGATTTTAATCCAGGGATGTGCCAATGTATGAAGGTCCCACTCGACTGATTGGAGAATTCCGAGAATTGAAGCCCACGTGTCTCTTTTTATGTGCTTTCAAACTGCTAGGTTGGCAGAAGTTGGGACAAGTCACAGGAGCTTACTCCGTTACGCGGCACTAGGGATTCAAACCGCCAAACTGCCGACCTTTCTGATCGACAAGCTAAGCGTCTTAGCCACTGAGCCACCCTATTTCAAAATATCAAAATGAGCCCGTTTTGGAAATCCACAAAAACTTGAATTCTTCAAACATGTGATCATGGCAACACTATGCCCAGCACAAAGGACAGATTTCACACAACGTGGCTTTGCAAAGTTACTATCCACTGCCTAAAACTCAAGTTGCTTTCCCTCTCTCCGCCCCCTCCCTCCAAAATGCAAGACACTCCATTTCCAGTAGCTGACTCAGGTTGGAATAAACCAATTTGGTTTATAAGGTTAGTTGTCTCCAGATGGCCTCTTTGGATGTTTCTGTGATAAACAAGTTTTTGCTAGAAAACAACATGTGGTGCCTTAAAGTTTTCAAGGCTCTCGCTGCCAGTCAATGGAATGGAATTACTGAAATCTACTCCTGAGGTCTGGATGGTGTGAGAAGAGCCAGACAGGTAATGTTTAAAATACCATCTACTTTTGTAAATGAAATCTGTCAAGGCTCATAGAAAGAAATTGGAGGGGAAAATAGCTCTCTAGTGGATTGCAGCAGAAGCCAGAGAGTATTGGTGCATTTTAAAAGCCTCATGCTGAGAATGAGGAAAAGAAAAATTCTATTATGGCTGTAAAAAAAAAAAAGATAACAGCAAGCAGTGCGCACTACCAAAAGGGAGAAATGCAAGACCGTTATTTTTATCTGCAGAAGAAGAAAAGGGATCTGCTTTGATATTGGTTTAGATCTTCTTTAAAGGCAAGGAAAACCTTCCTGATGGTAGGATCTCTGCCGCGATGGACCACTCGGGCTATGGAGGTTCTGGGTTTTCCATCTCTAGAGCAGGGGTAAAATCCAGCAGGTTCTGACAGGTTCCGGAGAACAGGCAGTGGAAATTTTGAGTAGTTCGGAGAACCAGTAGCAGAAATTTTGAGTAGTTCAGAGAACCGGCAAATGCCACCTCTGGCTGGCCCCAGAGTGGGGAGGGAATGGAGATTTTGCAGTATCCTTCCCCTGGAGTGAGGTGGGACTGGAAATTTTGCAGTATCCTTCCCTTGGTATGGGGAGGGAATGGAGACTTTGTAGTATCCTTCCCCTGGAGTGGGGGATACAAACATCCCTCCCCACAGGGTCTCCTTAAATCTCAGTGATGCCTTGTGAAAAGGGCCAGGGTGATCTCCTCCCGAGTCATCGAGTCAGCGTGCACTGTTATACAATACAATACAATAGTAGAGTTGGAAGGGACCTTGGAGGCCTTCTAGTCCAACCCCCTGCCTAGGCAGGAAACCCTATACAGTTTCAGAGAGATGGCTATCCAACATCTTCTTAAAGACTTCCAGTGTTGGGGCATTCACAACTTCTGGAGGCAAACTGTTCCACTGATTAATTGTTCTAACTGTCAGGAAATTTCTCCTCAGCTCTAAGTTGCTTCTCTCCTTGATTAGTTTCCACCCATTGCTTCTTGTTCTACCCTCGGGTGCCTTGGAGAATAGTTTGACTCCCTCTTCTTTGTGGCAACCCCTGAGATATTGGAACACTGCTATCATGTCTCCCCTAGTCCTTCTTTCTCTTAAGCTAGACATACCCAGTTCCTGCAACCGTTCTTCATATGTTTTAGTCTCCAGTCCCCTAATCCTCTTTGTTGCTCTTCTCTGCTCTGTTCTCTGCTCTGTTCATGCCTTCTCTCCACTCTCCGCTTGGGGATCAGGAGGAGGAAGTCCTTGCTCATCGCCTGAGCCCGATTGCTCCTCATTTGCCCTCTCTCAGTCATCCTGCCCCTGTTCCTCCCTGCTAACAAGCTCAATCCTGAGGGGCCCTTTGGTTGCCTCGTCCTGCTCCTCCCCACATTTCTCCAAAGCCAACGATGCTTCCCCCTCGATCTCCGATTCATCCTACTCTGCAGATTCAGGCTCTGACGGGGGCATGACAGGACAAATGAATGAAAACGCCTGGGGATGGTTTCCTCAACTTAAAAGTTACTACAAAATAGTTACTAGAGGTGTGGTGTATTATTTATGACACATTCCCTCAAGAACGATGTTGTGGGCCAGAGGTGGATAGAGATGAGCCATGGTGGAGGGTCCTCCTGTTCTAATCTCTTTCTCCAAGGCAAGAGTCAGGCAAAAAAAGGAAAAGATCAACAATACTAGGAATGGGATTATTCTTGAAATTCTAATCCTTTTTGGGATTTGGGTGGCCTATTCCCCAGAGCAAGGCTTCACAACTATCTTGTATATAGCATATTTTTCGGAGTATAAGACGCACCTTTTTCCCTCAAAAAAGAGGCTGAAAATCTGGGTGCGTCTTATACACTGAATACAGCATTTTTTGCCTCCCGAAATTCTGCCCCTTCACCAAAATGGCTGTGCACAGACTTTAGGAGCTTTGCAGAGTGCTCCTGGGGGCTGCGGAGGGCAGAAATGAGTGAAAAATGGACTGTTTTTTGCTCAATTTTGCCCCCCCCCCCCAGTTCCCAGGGGCACTCTGCAAGGCTCCTAAAGGCTATGCATGCCCTTTTTTTGACAAAAAACAGGCCCATTTTTGCAAAAAATTGTGCTTTTTTGCTTGTTTTTTGGGGGGCCCATCCCTCAAGAACACTCTACAAGCCTCCTAAAGGCTATTCAAGCCCTTTTTGGGGAGAAAAATATGGGCCCATTTTCATGAAAAACAGGGCGTTTTTTGGAGGTCTGCAGAGTGCAAAACCTTTTTTTTTAAAAAATTGCCTCTTCAAAACCTTGGTGCGTCTTATCCTCCGAAAAATATGGTAATAGGTTATCCTGGGAAAGCAAACATCTGCATTCCATTCAGTTGATGTTTACCATTCTAATACTGTAACTCTTCAGATGATGAAGTATCTGAAAGGAATCATAGCAAGGTTATATAGTGCATAAGTGATTGTATAATAAAGATTAAATTTCAATTGTTAGTACATACACTTATTTGAGAAATACAGAACTCTTTTGAGATGTCAAACAAACCTCAACTTTTCACACATCCTGGCAAGCTTCATCCACCTATCCATACAGTTGTTGTCATTATTTTGCTGTTATCAAATAAGAGATTTAGGCTGCTCCCTGTACAAAAGCGTTCAAGATGATTTGCAAAGTAGAAAACACGTAATAAAAAGAGAATACATTAAAAGCACTTTTTAAAAAGATATAAGTAAAGAGATGAAAGGAAGGAAGGTAAAATAAAACATATTCTATGTAAGCTGCTAAGAGTCTTGTTTTTTTTTTTATTGTGACAGGACAGAAACCTACTTAATGAATAAAAATTGAAAGCAAACCTATTTGTCCAACAGAGAGGGCCTAAATGAATAGGTAAGTCTTCAAAATCAGCTAAAAGATGGAACAGGGAGGATTACAATAGGTGTAATCACAGGCAAACTCCATGCCCTACTTTTCAATGAATGTTCCTCTGTTTGAAGGACTGTCAGAGGCCGTCCTCTATTTGAAAGTGTCCTTTAGTTGTAAAACTCAAGAACAATTCTCTATTTAAAGTGCCCATTTTCAAAAGGCTATCAGGGAACAATTCCTCATTTGAATATGCTCTTGATCTGAACAGTTACAGAGGCCACACTGAACGCCGAAGAATCCCTACATATCTGGTCATTCTTTCAAGTCTTCCCCTCCAGTGATATTGTACTGCTATTTCAATCACAATTATTTGTTAACATGGAGATGACCATATACATCAGTTGCATGCATGCGTGTTCTATCAAAGGGGGCTATTTTTTTCCTCCTCTCTTTACAATGTCATTAAAGATAAAGTTTCCCCTCACACATATGTGCTAGTCGTTCCCGACTCTAGAGGGCAGTGCTGATCTCTGTTGCAAAGCCGAAGAGCCAGCGCTATCCGAAGAGGTCTCCATGGCCATGTGGCTAGCATGACTAAACACCAAAGGCACACAGAACACTGTTACCTTTCCACCAATTTTTAATGTGCTTTCGAACTGCTACATTGGCAGAAGCTGGGACAAGTAACAGAAGCTCACTCCATTATGCCGTGTTAGGGATTCGAACCTAGGGATTCGGCTGAACTGCCGACCTTTCTGATCGACAAGCTCAGCGTCTTAGCCACTGAGCCACTGCGTCCCACAATGTCAATTGCCCCTTTGCTAATGCCCAAAACCACTTAGGGAAATTGCCTTGGGTATTAAGGTGCATCCTTTGAAAGACTCAGCTTAACTGTGTTTTCCTGTAATGTGCTTGCATTAATAAGCAGGGTTATGTGTATTTCTGCAGCTTTTCAGCCTATGCATGGCAATTTTTCTACATTTTAATGAAGTGTTAGTGAAGATGTGTGCTTTTTCTCCTTTGGTATGTTGAACTAGGATCAAGTAATCTACAGGAAGTCTTGAAATGTTCTCGTTATGGCAGTACCTCAACGCTTCCCTTAAGTTAGCTCTGGGATTGGTTTGCTAGAGCTTATAATGAGAATTAAAATTGACCTGGAAAAGTGTGGCTTTCAGCTATGCAAGAATATAAAAGGGATGTATGGAGGTGTAGAGACCATCCTGAGACAAACATTGGTTTCTAAAGGAAGTAATCAAGTGATCTGGTCACACTGTAGATTGTGAAGAAGAAGAAGAAGAAGAAGAAGAAGAAGAAGAAGAAGAAGAAGAAGAAGAAGAAGAAGAAGAAGAAGAAGAAGAAGAAGAAGAAGAAGAAGAAGAAGAAGAAGAAGAAGAAGAAGAAGAAGAAGAAGAAGAAGAAGAAAGCTTAAATAGAGGAGGAACGAGCTGAATTTCATAAATAAGGGTATAGTAAAGGTAAAGGTTCCCCTTACACATATGTGCTAGTCGTTCCCAACTCTAGGGGGCAGTGCTCATCTCTGTTTCAGAGCCAAAGAGACAGCGCTGTCCAAAGATGTCTCTGTGGTCATGTGGCCAGCATGATTAAATGCCGAAGGGGCACAGAACACTGTTACCTTCCCACCAAAAGTGATCTCTATTTTTCTACTTGCATTTTTACATGCTTTCGAACTGCTAGGTTGGCAGAAGCTGGGACAAGTAAAGGGAGCTCACTTCGTTACGCGGCACTAGGGATTCGAACCGCTGAACTGCCGACCTTTCTGATCGACAAGCTCAGCATCTTAGCCACCGAGCCACCGCGTCCCTAATAATTATATGATGTATTTGTATATGTGTGTATTTGTCACCCATAAATCTTGATGGTTTTGGAGTTGAAAAGTCTTCTTACTCATGTAAAATCATCATAATGTTTTAAGCATTTCTTTATCAATTTAAAGGAAGAATTTGCTTTCAATGCACATTTCATGTAGAACTACCAGTACATATTATATTTTAACACTCTTCCTATTTTTCTGATGAACTAAAAACTAGGTTTAACCATGTGGAGATGCGGTTAGCATTGAAGTTCTCTCCAGCTAGTTTCTGAATACCACCTCCATATATTGTTTTATATAAGATGTTGCAATTAAATAATAATAACAGGGGGACATTTACATTTCTCTAGGTACTGTGCTGAAGTCCTGAAAGTTGAACAAATTGAGTTAGAAAAAATTAGAAGGAATGTTTAATTTTATTTGGGGGTATGTACATGGGTATAGACAATGGTCTACTGTTCCATTACAAGTGTTAATTAGTTTAGCCAAGGTAGAGTCATTTTGCTATAATTAGTTGCTGCTGCTGTAAATGTGTACTTATTTTGCACATATTTAAACCTTAAGTCGATGATCACTCACAAGTATACTTCAGATTTTTTATTTCCATTTAACTCTACTGATTGCAAGTCTTTCCTCTACAAATGTGTCCCTGTGTGTCTTAAGACTTTTAATTCTCTATTTTATTTTATTTTAGCCATCTCAACAAATGACTTTAGATGGGCTACAGCATAAAATATAAAAACAACTAAAACAATACCAATAAATTTATATACCTTGTGGCCCACCAGCCGTCAGCGGAGCTGGCAGCAGAGTCAGACAGTGAGGAGGTTGGGGAGGAGTCATGGGCCAGTCCTGGAGGCTGGGGAAGGCTCGAACAAGGGCTCTGCGTCAGAGGCAGAGACGGGACCGAGGCCATTTGGCAGTGATCAGGTGCCAACAGAGCTAGACAGAGATTCTAGAGCGAGATTCGAACAGCTTGACTCAATGGTCAGATATGGGAGATTCCATTTTATACCCTACAGTGAGCATCTCTGCATTTGTGGAGAGGCAGAGGTAGAAGACCTGACTCACATCCTATTGGATTGTTGCTTGTATAAGGGTGTGAGAGGCAGTTACCTTGGTCCATTTACCAAATGAATGAGCCATTGGGATCCCCACATCAAAACAACTTACCTTATGTGCAGCCAGAACCTGAAAATGACATTTAACACAGCACAGTAATTAAACAAATTGTTTCGATTGAGATCTACATATGTAGGACTGATTGGGGTAGATTGCAGGGGTGACACCAAAATATAATTTTATCATATTTTATCTTTATCATAAATTATTGTATTCCATTCCAATTTCATTTTAAATCATATTTTATTCCAATTTCATTTTAAATTGTATTTCATCAAATTCCATTTTAAATGGCTTTTATCAAATTTTAGTAATAATTTATTTCTGGAACTGTGCACTTTGATATGGCCCAAGGGCTAATCCATAAAGACTCAATGTCAATAAAACCCCATCTGAGCTTCACTTAAAACTGATTTCAGCTTATATCACCAACATGCTAGAACAAGTTTCCTTCAACACCCTTCAGATGTTTCGGGAACAAAACACATTCTCAACCAAAGACCATCCTTACTGGGGTTTTGGGGAAGACATAGTCCCAGAATATCTGTGAAGCACCACACTGTAAAAGAGGATCAGTCTGTGATTACTCATTTAGTACAGCTTTCAATCAAGCTATCGGCTGAGAGAAATGTTATGAATTGACAAACTTCAACCATTATGGTTAAAGTCATAAAAGTTGAGAACTGACAAAAACAATGGTGATATCTATTTAAAAACTGAATTTACATTTGCAGCACTGAATGTTGTGACTTCCTTCTAGTGACTGCTCAATTCAGATAAATCCAGAGATATCTGGATAGCTGTAGGGTATGCAATAACCTGCCAAAGGATAAGAAATGCTGAAGGACAATGGCAATAGATAGGAAACCAGTGTTTATCAACCTTGGCAACTTTTAAGATGGGTGGATTTCAATTCCCAGAATTCTCCAAACTCGATTGCAGAAAACACGACTTCAGCAAGAGTGGTCAATGGCTGGAATGCACTACCTGACTCTGTTGTTACATCCTCACCTCTGTAACTTTAACTTTAAACTGTCTGTTGACCTCACTCCATTCCTAAGAAGTCAGTAGGGGCGTGCCTAAGTGCACCAGCATGCCTAACGTCCCTGTCCTACTGTACCCATTTCTTGTGTTCTTATGCATGTTTATTCTTATCCCTGTTATCTTGTACATGAGTGACAAACTAACTAAATAAATAAAAATTAATTCTCCAGTCAGCATGTAAACACAAATTACTCCCAGCAAGGGTCACTCAATGATTAGTTTTTGTTTTGAAAAACAATGTGCAAATGCCAAGGTAAGAAGATTCAATCCATTAGCATTGCTGTGGCTTTAAGGGGTTGTTTCCTGTTTCGTTTTCGACTTTCTTTTGGGTAGCTTTGCCCTTTAACAGTTTTTCTTTATTTCTCTTATCGCTCTCTTCTTGTTTTCCTTCTTCTACTCTTCAAAGCCATTGCTGTTTGTCCTTTTTGTTATCAACCTTCTTTTCATTTGATGCTGATCACCTCCATTTCTTCAGTCAGTCTATTATATCTATATTAGATAATATCGTGACTGTCATCATAGACATGGACCCAGAAATTATCCCAAGTTAAATAATATCAGAGTTCAAACATACAGGAAAAGCTTCAAAAGTTATGACTAACTCATTTATTCCAAGAACCCTGAAACTATTTTTAAAAATTCAAGATAATAGACTAGCTTAAATTAAAAATTAACTCTCTAGCAGAGTATCATCAAAGGAACCATTTATTTAAATATGCTTTAAATAATAATTTCCCAAATGGAAGATGTTTGATGCAGAACATCAAAAACCAAAACAGAAACAAACCCAAGGAACATATTTGAGTAACGTTCTAAACTCGGTAGAAACAGACTGAAAATTGTTTGACAGAGGAGAATGAGTAAAGCATCCCACTGCTCCAGTATACAATTTAAATAGGAGCTCATTTAAATCCAGATTTGCTTTCTTAATTCTTGTTGGAAGTGCCAGATAAACCAAATTCTGCATTGTCCTATTCCTCCTGAATTCTCTATGTGTTTGTGGATATTCTGAATAAATTTGTTTTGGCCCGCCAGTGGAGCTGGCAGCAGATTCGGACAGTGAGGAGGTTGGGGAGGAACATGGGCCAGTCGTGGAGTCTGGGAAAGGCTCTGAGGAAGGCTCTGTGTCAGAGGCAGAGAGGGGGCCTGGGCCATCTGAGTTATCAGCTGCCTTCGGAGTCAGGCATCAGTGAGGCAGACGAACAGCTGGAGGCTGTTCCCAGTGTGCACATGTACAGAGTTGCCAGACAAAGGGAACAGCTAAGGAACAAGGGTGGACTTGGGAGTAAGGCCACAGGTGGACAGTAAATGGCTCCTCCCATAGGGAATAAAAGAGGAGCTAAAGGGGAGGGTGTTTGCAAGAGACAATTAGTTCATTCCTGCATTCTTGCCAAGCATTGCGGCGTCTGAAAGATATCATCCTGGCCACTCTCCAAGCCTGATGAAGGTCGGTAATTGTGAACTATTTTGAAAGACTGTGGGCCAGGAGTTTGCTGGAGAAGAATTCACTGTGAATTAAATAAAAGGGGTTTATCGGGACAAGGACTCGGCTTCATGCTGCTGGGGAAGCCTAGGTCAGAACAAAATTAAATGCCAATTGTCCTACTCTGTCCCATGAATAACCATACATTCTCCAACCTATCACAGAACTTCACTTTCAAACAACAATTGCCACACTCGGCAAGACAGTTTGCTAAAGAATACAATGGTTCAGGGAGCTTCTTAGAAAATGAGCATGGATGTTTCTAATCAGCTACTGAAAATAATAAAAGAACCTTTGGTCGACAGGCAGAAATAAACACAAATATAATCAATAATTTTTCTAATCCAAAGGACTAAAAAACATTTGTTGGTAATAGGAAAAAAATATGCCTTGAATTAGACATTCTGCATTGTATTACATTCCCAGGAGGAAGCATGATAACTCCATCTCACAACGATCATCAAGAAATCCAATGTCTTAATGCAATCCGACTTTTCAAAGTGGAACAGGTTAACGCAAATGGACTTGAAAATCAGCAAAATCCATTTTTGGTTTCATTGCCTGGTGCAATCTCTTAATGTAGGAAATGAAAGCCAGAGAATGCAAATGGAAGCTGTTCAAATTAAATTGTTTTAATTATTCAGTGCAGCAGGCGCACATGATGCATTGGCAGATTTTCCTGACTTTCACCATCTCTTGGTTTCTGTCCAGAGTGCTGATCATTGCCAAGCGTAAAATACAACTTCATTGTTAGCAAGTTTCATCAATAGAATCCTAGGGCTGCCCATAAGGGACGCAGGAGGGGTAATTACCTTCCAGCCTTGGCAATCTCTCTCCCCTTTTGATCAGGCCACAGCAAGGAGCCTGAGGAAACAGTATAGCAATGACCAAAGTTGGAAAGAAATGGGAGGGACGCCATCCAGAATTATTGCAAACTCTTGCTAGAGCACATGTTAATATGCATCCTTGTACTCTGCCTTTCTGAATTGTACAAATAAAAGAACGCCAGGCCCCCAAAGGGACGAAAGGAACCTGGAATATTGCTCAGCGGGAGGGCAGGTTGTTTAACTCCAAGCAAAATATAAAATCACTATGGAACTGAAAGGTGTGTTGAAGATATGAGCATTAGTGGGTGCGTTCACGCCTCTGAAAGAGTTAATTTTGGTACTGTGTTACATGCACCCAGCTGTGGCTTATTGGCTTAGCGTGTTGAATTGAATCTGGCCACCTGCACCTCAATAAATCACAGTTAAATGAAGATCCTTCAAAGTGTGATATTAGCCATCACTAATATCACAAAGTATGATATTAGCAATCCTTGTTTTCCATTTTGATGATTTAAAGCCAGCCCAATTTTTTTAAAAAATATATAATAATGTTTTGGACTGGATGAGGGTCGAGATGTGTCCAATTTCAGACTCAACATTAAATTGCTACTTTATCATACTGGGTACGTCTAGTTTAATAGAAAGAAGGACTAGGGGAGACATGATAGCAGTGTTCCAATATCTCAGGGGTTGCCACAAAGAAGAGGGAGTCAAGCTATTCTCCAAGGCACCTGAGGGTAGAACAAGAAGCAATGGGTGGAAACTAATCAAGGAGAGAAGCAACTCAGAACTGAGGAGAAACTTCCTGACAGTGAGAACAATTAATCAGTGGAACAGAAAATGCCTCCAGAAGTTGTGAATGCCCCAACACTGGAAGTCTTTAAGAAGATGTTGGATAGCCATTTGCCTGAAACGGTATAGGGTTTCCTGCCTAGGCAGGGGGTTGGACTAGAAGACCTCCAAGGTCCCTTCCAACTCTACTATTGTATTGTATTGTATTGTATTGTATCATGATGTTTTCTTTGCTTTTGGACCAAGGAATCCGAGTTTCTCGCTAGTTTATTTGATACTTTTCAATGCCTGCCACAATAACGATGTTATGCTAGGTTGTTTTGCTCTAGTTTTTATCTTTTTTGGTAATATTCCAGAAGTTTAAAATCCCAGAAGATATATATTAAAAACATAAACACCTAGATGAAATACATATATCAGAATAAGCTTCTCAGATATTCCTTTAACCGTCAGAGACAATAAAAAAAGCTCGTTTTACGGAATAATCCTTCTTTAATAAATTCACACTTTCCGCAGACCTCTGTGATGTGGCCCTGCTGGTTAATGGCCACGAGATAATTTGAAATTGAAAGACTACTATCATTATCTTAGCTGTAGAGATATGTGCTATCTGTACATCAATTCTTAATAAACAAGGTTTATAAAGTGAAATAATAAATCACATGCATGAAGAAAGCCAAGTAAATGATTAATGTTATTATTTTCTTCTTAGAATTTGATAAACCTATATATCTACTTTGATTCTTCTCTGCAGGGCTCCAAGCAAAGCTGGATTAATTTATTATGATTTCTGTAAAATGTTCTTTTAGCGGAGAAAGTCTCCGGTACTTTCGTAAGAAAACAAAACATTTTCTTCAAGTATGATATGAATCACTAGTTGCAATGTGATTGCAATGATAAGACAATCAAAAGAAAGCAGGGTCTTTTTGTACATAACATTTTGCCACGTTTTACCATGTTTTTTTTTAAAAGGGCATTTAAAGCAAAAATCCCTACATAAATGAAAAGGATCTTTACAGAACAGGTAGCATATAATCTGTACAGCTTTTATAAGAAAGGTTACTAAATGACAAAAGAGTTGGGCGAGAAAGGAATTGGGTAAAATTTGACCAAAAAAAAAACCCCACCCACAATTTAAAACTTAACATTTTAAATCCTGTTCTTTCACCTGGAATGTATCAGTATTATCATCGCCTTTTTTGCAATATTCAACATGAAGCTATATTTTCCCCTTCAGCCATCCAAGACCTATTTTTTAATTCTTAAAAGCCCTGTGAGACAAACATAGTTACGTAAAAAAGCAAACACATATAAGACCAGTTATAGTTCATTAAATATGCTTTTAAAGATATACAGGTGAAACTTGAAAAATTAGAAGATCTAATTTCTGGTTTCACCTTTTAAGTTGCATTACTGAAATAAATGAACTTTTGCACGATATTCTAATTTTTCGAGTTTCACCTGTATTGCATTGCCTCAATTGTTTTAAAACTCTGAGCAAAAATGAGAAACACAAGGTCAATATTTGATGTCAGTACTGAAATCTTACCTTACACTATCTCTGGCTTTGTTTGCAAAACCTTGATGGGTGGGTGTCTCTCCTAGTAATTTTTATGTACTTGGCAGCATGCACATTTAAAATCCAAATAGATTTTGTGTTCATCATACAATCTTTAACATTAAAATAATTTCAAAAACCTTAAGGTTTTCCTCTATTATACCTAGATATTCTGACGTAAAAAGATGTATTCATTTGAAACATTTATTAATTCCAAAAAGTATATAATAGACACATATATACAAATTCTTGGGTATTAATTACATTTTATTAATGTAATACAAATCTATGGGTTTTTCCATATGAAATTAAAGACTAGTACAACTAGTTTGCTATAGTATATTTGAGATGTACAGGTGATTGCAAGATAGTTGTATCTTTCATATTTTATATTTACATATTTAGTACATTGTTTTTATTTACATTACTAGGCATATGCTATAGATAGAAATTGGTTATATGCACTGTACATTTAATATTGCATTTATGACAAGGCAGCTTTAAGCCTTCAATATAACATTACAGATCATGCTAAATTATTGAATTGTTCCAATATCTTGTCTACATTAGTAAATTTTAACTGGAAGAATATTGATATTAGAGAGCAACTCAAAATTATAACAAAGGGATGTAAAAGTGGCAAAAATATTTTTTTCCATATAACAGCTGGTTGGGATAGCACTTTTCCTGAGTTATACAAAGAAATCAAGACACAATTCCAAGGAAAAAGAATAAGTATACAGAAAATATATCCTATGGCCAAAATGATATCAGCTATCTTAAATACCCAATTTTTATAAAACAATACTGGACAGAGTCCCCCTTTGTTTTTGATGTACTCGATGGTGGTTTTTTTTTTTTTTTCACAGCATGAAATATTGTTCAGTTTTGAAGAGGAAGCAATAATGATCCTAACAAAGCCTGAAAATCAGATCAAATGGAATTAACATTTTTTTCATTTCTCCAAATACATTTAGCACAGTAAAACAGATCCATTTTACATAAGAGAAATTCCTATGCAAATTATACAATTTAAAAAGTACAAATCCATGTACTCTATATCTTATTTTCTTTTTAAATGATTCATAAAATTTTCACTCTCACTGCATTTCCGCTGGTTGGTTTGTTTTTTTCCTTGAGGGTGGGGAAGGTTTATTTATTTTATTTGACACAATCTGACAATTTAAAAATAATAATGCACTGAACGTTGAAGTATCCTTATGTTTAAGAATCATTGAACCCTAAGAATCTCCCTTTACCTTGCAAACTTACGGGGGTGGGAGGAAGTGGGGGGATTCCAAATCTTTTCCTACTGGTTCTATGAGAGAGCATTTTGTGCACGCGCAGCACTCAAAGACCGCCCTCGGTGTCAGCGCTGGTGAGCTGAGCTGTTTTTTTAGCTCAGCTGAGATGCAGAAATCCGCTCTGCCACGCAAATCAACCAAGCTAAAAAGAAGGGAATATAGTACAGGGAATGATGGGGGCAGGACGACGGGCTCAACCAGAGGTGGTGTTTGCCGGTTCTCTGAACTACTCAATTTCCACTACCGGTTCGCCCAAACTGGTCCGAACTGGCTGAATACCACCCGGGGGATGGGGGTGGGTATTCTGAAAAACTAAATGTCATTTCCGTTATATGATTAAAGTCAAGAATCTATTGGAATATATTGGCTGTGAATGACTTTGCATGGTATATTAGTCGATGGATGATAGGATTAGAATTAACACAGATACCTATAACGTAGCCCCCTCAGATCAGTATTGATCTAAAGCTCTCATAAACTGAATCCTCTTTGTGACTGTGCATCTGTGTTACGATAATAACAGAACTACTCTGCTTTGTTCAATAAAACTGTTAAAAAGCATGCATTTGAAGATGAGGAACTCCAATGGAACTGGAATATGTTTCACAATCACTGAACAAAATGTCTTTAAACAAGAAACTTTTAAAATATCTGTGCAGCCTATGAAAGGCCAGAAAAAAATAGTGCTATTGCCTGTAATAATTATGTGTTTTGGCATCTATCCATTCAGAAAGGAAGTCAACATATACAACCACACTAAGGCATTCAAATAAAGACTTAAAGGCACACATGAAGAGCTCCTATATTGCAGTGGAAACATTAACTGCTTGAGTCTGTTAAATTGGACCCTTCAAAAGATTAATGGTTGATGAATATTTTAGAAAGCCAAATCATTTATATTATTAACCAAGTCCTTTCACCGAATTCCTTCAATAGGTTGCTGCTAAACATACATGTTTTTATATAATTTGGCTCTTAATTAATCAAGAACTCTGCATGATGGTTGCAAGAGAGTACATTTGAGACTTCATCAGTCTAATTTTCTAAACCTGATCAGCACACAGCAACTCCATGCTTATATTCTAAGAGCTGAGGTATACCCACACTCATACCAAATCACATTATCAAGTGCCCCATCACATTATAAATTCAACATAAGGCAGTAGCACATCAAAATATATTCTTCATGGATAAAGTAAGATTTTAATTAGGAAAAATATTGAAACAAAAAGATCTACATGCACAAAAAGGTTTTAAACCATTAGCTTAGTAATACATTATGGCAAACCAAACTTATTTCCTATTCTATAGTCAATATGTTTTGGAAACTCTAAAGTCAAATAACATAGTAAACATTACCTGCACACGGCTGAGTAAAACATCCGAGGATCTCATTTGACCACGCAGGTGGCATTATTTTCAAGTTTTAAATATTGTGTTCCATAAAAATCTACTCCTGGATTTCATTGTGTAAACAAACTTTCTATTAAAAGGACTCAAAACATCCTGTGTTTGCGAACAAAATAAGTGTGCAACCACCTCTACGTGACCTTCTTCCCTAATTTATTTGTACTCATTTTCAATGCAAGACTGATTATTCTTATTAGCTTGCATGCACCTCAGACACTACAAAATGCTTCCATCAAAATGTTGAACATAATTGACTAGGAATAAAACTGATGGAGACAACACAATCAGTCATTAGATCCCAATGAACATAGCACACTTTATTCATTCGCATGGTAACTCAATTACCAAAGAAAAAAGGGACCATAATGAAAATAAAATTTAATTTTCTGTAATCAATGAACAAGAATATTTCTTTTTTAAGCACACAAGATTTTCCCCTGTACTCTCATTTCTTTGGTAATCCAATAGCTTCTTGCTCAACAGTAATATAGAAACTGTAGACAATTGTGTGCCAGCACAACCACAATATGGAAACTTGATGTCACAATCAGAGCCACACTTTGTAAAAAACACTTTTTATCTCTTGTAATGGTTCGGAGCATCTGCAAATGCAAACTTCAATCTGTAGGCTTCAGCAAGGAGAACGCTGATGTCTTCGTTTCCCCAGTGCATCGTAGGCAAATTCTGTAAAAAGATTAGTAGTTCCTTGTGGGAAGAAAAAGAGAGAAATAAATCAAAAGATATATATTTAGTTAACTTCACTGGCTAGTTTTGCAGTATCAATCTAAAACTTCAAGATTGGATTCACCAAATTTGAGTTCTTTCTAGATAAAGGTTCCCCTTGCACATATGTGCTGGTTGTTCCCAACTCTAGGGGGCGGTGCTCATCTCCGTTTCAAAGCCGAAGAGCCAGCACTGTCCAAAGACTTCTCTGTGGTCATGTGGCCGGTATGACTAAACGCCGAAGGCGCACGAAACACTGTTATCTTCCCCCGAAAGGTGGATCCTATTTTTCTACTTGGATTTTTACCTGCTTTCAAACTGCTAGGTTGGCAGAAGCTGGGACAAGTAACGGGAGCTCACTCTGACAGGAAGCACTGGGGATCCAAATCACTGAACTGCTGACCTTTCTGATCAACAAGCTCAGCGTCTTAGCCACTGAGCTACCGTGTCCCTTTTTAGATATCTACACGTATATCTGTAAAAAGCACAACTAAAAGAGTGAGCATGTCATTTGTGATTCAAAATAAAATATCCTGACAACCAAAGAATTTAGGGCCACATAAATAAAGCAGCAATTCAGAACAGAAGAAAGCCAGGCAAAATTCTATTTAGGTCTAGTTGAATGAGTAAAAAGAGAAACTCAAACTCATTGGTTAATGACAAAAACTGTTTCTATAATTAACCATCTCACACTCGGAGTGAACTAATCTTCCTGTGCACCCAAATATTGTTATGTGTTAATTTCATATACAACTAGAATTGATCTACAGAAACCTTCTTCTAACATATTGTCCAGACAATATGGAATTATGGAATATGTACTCATTTAGTATTAATTAATAATAATTTAGGGTGAAAGTTGGAATACCCTTGAAGGAGAGCAGGTTGGAAAGAGTACTGTTTACAACATTATTATCTAACCTTTTATTTATCCAATATACTGTACATGAATAGTATATCAGTAAATATTTTTTCCAGGATAGCTGCAAAGTATAACAACACAAAGGATCTTTAAATATCAGTTATTTCTACAAGCATGCTTGACAAGGAATGCTGTGTGATCAGTCCAGTTCAAAAATACTTGTGCATCCCTAAATAAAATAATGTTTAAACCATGCATACAAACACCATCATATCTTTCTCCTGATGTCAACAACTGCTCCAAAGATTACACTTAAGAACCAAGAGTTAGAAATATGAAGAAAACAAATATTGCCAACTTAAACAGTGGGAAATAGATTTTGTTTCGCTACACAATTCATGCTAGCTTAACTGTTGCTCACTATCTGCTTTCTCAAATGGCTAAGCACTTTATTTCTAAGAAAAAAAATTGTTCTTAGGAATAAGATATAACAAAACCTGTAGTAATATCAGCCAGATTTATTTTAAAACTATGAAAAGCATTCGTAAAATGAATTCTCTTAAGACTAAGCCAGCTGTTAATAGATAGATATCCTAATGTTGACATGGAGTAGCTGTAAAAGAAAACAAATAATGTGTGTCAGCTTTATTTATTATTATTTATTACTTGAACTTATTAGTCGCCCCCTCTCCCCTCAGGGACTCGGGGCGACGTACAAAAGTATTATATAGCGTACAGAGGAGGTAAGAATAAATAAATAAGTTACAATACCTAAAAAAGTTAAAACCCCAGTGAAATTAACCCTTAAAAACTAAAATTACCAATTAAAAATGCCCTGGGCTGGAGAGATTGTAGTATTATGCCAGGTCAGCTAGTCGAAACAGGTAGGTTTTCAGCTTCATACGGAAGGAGCGAAGGTCGGTTGTTGTCCTGATGTCTGGGGGGAGGTCATTCCAAAGGGTGGGGCCCACTACAGAGAAGGCCCTACTCCTGGGTGTCGCCCTCTGGCACTCTCTGGAGGACGGCACCCGGAGTAGTCCCTCTCTGTGTGAGCGGACGGGTCGCAGGGATGTATGGGGCAGGACGCGATCCTGCAGGTAACTAGGCCCTGTGCCATGGAGCGCTTTGAAGGTGGTAACCAGCACCTTGAAGCGCACCCGGTAGGCCACAGGAAGCCAGTGCAGTGTAGAATATTAAACCAAAGTTTGAAGTAATGCCAATAAAACTATGCTATTGTAATGAACTGCTGCCATGGTTAGTAACAATTGCACAAAACATGGATGTTTTTTTCTGACATATATGCAGATAGGTATCTCTCTGAAACGAATGGGAAAGTATATGCCTCATCATCACTATTCTTTCCGCTCTAGGCGGAAATGATGGCGCTAGCCAAAACACCAATGAACACCAGCGCATTCTGAAAGATTCAGAATGATGACCTTCACTAGGGTTTTTGACAGATTCAAGGCCAGTTCCTCCAGTGTCGGGAAGGATGCACAGAGGGCGAAGAAGAAATCTGTCTTGGGATGGAGGAACAGATCTAAATTTGAATTTATAACCTTCCTTGCTAGGGTCTCCATTGACTTTCTGGAAAACCAGCAGAGAAGATTGCAAAGGCCAAAACACATGACCGCAGAGAACTCCCGGCCACCAGTCATAAATGCGAAGGGGTTTCCGAGCATATAAAATGGCGGCCATGTGACCAGGAAGATGGTGTGACTTTTGTTTTGTGTCGATTCTATATATTAAAAATTGGTATATATTTTACGGAAGTTTTATTTCTCCTTTCTTCCTTTATTCTCTCTCACACAAGCCCACACATGTGGTGAATAAATCAAATTTTGTGTGCCGCACTGTATCGTATTTATCAAACAATCCACAGATTTCATAGAATTTATTTTTATTCTTGTATACTAAAGTCATGCTGCTTTTAAAAATGTTATTATCCTTTAGAACAATTCTATATTCTGACCTGGATTTGTGCAGTATTACTTTTTATGTCCATTTTCCTCTATGCTACTTTTGACAAGGTTAATTCTAAGCATCCAATGAATCAGTAAAAGCAGGTCTTTATAGGTGATTTCTTTGAAAATTCTGTTACTAGTTGGGGAGGAAAAATCCTAGCCAAAATCTGGATGACCTAGCACCAAAAATAGAAAAATAAGTGATAGTTATATTTGACTCAACTGTCAACTAGGACTGACAGCTCCCAAGAAGAAGGCGACATTTTGACAGAGCAAACATCCATTAAACTTTCAGCCAAAACAAGTGACTGCCTTAAGAGGCAGAAAGAAAAGCTAACAAATGAAGGGGTTATTATTCACCAAGTTAATATTTCAAAAGGAATACAATACTATACGATTAAAGTGGTGCAAGCTTAGCTGGAGTTAATTAACATTTCTATTTATTAATTTTTAATTCTATGGGACTTGTGAGAAAATTTTTATAAAGTTGACATTTGAGGTTGGTACTTTCCTTTGGAACAGGTCAGTTTTTTATATAATTAAGTTATTAATTAGAAAAATCTTTTAAAAAAAGGTAATGAAAGTCAAATTGAGCAAAAAGCCAAGGAAAGTATTTATGGCCCTAATAGTGTCTGCTTACCCTTGACTTTCAGTTCAGTAAAACGGAGGTCAGAAATAATAATGCCCTTGGGGGGGGGGGGGGAATTATTTGGGTCAATTATTTGATCTGGCAAACAATAAATAACTGTAAAGCTCGCAATCCCTATATGAGTCAAGCAGCTGGATTCTCCTACTAAAGTAGACATTATTATTATTATTATTATTATTATTATTATTATTATTATTATTATTATTATTATTATTATTATTATTATTATTATTATTATTATTATTATTATTGCATCAAAAGAATTGTATCACAGCAGCCAGTTGTTTCGCCGGATTTGGCATTAATTACTAGTCGGGCCCCACCCAGGGGCCTAAGACGTCGTAACTTATTTTCGTAATATGTGTGCGGATCCAAGCAGTGCGGCCTTTTGCATTTGACTGATGGTGATTTTGTCAATTTTTAACTGTTTTAAATGTAATTCCAGTGCTTTTGGAATAGCACCCAGTGTGCCGATTACCACTGGAATTACCACTGCTGGTTTGTGCCATAATCGTTGGATTTCGATTTTTAAGTCCTGGTATTTCTCGATTTTTTCATATTCCTTCTCGGCGACCCTGCTATCACCTGGTATTGCGATGTCTATGATTGTAACCTTATTTTTCTCAACCAGTGTGATGTCTGGTGTATTATGAGCCAGTATTTTATCCGTTTGTATGCAAAAATCCCACAAGATCTTGACCATCTGACCCTCAACGACTTTTTCAGGCTTATGTTCCCACCAGTTTGTTGCTGTTTTAATATTATAATTTTTGCACAAATTCCAGTGGATCATTTGTGCCACTGAATTGTGCCGCATTTTATAGTCAGTCTGCGCAATTTTTTTACAGCAGCTGAGTATGTGGTCAACAGTTTCATCAACTTCTTTGCAGAGTCTGCATTTGGCATCATCAGAGGATTTTTCGATTTTGGCCTTAATGGCATTTGTGCGGATAGCTTGTTCTTGCGCAGCCAGGATTAGTGACTCTGTTTCTTTCTTTAATGTACCTGTTGTTAACCATAACCAAGTTTTTTTACTGTCCACTTTATCTTTTATTTTTTCCAGAAATTGACCATGTAATGCTTTGTTCTGCCAACTCTCCATTCTTGATTTTATCACATCTTTTTTGTATTCTTGTTTCTTCTGTTGGTCCTTCAGTAGATTTTTGTTCTTTACTTCGATTAATAGATGTTCTTGACTTTCTTTTAAATAATCAGCCAGTGCATGTTTTTCTTCTTCAACTATTTGCTTCACTTGTAATAGTCCTCTGCCACCTGATTTTCGGGGCAGGTATAGTCTATCAGTGTCACCGCGTGGATGTAAACTGTAGTGCATTGTCATTAGTTTCCTGGTTTTTCGATCCAAAATGTCCAAATCAGCTTGTGTCCAGTTAACTATACCAGCTGTGTATCTTATAACTGGTATTGCCCAGGTATTTATGGCCTTGATTGTATTTCCACCATTATTATTATTATTATTATTATTATTATTATTATTAGTATTAGTATTAGTATTAGTATTAGTATTAGTATTATTATTATTATTATTATTATTATTATTATTATTATTATTATTATTATTTTATGAAGGGGATATTATTCACCAAGTATATATATATACACACACACACTAACCGAAACAGAAGACTCAAGAGCAAGTTTTTTAATTCAAATGCTTCTTAATTGGTGAAGAGAATATCAAGGATGCGTCAATAAAATTGAATACTGACATTCATTGGTACAACAGTTCTCTAAAAAGGGGGCATATAATGGCAAAGGCTGAATAAAAATTGATTTGGCATTAAAAGAGAAAGATTTTAATGCAAAGTGTGTAGGATAGAGGGAAGGAAAAATGTGATGCCTATTTATAAAAATGAATTAGATTATTTAAAGGTAAAGGTTCTCCTCGCACATATGTGCTAGTTATTCCCGACTCTAGGGGATGGTGCTCATGTCCGTTTCAAAGCCAAACAGCCAGCGCTGTCCAAAGCTGTCCGAAGCTGTGAGAAGTAACGGGAGCTCACTCCATTACGCGGCACTAGGGATTCGAACCACCAAACTGCCGACCTTTCTGATCGACAAGCTCAGCATCTTAGCCACTGAGCCATCGTGTCCCTTTGAGATTACTTACGTAAGTACAAATAAAATAAATGTAAAATTGTAAATGTAGCACCCTGGCTTTTAACCAAATTGTAAAACCCAGCTGTAGAAAGCAGAATGCCATTTATAACAAGGAATTGTACCTAACCTCTTTACCTCAGGTGGCAAAACAAGACATATTTACATTGATTATTTTCCATCTTGCTGTTACAGTGTAACAGTTTAGCATTTAGTGAGTCATAAGAGAATAGATTTATTTATTTCTTAGATTTTTAGACCGCCCCTCTCCCAAAAAGGGACTCGGGGCGGTGTACAGTCAATATAAAATCAGTCATAATAATTAAATACATTTAAACTACATTTAAGATACATTTGGAGGGGGAGATAGGCTGTACTAAGAAATAAATAATTCTAATCTTAAAACATCACAATTAAAACCCCAAACCCTAAAATAAAATAAATCCCTGGGAGGTAAAACTAAGAAAGTGCCAGGCCAGCTGATTGAAACAGGTGGGTCTTTAACTTTTGCCGGAAGGAACGGAGGTCGGTGGTAGTTCGAATGTCTGGGGGGAGGTCATTCCAGAGGGTTGGGCCCATCACAGAGAAGGATCCTAGCAGACGGCACCAGGAGGAGCCCCTCTCTGTGTGAGATGCAATTTTTTTTAAAAGAAAAAAATAGTAAATCCCCTTTTTCTGTCAATTTGTCTGAAAAAAAAAACAAGCATGTGTCACTTTATTCCCTATTATTTACTTTATACCGCAAGGGTTCTCCCTCTTTTTGGGGGGGAGGAGGGTGAAGATTGATTTGCTCCCATCAGTAGTTTTGATTGAATTTGCTGCATCCAGGGTGTCTGTGATTTTCATTTTTATTTTCACTAGAGGCTACAAAATGATAAAGTCAGTAATTGGCATTGTTATTCAGATTCTACTGCAGAAAGAAACCCCAAAAAGAAAACAATTTTCTTTAGTGCAAGGCCTCTCCAGTGGCAGCTATGAATTACCAAGAAAAAAAAGAAAAAAAAAAGAATCACTGCTAAGACATTTACTTTGGATAGCTTAGGTCACCCAAACTGCAACTGTCAGAAAATCCTTTAGAAAATGGAAAAAAATATCTACAATTTGAAACGGAGCAATTCTTTGGTGATCATTATTAAAACAACTATAAATAATTTGAGTCGGGGGGAAAAGTTATTCTGAAATTCACAAATGGATCACAGATCTGACTATGAACATGACCTAGAAATTAATTAGAATGTACTTAGAATTAATAAGGGTGGGAAGGGACCTTGAAGATCTTCTACTCCAATTCTCTGCTCCAGCAGGAGACCATATGCCACTCCAAACAAATGGTTGTGCAATTTCTCCTTGAAACACCTCCAGTGATGAAGCATCCACAACCTCTGGAGGCAAGTTGTGCCACTGATTGTTCTTACTGTCAGGAAATTTCTCCTTAGTTCTAGGTTGGTTCTCTCTTTGATAGTCTTCCATACTTTAAATCTTGTACTGCCCTCAGGTGCTCTTGAAAATAGGTTGCCCCCCCCTTCTCTGTGACAGCCCCTCAAATATTGGAACACCGCTATCATGTCATCCCCAGTCCTTCTCTTTCTTAGACTAGGCATATTATCCAGTTCCTGCAACTGTTCATCATTTGACCTCCAGTCTTCTAATCATCTTTGTTGCTCTTCTCTGCACTCTTTCTAGAGTCTCAAATCCTCTATTGTATCATGGAATTGGGAAGAGTATTCAGTGCCATATAAAGCAAGTGTTTGTCTAATACCTAGAACTGCATTGGCTTTTTTTGGCAGCTGCAGCACACTGGTGGTTCATGTTTAAGTGGTTGTTCATTAGGACATCTGGATCCCTCTCAGAGTTGCTCTTGTGCAGATTCCACAGTGGGGACAATGCAGTACTTCCACAATATGAAATGTGCCAGGACTACTTATTAGATTTCAAGCCACACGCGACGAACTATACGTTCCTTACTTCAAAGATTCATCTTTGGAAATGCAACCTTTAAAAGTCAAATTAGAACAGCTGAGTCATAATTTCTTTGAAGCATTTGAAGGAACTCGTGCTTCCGGAGAACTCTTAAACACACAGCAGAATCTATTAAATCTGCCTATACTGTATTTTGGGTAGTTAATATGTTTTCACCCTTCTTAAAAGCATCAAATTAAGAAAAAAGCAAAAAGATGAGAAACGATACATTAAATGATTCATTCCATTTATTGCACAGATCTTATATACAGTGGAAGCTCGGGTCACAAACGCTTCTTGACCATGACGAAATTGAGTGCCGTCCAAAAAAAATCTGCTAAATGTTTCACTCTGTTCACAAACATATCCTTGAGTGGCGATCAATCAGAGCCACCGCGATTTCCCCTTCCGCTCCATTTTTGTTGGTGCGTGCATGCTTCCAGTCACAATCAAATCAGGTGCCGACTGAAGTCCTGGAATGGATTAGGGTTGGGACTGGAGGTTCCACTGTATATGTGCATTTGCTGGACAGAACAATACAGTGTGTGCAATCTAAGAAATATCCTATGGACATGGGATTTTGAATCTATTATCTGATCATTAGAAAGTATACAGACTAGGCTTAAAATAACAGAGAAACAACTCTTCAACTTGTGTGTTTTTTTTTAAATAAAAGATATGAATGAATTCCTTCAGGATTGCCAGAGGCCCACAACTTAAAAAAAACCCAACTAGAACTCCAGACAGGAATACAGTACACAGGGATTCCAAAAGTAACACAAAAGCAGTATTTATGCACTACAACTGCAGAGGGAAGTGGATTGTCAGTTTTGCAGGTACTTTCATGTCATCTGTTACACTTTGCAAGCTGCCATTTTACATGCAGCCAATTTAGCTACAATATAGATAGTAGTAGACTATCTTACCAAAAGTTTTTTTTTAAAAAAGTTAGAAGGAATGCTATTCTTGGTGGCTGGACAGTGTTTTTTTTTTTTAAGAGTGCAAGGGTGCATACCAGTGTCTGCATTTCCTGTGTCTGATGAGGAGAGCACATCTTTCTCCTTCTGTTCTGGCCACTTTATACAGACCCAACTGAGAGCGTTTTAACAAACGGCATCACTGTTTGGTTTGGTGGTAGCAGTGCCTCAGATAGAAAGTCCATACAGAGAGTGGTAAGGACAGCCGAGAAGATTATAGGAAGCTTGCTTCCTGTTAGTCAAGATACTGCTTATAAGCACTATGTGCTTAGAATTCAAAGTATTATTAGAGACCCCACACACACATTTTATGGTCGGTTTCTCTTGCTCCCCTCTGGGAGGAGGTTTTGAAGTATTTCTAGCAGGACTACCAGATTCTGTTCCCTATGCCATCCATCTGGTAAACTCCCAAGATTCGTTTTTCACAGTATGTAAATGTATACAGTACATCCAAACTAGACTGTGATGTTTCGCTGTGTTATATATGCGGATATATGCTTGCTTATTTATTTATTTATTTATTTATTTATTTATTTGTGTGTGTTTGTTTGTTTGTTTGTTTGTTTATATAGTAGAGGTGATGAGCCTTTGAGAGCTATATGCAATGAAATTTCATTTTAATGTATGCTGATAAGTGTACATTCAAAGTGACAATAAAATTATTCTAAGTCTAAAGAGCCATAAAAGTTTTGAACCTGATTGAATTTTCAATATTTCTGCATAAGTATGACTTAAAATGAGATCTGTTTGCCACACGTATTAAAACTAGCCAAAGAGAACCTAATTAAAGAAGTCGAAATTATCCTTGTTCATTTATTTATTAAGGAAAATGAGCCAAAGCTTTGCATTTGTATTTAGCAAAAGTATTCAAACTTCTAAGACTATCTGTGCTCACAAGTATATTATCAGAGAACGCTGAACATCAGTAGTATGCAGCTTTGGATCAAGTATGTAGGTTGAATTAAGTCATATTTATGCAAAAAGATTGAAAATTCAAAAGGGATCACAAACCTTTAAGCACCGCAGAATTTATATGAACCTCATAAATGTCATGTATAGCAAGGCATCCTGACCTCTGAAGGGATATTCATGTTTCTCCGAAGGGATTAAGAGAAATAATTCTGCCTGCCAAGGGCATATGGGAAGCATTAGCTTAAGAGAAGGCTCTGGGATGGTAAGGAATTCCAAAGTTAAGTATTTATCTTGCTGCAAATATAAATTTAGTCCCCAGGAAGAAATGTCAGATCATTTTATCATTCAAGGTTCAGGATTTGCTGAGTAGCTTGAAAAAAAGCTCATGGAGACTGGCAAAAGCTCTGAGAAGAGGCTTTAAACTGGCAGTTTAACCCAAATAATTCTTTTTTTTTCAGAGCGAATAAAATTTGTCACCTACTGAAATGGTGACAAAGGGATGGAAGACATTTTGCATGAGTTATTATGTAAATTATTCAGGTATATGAGATCTGCTTATATTCTGTCCCTAATATGTAAATTAATGACTTCTGTTGTATGTTATCACTTGAGATTAGTTGTCTTGCTCAGAGATATGTATTTTATTTCATAAACTATATTTTAGATTTACACTTGCACAGGTAACTAATCCACCATTATAATATATGTGTTATTTATTGATTTATTATATAGGTTATCTCATCAACAGGTAGTCTTCTATTTATGGCCACAATTGAGTCTAAAATTTATATTGCTAAACAAAACAATTGTTAAGTGAATTTGGGCCAGAGGTGGTATTCAGCCGGTTCGGGCTGATTCAGACTGATTCGCCCAAAAAGACTGAAAATTCAAAAGGGATCACAAACTTTTAAGCATCACAGAATTTATATGAAGTTAATAAATATCATGTATAGCAAGGCATCCAGACCTCTGATGGAATATTTATGTTCCTCCGAAGTGGAAGTGGAAATCGCCGGTGGAAATCGCGGGTGGGCTCTATGCCATCCTATTTAGGCATGCAAAAGGGGATCATGTACCCCCCCGATACGGCCACCATCATAAATATGACTCAGTTACCAAGGGTCTGAATTTTGATCACATGAACATGGGGATGATTCAACGGTCATAAGTGTGAAAAATGTTCATAAGTCACTTTTTCACTGCCATTGTAACTTCAAACAGGCATTAAATGAATTGTTGTAAGTCAAGGACTACCTATATTTGAATTTTACATTTTTGCATTTAAAAAAAAACTTTTTGCTGCTCATCACTGAATAAACAGTATTTTTATCATTTCAGGTGCTTTATTAAAAACACCTCAAGAGGAATTTTACCCATTTTTGGCCTCAGTAGTTTAGTTTTATTTCATTTTTGTCTTAAATATCTCCCCCACCAGGACAATCCCAGAGGACATCTCTAGTGGTGGACTGCAATTTTTTTAACAACTGGCTCCCTGCCCTAATGACTGGCTGGGTGGGCGTGGTTGGGTGGTCATGTGCAGTAGTGAGACTTGAATTACTTAATTAGTTCTCTAGCTGGGTAGGTGTGGCCATGTGACTGGGTGGGTGATGTCACTCATCACACCCAGCCACACCTCCAGGCCACTTGCCTCAAAGGCAGAAGTAGGATTCAGCCGCTTGGGACTAATCCCATCACTGGCTGGCCCCACCCATTTTACAGCCTGTTTTTTGGCTGTTTTTTGGGCCATTTTCAGACTGTTTTGGGGCCATTTTCAGCCATTATTTAGGCTGTTTTTTGGCCCGAAAAATGGCCCAAAACAGGCTGAAAAACAGCTCGGAAAATGAGTGGGGGCAGGGCCAGCCAATGGTGGGATTTGCTGGTTTGCTGAACTGCGTGAAATCTTAACTACTGATTCACCTGAACCGGTGGGAACCGGCAGCAGCCCACCTCTGGATATCTCCATTCATTATGTAGTACATCTCCTGGAATGGATGACATCATAAATAAGCAAATATTTGAATAAAGTTAGGTTGGTTAAAATGAAATCAAGCAGGGTAGGACAGTGGTTCATCTTGGGATGAAGTGATTCATTCCAAGTGATTTCATTGAAGTGATTTCTGGAGACAAAATTTGCCAGCACAGAGGGAATAGTAACATGTATTTGCAAAGAGTGCAAGAAAACATGATGCCTGCATCATCATCAGACCAGGAATCCAGTCCATTTAGGATAGCTGGAATCCTTCCAAATGTGATACCAGTTCGTTTATTTCTACAGGTTCCCTGATGATAGGATTGTAGTGCAAGTTGGCAAGAAAAAAATGTTCTCTTGCTGAGTCATGCTGATAATTCATGTTCTTCTTCTTCTACATTTATATTGCTATCATATTAATGGATGATGGGAGTTCGGTTGTGATCAAAGCAAGTGAAGAAAAGTGGGAGATAAACTACATGTCAGAACAAATACTGCTTGCTTCCTTATATCCTAGTCTAAGATTTCAATTAGAAACGGTTCTATCAAGATAAAATTATAGATTTAATATATTTCTCTCCAGAATTATATTATGGTCTTACAGGCCTTGCTATCTCTATACATGAAGCTATAAGTTATTATTCTTGCTAATATTAGAGCAGACTTTATAGAATTACATAGAAGTGAAGACATTTTGTTTCATGTTTTACAAGGACGCTGGCTATCTTAATTATTTTAAATGGTTCTTCATAACTTTTTGGGTAGCTGTATCAAAGTGTCTTCAAAATAATAACTCGATTTTTACCATTTTAAGAGACTGTATTATAAGAGAGGCCTTGTTGGGGCATATCTGTGTGTGTGTGTGTGTGTGTGCTTCCGTGCTATAGTTGATGATTGATTGCCTGACTTTGCCTAGTACATGTATGTATATATTCCTTGTAGATAAACCACTATTTAAAAGACAAGCCTCTGTTTAGTGTATTTTGCTCCTGGGTTGTCTCAAATAGCCACACTGTGTGCACTTTGACAAAGCGTAAGTTCTTTCTATTCAGCAAGATAAAGTACTGAATATAAACATGTGAACTATTTTAATTTTTTAACCAAAATACCCTCATATATATTAGAAACAATACTTTCTTCTAACAACCTTCCCTTGATGCAGCCAAGATAAACATTCTCACAGTAAATGGGAATGTTAGCAGCTACTTGTTTGCCCAGTGAATTTAAATTATCAGACAATCAAGCTGACAATCAAACTTCATAGACATGTCAAAGAATAGGAAGGCAGTTTCTGGAATATATTCCACTTGTGCACTAAAATATTTTTGCAGTTTGTAGTAGTGTTAGAACAGGCAGAAACCAACCATTCATTTCTGAACAGGTTGGTTGTTTGAATATGTTCAAATAGCAACAAAAGCCTGTACTTTTATTAAAATGTGCAGTATTTGCAGATTTAATAAATCTGGCAAAAAATATGGAAAACTCTGCCTATGATTAATGCCACCAACTTGCCTCTTGGTCTCTGTGTACACTAGTAAGGCAAAAGAATAAAGAAAAAAAATCTCTAATCCTTAACAGAGAACTAGGATAAAGAGTTCTGGAGAAAAGAGGTACTGAGAAAGAAGAGAAAACTATCAGAAAGCATTCTAGAACATCATGTTTGTAGAAATATTTCTTTAAAAAATAAATAGATATATTAATGTCCCCAGCATTCAATTGGCTTTCTTCTTTGCTGAAGATTCTTTAAATCCATGTAACTGTATTCAATGGGTTTCTTTCAATTAATGCTATTGTTCACATTAAATAATTTCAGATTATTGTAGCTATTTTTCAATTAGACCGATATTTACACTAGCTGTAACCTGCCTTCAAATATTAGTACAAATGACTTGCTCCCATAATAAACAGAGAAGCTATTTTATTTTTCTAATTTAATTTGAAAAATATTTTGTTACTAGCTTAGCTTATTGCAAATTTACATATAATTTATTTGATTTCTTAAAAAACAAACAATGTTTAAATTAGTTTGGGATTAAATTTATCTTCATATTCTGGCTTTATAAAGACATTTAAAAAGCATCCCTTCTCCTCTTTTGGAAAGAAAATCCATAAGGAACACTACTCAAAACTGCAATTAAATAGGAATACAACTATGTCCACCAATACTAAAACATTCACTGAGATTCTAAAGTAGTTCTGTAATAATTCCATTCAATCACAAATCTTCAACTGATTATTATATATATATATATATATATATATATATATATATATATATATATATATATATATATATATATATATATATATATATATATATATATATATATATATATATATATATATATATATATATGCTGGTTTTGTTGTATTCGGGTCTTTTCCCGTGTAAGGTTGACACACACACACACACACACACACACACACTCACACATATATATATATATATATATATATATATATATATATATATATATATATATATATATATATATATATATATATATATATATATATATATATATAATTTGTTTTCGTAGATTTTCACGGGTGTAGGTATGCTGGTTTTGTTGTATTCGGGTCTTTTCCCATGTAAGGTTGAGATTGTCTTTGCAACGTTTCGGCAGGATCTCACCTGCCATCTTCAACGGAGTTGCCGTCTTTCTGTAAGTCTTGGTGGGAGGGGATGGGGTGCTGGCTTTGTTTCAGTAAGTGGAATGATTGGTTGTGTGGTTGTATCATGATTGGTAGATTGGTGCTGATTGGTGCTGGCTGTGTGTCCATTGTTGTTTTGTATTGTAACGGCTTGGGTGGTGGGTGGTGTTCGTTTGTTGGCTAGGGCTGGTTTCCAGATGTTTGGTAGGCGGGAGGTATCATCATGTTTGTTCATGTTGTGGGGGTGTTTCTCTATTTCGATGGCTTCCATGATTATTCTCTTGTGGAGGTGTTCTGTTTTGGAGATTAACCTGGCTCCTTCAAAGTTGATTTCATGTCCTGTAGCTTTAAGGTGCTGGAAAAGGGAGGAAGTTTTTTCTTTTTTTCTTACTGCATTTTTGTGTTCTGTGATGCGTGCATTTATCCTCCTGTTTGTTTGTCCTATGTATATTTCCGGGCAGATTTTGCATGGTATTTTGTAGACTCCTTGGTTTTCTAGCTGGATTTTGTCTTTGGGGTTTCTTAAGATGTTGGCTATTTTTTGGTCAGTGGTGAAGGCTGTCCTGATATTGTGCTTGTGGAGAATTTTGCTGATTTTATCTGTGGTGCCTTTGATGTAAGGGAGGAGGGCGATGCCATTGTCCTGTTCTGTGTCTTGGTTTTTTGGGGGAGTCTCCTTTTGGATTAGGTTGGTGATTGTTTTTCTTTGGAATCCATTGGAGATTAATACATTTGTGAGTCTGTGTAATTCAGTTTTCAGGTGGTCTTTGTCGGCTAGGCATTTGGTTCTGGAGATGAGGGTCTTGGCTACAGAGTTGATCTGTGCAGGGTGGTGATGGGATTGTGCATTTAAGTAGCGGTTGGTGTGTGTTTTTTTCTGGTAGATGGTGTGTCCTAGGGAGCCATTGGGTTTTTTGTAGATTAGGACATCCAGAAAGGGAAGTTGGTTGTTTGCTTCTATTTCCATGGTGAATTGTATTTTGGGGTGTAGGCTGTTGAGATGTGTGAGGAAGTTGTCCAGTTTTTCTTTTCCGTGTGGCCAAATCACGAAAGTGTCATCAACATATCTAAGCCAGAGTTTGGATTTGTGTTCAGATTTGTCTAAGGCGTTGGTTTCAAAATGTTCCATGTATAAGTTTGCAATGACAGGTGAGAGGGGTGATCCCATGGGTGCTCCTTCTATCTGTTTGTATCTTTGTCCATTATGGATGAAGTATGTGTTGGTTAGGCAGTGGTTGGTCAGGTCCAGGATGTGTTTAGGGGGGTTGTGTTTTTTCTGGATGGCTGTCAAGGCTTCTTTTATGGGCACTTGGGTGAAGAGGGATTGGTATCATGTACCAATCATGATACAACCACACAACCAATCATTCCACTTACTGAAACAAAGCCAGCACCCCATCCCCTCCCACCAAGACTTACAGAAGGACGGCAACTCCGTTCCCATTTTAAGCCCACGCTTGAAGATGGCAGGTGAGATCATGCCAAAACGTTGCAAAGACAATCTCAACCTTACACGGGAAAAGACCCGAATACAACAAAACCAGCATATGTGTGTGTGTGTGTGTGTGTGTGCGTGTGTGTGTTTGTGTTACAACCCCTAGTATGCCCAAATATGGGAGGGAGCTCACTCCTCCCTCTTTTTGTCCTTCGGCTCATCACAGAAAACCATCCAGGCAGAAACCCATATTTTTATTTTTAATGTTGCCTTTATAGGAGGAGGAGCTTCCGGAGGGAGGAGGAGGAGGAGCTTCCGGAGGGAATGGAGGACTGCCTCTGAGCTCTGCTAAATGCGGAGGGTTTCCTGACGGGCGGGATGCTGCCGACCCTCATTTCCACCCTGAGGGTCGGGGATTTTTGGCGTTAAACATCCTGGCACCTGCCTGGCCCCAAGTTGGCCTGTCGGGTCGGCCGGGCAGCCAGACAGGAGGAAGATAGCGGCGCGGCGTGGCAGCTGGCGTTTTAAACCAGCATGGCGGCCGGCGCTCTCAGAATTGGAGTCAGGGCGGCAGAGCGGCAGAGCGGCGGCAGAACAACGGTGCGCCAGAGCAGCGGAGTGGTAAAAATTGGACTGGAGGGGGGCGAGAAGGCTGGAGGAGGTGGATGACAGCGGTGGAGGACAGCGGCGGTGGTCTGGGTGATCTGCGCGACTGCGTGATTGTGCGACTGGGTGGTTTTTGGCCTGTGATATGAGAGCGATGGTGGCAACCCAGGAGAGCCGAGCGGCCCAAACTATGAACTAACTATGGATCGCTGAGCTCGAATTTGGCCGGTGATGTGTGTAGGATGTAAGGCCCGAGGGAGGCCCGAGAGACCTAAGGCGCCTAAGGGATGAAGGAAGGAGGGTGAGGCCTGAGGCGCCGGAGGAATCAGAGTTGAAAGATCGAGGGAAGGGCTGCAGGAAGGCCGCAGGGAGGCCGATGCAGCCCTCCCGGGCCCAACAACAACACCTGGGTTGCCAAATGGACAGAGGATTCTTTTCACCTAGGGCAGGCCATAGACTCGGAGGCCTGGAACATCAGAGGCCCACGCAGAAGGTCAGACCCGGTGTTTTGCTGTGCTCGCTACTACCCCCCCCCACTCACGCATTTACCATCTACTTACTATGGGCTATCAGCCCTACCATCTACTATGATTTACCATCCATTGCAAACCACTTCTTAGCTGCAATTCTTATCCACCAGCTGGCTACTTTATCATACTTCCATCAGCCAGCATTTCCATTCGGATATGGACTATTTTCATCAGCCTATCCCCCTGCCTGACTATCTTCTTGCCAAGACCATCCCCTTAGTGGGAACTGTGGCCACTGATACATCTACAGCTCCCTCTTGACGAACTTGGCCCTGTCTAATCATGTTATATACGAGGCTAGACCTACTACAGCTACGAGATTCCCCCCTCTCGCAGCTATGGCCTCCTGCCCTTTCAAGGGCCCACCTTGAGGACGGGTTTATTAACCCAGAGAGGTGGAGGAAGCGCATGTTAAGGGGTTTTTTAATTAAATGTTTTTTAAAAGTTGTAAGGGGTTATAAGGATGGGGGGGAGGGGCTGTAGGGATGGGGGGGGGGAATCGGTTAGGAGGGATGGAAGAGCCAGGCACCTAGGTGTGGTCGAAAGAGGAGGGAGCGGAGTGGGGGAGGAGAGGGAAGATAGCATTCCTGTGAAGGGCACCTTAATACCAACGGTCGTGGGGAGGGGCAGGTGCGAGGACAGTTTAAGAGCACGTAGTCGGTTGGGAGACCGGGGTTTTTGGTCATTCCCGGTCGTTTGTACCAACCCCTGCATACTAGGTGGTCAGGATCTACAGACCCAAGGCCTGAGACTGCTGTTATGCAACGCGAGGTCCGTTGTCAATAAGGCCCCCCTCATCCACGATCTAATTTTGGAGGGGGAGCCGGACCTCGCCGGAATAACCGAGACCTGGTTGGGCCACGAGGGAGGTCTACCCCTTGTGGAAATGTGCCCTCCAGGTTATCGAGCATTTCACCAGCCTCGGGCCCAGGGAAGGGGCGGTGGGGTAGCAGTGATTATCCGGGAAGACTTAGAGCCGAGAGAGTTCACCGTGCCGCAGACATCCGGGTGTGAGTCCCTCGTCGTGAGATGGGGCCCAGGGAGGCAGTTGGGCCTGCTGATAGTATACCTGGCTCCTCGCTATACTTCAGCGGCCCTGCCCGAACTCCTTGAGCTGATCTCATCGGTGGCGGTTGAGACCCCTAAACTTTTAGTGATGGGGGATTTTAATCTGCCGTCGATGGGAGAAGCGTCTGAGGGGGTTCGGGAGTTCATGGCTTCCATGACAGCCATGGACCTGACCCAGTTAATTCAGGGCCCTACTCACGAGGGAGGCCACACCCTGGACCTTGTTTTTGTCTCTGGCCAGTGGACGAGTGATCTGGGAATAGGGGATCTAGACACTATTCCCCTGTCATGGTCGGATCACTCACTTCTCCGGCTGGACTTCCCTGGTGCTACCCCCCGCCGCGAGGAGGCGGAACTGGAAAGTATTAGATGGTTCCGCCCCAAGCGCCTGATGGAACCGGATAGGTTCCAGACGGAACTTGGGCCACCCCCTGTGGACCTGACCCGCCCCCGAGTGGAGGACCTGGTAGACGCATGGAATAGTGCGACTACCGGGGCCCTAGACCGGGTGGTGCCTTTGCGGCCTCTCCTGCGGCGACGAACCACCCTGGCACCTTGGTTTACCGAGGAGCTAAGGGTGATGAAACGCCACAAGAGACGCCTAGAGAGTCGTTGGAGATCCTCCCGTTCCGAACTTGACCGAGCACAGGCACGACCCTATTTGAAGACGTACCTCGTGGCATTAAGAGCGGCCAAACGTCAACATTGCGCCGCTCTTATTGCGTCTGCAGATAACCGCCCTGCCGCCCTGTTTCGGGTGACCCGTTCCCTCTTGTTTGAGAGACCACGGGAAGCCCCACTACAGGGCAGAGCAGAGGAGTTTGGGAATTATCTACAGGACAAAGTCGCTCAAATTCGGATGGGATGGACCCCTTTCAGTGGTTCAGTAGAGACGCCCGTTGCGATTCTTGAGGGACCGCTTTGGGAGGAGTTTGACTCGGTTGCCATCGAGGATTTGGACAGGTTGCGTGGACGTCTGCGACCCACCACATGTTTATTGGACCCGTGTCCCTCCTGGCTTGTACTGGCATCCTGGGAGGTTACGCGCGACTGGCTCCTGGGCCTGGTGAACGCCTCGTTGGGTGAGGGGTCTCTACCGGCCGCCTTGAAAGAGGCGGTGGTGAGGCCCCTGCTCAAGAAGCCTTCCCTGGACCCAACGGACCTAGTCAATTATCGTCCAGTCTCCAACCTTCCTTTTTTAGCGAAGGTTGTAGAGAGTGTGGTAGCACAGCAGTTCCCACGTCACCTGGAGGAAAATGATTATCTAGACCCGCGCCAGTCTGGCTTCCGACCCGGGCACAGCACGGAGACGGCCTTGGTCGCATTGGTTGATGATCTCTGGAGGGCCAGAGATAGGGGTTGTTCCTCTATCCTGGTCCTATTAGATCTCTCGGCGGCGTTCGATACCATCGACCATGGTATCCTGTTGCACCGGCTAGAGGGGCTGGGAGTCAGGGGCACCGTTTTACGGTGGTTTGGCTCCTACCTCTCTGATCGGACGCAACGTGTGTTGACAGGGGAGCAGAGTTCGACCCGGAGGCCACTCACATGTGGAGTGCCACAGGGATCGGTGCTCTCGCCTCTCCTGTTCAACACATATATGAAACCGCTGGGCGAGATCATCCGTGGTTTTGGGGTGGGATATCATCTGTATGCTGATGATACTCAGCTATACATTTCCACTCCGAACCACCCCAATGAGGCCGTCGAAATGATGTCCCGGTGTCTGGAGGCCGTACGGGTCTGGATGGATGGCAACCGACTAAAACTCAACCCTTCCAAGACGGAGTGGCTGTGGCTTCCGGCCTCCCGGTTCAACCAGGTACTTCCATCTCTGGCCATCGGGGGCGTCCAACTAGCCCCCATGGAACAGGTGCGCAATTTGGGCGTCCTCCTGGATGCCCGGCTGTCCATGGATAACCATGTAACAGCCGTGGCAAGGGGGGCGTTCCATCAGGTCCGCCTGATGCGCCAATTGCGCCCCTTATTGGACCGGGATGCCCTACGCACAGTCACCCATGCGCTAGTGACGTCTCGCCTGGATTACTGCAATGCTCTCTACATGGGGCTTCCCTTGAGATGCACTTGGAGACTACAGTTGGTCCAGAACGCGGCCGCGCGGGTGATTATGGGGAGGACTAGATTCTCCCCTGTAACACCTCTCCTGCGCGAGCTGCACTGGCTTCCTGTGGTCTACCAAGTGCGTTTCAAGGTTTTGATTATGATCTTTAAAGCGCTTCATGGCACAGGGCCTAGTTATATGCAGGATCGCATCCTGCCCCACACATCCCTACGACCAATTCGCTCACACAGAGAGGGACTTCTCCGGGTGCCGTCCGCCAAACAGTGCCGGGGGGCGACACCCAGGAGCAGAGCCTTCTCTGTGATGGGCCCAGCCCTGTGGAATGACCTCCCCCGTGACATCAGGATTACTTCCGATCTCCGCTCCTTCCGTGTACAGCTGAAGACCCACCTCTTTCAATTATCTGGCCTGGCTCAATCGCAATCGTAATTTTCTCATTCCTCCTAACTGTTTTTTAAATTGTTCTTAAATATTAATTCTTAACTGCATATTGGGTTTTTACAATTGGGGTATTTTAAAGCTGATTTTTAACTGTCTAATGATGTAATTTGTTTCCTCCTCCGTGTATGTATGTATGTGTGTTGTGTATGTATGTACGTTTTTGTGCTGTTATTTATCTTTTATGTTTTATGCTCCATTGTACGCCGCCCCGAGTCCTACTCGGAAAGGGAGCGGCTAATAAATCCAAATTTATTATTATTATTATTATTAATATTTGTGTTGTATACAAACACATACCTATTTCCCCGGCTTAGCTGATAAAAGGAGGAGAGCCTGTGGTGTAGTGGCTAACAAATCTGCCTAATATGTAACACATCCCAGGTTCAAATCCCAGTAAGGGTAAGGCTAGCTGATGAGAGCTAAATAGCTTGAAATGGATCCATACTACTCTCCCTTTATTTATTTATCAGCACAAATACAACACAAATATAAAAAGGCAATGTTAAAAATAAAAATCTGGGTTTCTGCCTGGATGGTTTTCTGTGATGAGCCGAACGACAGAAAGAGGGAGGAGTGAGCTCCCTCCCATATTTGGGCATACCAGGGGTTGTAACACAAACACATACCTATTTCCCTGGCTTAGCTGATAAAAGGAGGAGAGCCTGTGGTGTAGTGGCTAACAAATCTGCCTAATATGTAACACATCCCAGGTTCAAATCCCAGTAAGGGTATGGCTAGCTGATGAGAGCTAAATAGCTTGAAATGGATCCATACAATTCTCCCTTTATTTACTTATCAGCACAAAAACACACACACACACACACACACACACACACACACACACACACACACACACACACACACACACACACACACACATATATATATATATATATATATATATATATATATATAAATTGTGCTGTATTTGTGCTGATAAATAAATAAAGGGAGACTAGTATAGATCCATTTCAAGCTATTTAGCTCTCATCAGCTAGCCATACCCTTACTGGGATTCGAACCTGGGCTGTATTACATATTAGGCAGGAGTCTTAGCCACTAAGCCACAGGCTCTCCTTCTCTGTGATGAGCCGAAGGACAGAAGGAGGGAGTAGTGAGCTTCCTCCCATATTTGGGCATACCAGGGGTTGTAACACAAATACATATATATAATTATGTGCCTCAATTTTCTTTTCAATAAAGGGAAACAAATGTCTTTTTAATGATGAAGGCATACAGTATCCATTAAACATTTTGCATATCAGTGCTTGATTGGGTTCTTGGTATTTTCTAACTATCTTTGCTAATTTAGGTGGTTCTTGCGTTCTTGCTTCATTTTCCTGTAATATTTATGCTGAAATGCTCATAGAACTAGAAAATCTATCTGATGTAGCTGTATGTATTCATTTTCACTTCTACAATAGAAATTCTCTTTTGCTCCTCAAGTATGTTCCCAAATGTCTTCTACCCTCTGAAGCAAGTTTTAAGAATAGGCAAGGGAATGTAAGAGCAGGCTGAATCTGTTCTTCTAGTGGTTTTCATTGAATTGGTTTTACCCCAAAAGTTTTAAAAGTTTAGCAGTTAAAATAATAACTCTTTTGATATAAAAATATTTCACAAAAGTCATAACAGGCATTGTCCATTGATCAGACTGGTTTTAGGATTTAAAAAAAAGCTTTCTGCAATAACAGAGTGGATTTGATTTAAATCAAGTCAATTTAAATCACAATTTAAATCACTAATAACAAGGCTTGATTTAAATCAACTCGATTTAAATTATTATTTTTAAAGAGCAACTGCCATCTCTGTCCCGCAGTGCCTCCTCCTCTGACCTGCTGTTGACTCACCAAGAATCCCAATATTGCAGTATATACAGCCTCCTGCTACATAACCAAGCTCCATTTCATGCTGAATAAACTAAATTATTAATGTATCTTAAATAGAAAACTCTCTTTAGATAGATGTTTACTCCAAAAGCATTTTATTAAAATAAATCTGATAGAAATTTTTAAAAAACCTGATTTTAAAAAAATCATCGATTTTTATCCATCCTGTGCAATGACTAAGTAAATGTAGACAGATTAGGGAAAAGGTATTCTAACTAAATGAGTAAAATTGAGCTGGATTCTGATGTCTGGCACAAAAATAAAATGGAACTAAGAGAGCAGCATACGAAAAGGAGAAGCTATCATCAGTTCAAAGCAAAACATCAAAGTAAAGATCTCAAAAAAGGGTTTTTCTTTAAATAATTAAGAAGAATGTACTATTGAATACAGTCGTATTTGTCATGGTTCTACATTACATTACATTACGACAAGAAAGTTACACGGTTACTAAGAAGGACATAGCTTATTTTCAAGAGAGTTGGAGGAAGCATGACCAAACTCAGGGTTTTTTTCATGCCATTATTATCATGCCTTAGTAATGGAATTTCATAAGGGATCTAGAAAACATCCTTTCTGTTTTCCTCTGCCCTGCCATTAGTTATTTTCTTTCACAGCAAATCCTTTAAGGAAGAAAAAAAAATGAAATAGCTGCACAATACTTTTCAGTTGATAGCATTTGCAGCCTTGTGCCTCGAAGCATCTGAGATTCCAGCGCTTTGCAGCTGTTACCATGCTGTGAAACATTCAACCTTCCAATATGATTACAATATTCAGATGAATGCAAGAAAGGCCTCTTATTTATTTATAATCAGTAATGTACACGTGCCACTGCAATCATATGAGCATAGATACCCCGTTTCCCCAAAAATAAGACCTCCCCGAATAATAAGCCCAATCCGGCTTTTGAGCACATGCGCTAAAATAAGCCCTCCACCGAAAATAAGCCCTCCCTGAAAATATTGCGACACAGCAGCAGCCATGAGGTGGCCACAGTTGCTGCCTCCTGCACCTCAAAAATAATAAGACCTTCCTGAAAATAAGGCCAAGCGCTTATTTCGGGGGGGGGGGGTCAAAAGAAAATAAGACCCTGCCTTATTTTCTGGGAAACACGGTACTCACAAAGGAAAACCTTCTTTCCATTTTTAAGAATACAGAAAAAAATGGCATTTCAAGCAATTCCAATTCTTAACTCCCTAATTACAATGACTTATAATCTCCAAAATTACATGCAAGAGCCATGGATTCAGTCCCAGTTCATTAACTTTATTGAGTACCGGTGGACTTATTTATTATTTCTAGATGATCCTCTCTTGCAAGGTTCCTGAAGGCTGCAATTGAAGCAGGAGTATTATGTATGTGGTCTTTAGGATTTCTGAAGAAAAGATGGGCCATAAAGGCAGAAAGCATCTTCAAACTTTTCTATAGCATTTTCAGTCTTCTCAACTATTGGCCCTGCACCATGGAACATGCTCCCCCAGGGAAATAAAGCGCCCCCCTCATTCTTCTGGCCTTCTGTAAAACATGGCTCTGCACCCTTGGCTGGGGCACTCAGATGAACATATAGTTTATGGTAGCCTTTTTAGCACCCGCTCAATCCCATTTCTCATCTAAGTATTTTTTTTTAGTAAAAAGAGAAATTCTTCAAAATTGGCATTTTGATAGTAGTAGTAGTATTATACTATTTTGATTGAATTTTCTTAGGCAGTGGTCCCCAACCCCTGATCCGTGGACTGGCCACAGTCCACGGCATCTCAGCAACTGGTCCACAAAACCAAGCAAAGCTCTACAGGCAGTATGCAAAACCACGCCCCCTCCAGTGTGCCGCAAAACCTTTCTCCGTGGAACTGGTCCCTGGTGCCCAAAAGGTTGGCAGCCACTGTTCTTGGGGATGTAAAACTTCTTTTAACTCAAAACACATTTTGTGAAGCATGTCCACACTAAAAATTAATAAATAATTAAATAGAGTCTAGAGCTTTATTATTTTTTCCTTTTGCTTTACATTTTAACAACTGATATTTTACTGCAGGATTTTATTTTATCATGATATTTATTGGCTATAATTAAGAACAAGTAGAGAGAAAACAGCAGGAGTCTGGGAAGGAACAGACAAGGTTTGAAGGAGGACAGTATTTGAGGTGGCAAAAAAAATCAGCAAAGCCAACGGAGAAAACATAGAAAAGGATACAATACTACTGCAGAAACATATAAAAAGACAATATAGGTATTTCTCAGATATTGTGGGTTCTGTTCCAGACCATGGTAATAAAGCAAAAATTGCAGTAAAGCATGTCACGTGAATTCTTTGGCTTCCTAGTGCATATGAAAGTCAAATTTACTCTACTGTAGTCTATTAACAATAGCATTATGTCTAAACAGTCATATTTCACCTTAAAAAAATGTTATCAACAAACATTGCTAATCATCACTCAAGCCTTCAGCAAGCCATAACTTTTTTGCTGGTAAAGGGTATTGCAAAGAAAAAGAAAAACACAGTTTGCAAACCACAATAAAGCAAGGTATGCCTGTAGACCATGTAACAAATGTGAATCCTACAAACAAAAACTAGTTTTTAACAAAAGCAAGTAAAAAAATGTTAACATCCCCGGGCCTTTCGAATTATTAGAGTTGTAACCATTTCATTTGCTAATAGTCGTATGCTGATGGATGAAAAGACAATGAACAGATTTGGCATTTCATACTGCCGCACAAGTGATCACCAAGGAATCGTGTGCGCACTTTCAACGAAAAGATTTCTCGATATAGATGAAAAGCTTCTGTATCTTTCTCTTTTCTGAGAGAAGAATTATTATATCACCTTTCGCTTGAGAAAAATATAACAGCTGAGCTATAAATGACCCAAATGCCTCGAGATCTGTTGTAAATGCGTACAAAGGAGAAATGGGAATCAGAAAAATTCAACTGCAGCTATGTATATACCAAAACTGATTATAAGATCTAAACACAGTACAAGTAGTCCTTGTTTCGCAACCACAATTTAGACCAGCTATTCCGTTGTTAAGTGAAACATTCACTAAGTAAAATGGCAACTGTGCTTATTATCTCACTTCAGCTTTCCTATGTCTTATAAACCTGCAAAATGTCATAGCAAATATGGACTTACTTATTCGTCATTGCTATAACTGCAAATGATTGCTAAACAAGGCAGTCGCTAAACAAGGGCCACTGGTATATTCTTTATCGATCTCCTGGTCACCTCACATCTTCCTCCAAGAAATCTATTTGGCCTCATTTTACCTTGTGGATTCTTTAGCCTACCCTTAGATCATTCAAATACCACAAAAACCTTGAGCGAATACAATCACCTAAGGGACATTAACCCATATTAAACAGGTTGTCTCAATTTTTTTAAAAAACAGCATTAATAGTAACAAATTATTTTGGTTAGCATGCATTTAATTACACATATTCTCATTTCAGACATCCGGAAAGCATTCCTGAGGCAAACTCCCAGAGCTGATCAATGACACTGCAAAGTTAATAGCACTGACCTAATCATATTAAAATATTGGACTTTCCAAGAGAATCTATGGGATCTGCATTTTATTATAGTGCTGAATAGTGCAGAAAGGTAGCATTACATAATAAATGCACGCTTTATGGGATTAAAATGTGAGGAACACAAACACAGTCAAACAGAGTGGGGTGGAAAATAAAATCTTGCATAAAGCAGTGTTAGCATAATGATCTGAACACCCCGAGGTGAATATTAGACTATATAACTTTTCTCCTTTTCAACCCTTCTGGGTTTTTTTTTCTTTCCCCAAGCCACCTTTTGACCCCAAAACTGCTATAATTGCAGCTCTTTAGAGGCGAAGTGAAGTAATACGTTGGCGATATGCTTCTTGGGTTGCTATGTTACAGTGATTATCCAATTAGCTACCTGCCTGTAGTGAATAATAATGGCAGCATTTAAACAAATCGATAAAATACATCCAATCAGTCCTTGGCAGGACTTTTGGTGTATTTTAGAAACACACCAGCTAAGGATATAACCAGTCAAAAATATGCTTCTGCAGTTTCATAATGAACTTTTACACCGCAAATGCTGACACAGAAAACAATCTTTTAAATGAGCCCATTTAATTGGTCTAGAAAGAGAATTCTAGTCTCCGAAAGGGTAGATGGCATAAAGTTAATATAATAAAATGTTAATGCTGGCTTTGCATCTTTTCCCTGAAGGCAACTTTAAGCCACAAAAGGCAACAGTTCACTTACAGCAGTCACATATATTCCACAAAGTTGCCAGATGGAAAATATTTTTCTATCAAGGACCTTAGAACGAATTGTTCTTAACAGCTACATGGGTCAATTCTGACATCCTGCACCCTGACAAGACCATTGAAGCTACTGCTAATGATGGAAAAATACATTATAAACTAAATAGCTTTGAGTTGCTATCTGGATTTCAAATTCTTCTCACTCGTGTCATGATGTTTAGCTCGTTCTTCTCTTATTCTATGTATTGCGGGCTACTTCTGCTGATTGCCAGCTGCCGGCAGTTTGATTCTGACCAGCTCAAGGTTGGCTCAGCCTTCCACCCTTCCGAGGTTGGTAAAATGAGGACCCAGATTGTTGGGGGTAATAGGCTGACTCTGGAAACTGCTCTAAAGCACTGTGAAGCGCAGGGTGGGTTTCAATTTTTTTTACTACTGGTTCGCTTGTGCACGCACGTATGTTCGCGCAATGCCTCTGTGCATGCACAGAAGCGTCCGGGAGGGTGGGCGAAGCCTCCCGTCGCCGCCACTACCGGTTCGCCCAATCCGGGCCGAACCAGCAGAAACCCACTTCTGGTGAAGCGGTATGTAAATCAATAGTTGATCATTGTCATAGCATCAACTTAAGATACTTAAGGATAGATGAGGAATTTAAGATGCAGTGTTGGAATTAAAGTTTGGCGCTGTGAAAATACAGGTGAGAGAGTAAACCTAGGCGGCCATAGTGATGGCTCCATGATGACAACTGAGTTGTTGAGTTGAGTGAGAGGTTGAGCATTTTCATGAAACCCAGCAAGGAACAATGAAGGGACCCAACCCCAGATCCAATTGCTACCAGAACTGGTCCAGCCTCACTGCCCTGCGCTGATCCCACCTCTTTCCCTTTCACAGGTTTCCTCTCTACCGTTGAGGGTGGGAAAGCAAAGCCATCACAGCTTTGCTCTCACAAGTCACAAGAGCTGGGAAGAATGTTTGGAAAACAACTGGCTCAGTTCATCAGTGGGGCTTTAAATTATAAATGGAAGGAAAGAGTGACTAATCTTTAAGGCCAAACCCCAAACATAAACCAAACCCAATAAATCAGACAATGAGGAAGGGAGTGTCGAGTAGGAAGTGGAACTCAGATATAAAACAGGTAATGTAAGAAGCAAACATAGGGTTAGTCATAAGGAGCTCAAATGCCAGTATGCTAATGGTCAGAGTTTGGGGAACAAACAGGAGAAACCTGAACTCCTAATACATGAGAGCAGGTATGATATTCCGAAATTTGGTGGGATGGAATCCTTGATTGGAACTTATTGCTAGAAAGATATAAACCATTCAAAAGAAACCAACCCAACAAAAGAGGAAGAGGAGTTGTGTTGTATGTAAGGAATCACTACATGTCTGCAGAAGTACACAATAGCAGGGATGAAAGCCCTCTTGAATGCATTTGGGTGAATATTAGAAGGGGGGAAATGACATTGCTACAGGTATATACGACAGGCTACCCAACCAGGCAGAGGAAATAGATGAACTATTTGCTAGTTAGTTAAATAAGATTTGAAGGAAATATTGTAGTAATGGGTAGTAGTAGGATTCAAATAATTTAACAACCGGTTCTCTGCCTTAATGACCAGCTGGGTAGGCATGGCTCAGTGGTCATGTGACTGGGTGGGTGTGGCCAACTCAACATCACCCACATCGATGGGCTGTTACAATGTAATAAGGGTTAACCGGAGAGGCAGTTTCTGTAGGCAGGGCAATAAAGATTAGGCTAGAAACAACACCAGAATGTTTCCTTCCTGCCTTCCTTACAGTATTAGCCCTGTAAGGTGGAAAAAAACAAAATAAGATTTCTTCCACCAACCGGTTTTCCGAACTGCTTAGAAAGTTAACAACCGGTTCTCCCAAATAGGTACGAACTGGCTGAATCCCACCACTGGTAATGGGGGACTTTAAATACCCTGACATCAACTGGGAGACAAAATCTGCACCAGGCTCCTGTCAAGCCTAGTTGATAACTTTCTCAACCAAAAGGTAGAGGAGGGAAATAAAGTGTCAGCTATACTGTACTTAATTTTTACTAACAGGGATCAAATGATACAACAAGTAGAAGTTGCTTTGTGAGAGAGTGACCATGTCTCACTATGACATGGTCAATAGTATTCAGCATAATGCAGGCAGAGACAATTGAACAAAGCCAGACTTCAAGAGAGCTGACTTCGACAAACTAAGTCAGAAATTAGGAAGGATTCCACAAAGGGAAATCCTAAAGGGAGAAACTACTGAAGATGCTTGGGAAACCATGAAAAAAAAGATTATTAAAGCCAATCAAACACAATATCAGAGAGAATGAAAAGTGACACCAGATGAAACTAGCATAAAAAACTTTCTGACAAACCGAGGGACAAAAAGAACTAGTATAAGAGAGAAGGTAGCTATTACAAAATTATATTTCAACACTCCTCCTCCTTATGTACATGGACAAATAGATACTTCAGGACAATAAAAACAGGCATCCTCTGTCTACACAGGGCACATCACTCTCTGGGCTCCATTTAAACGTGATTAGATATTTTTCCTTTATCTTCCCATATGGCCAGGTTAATTAGTTTTTACCAATTATCAAAACTGCTTTCCCTCCGCTTAATTTCTTCTCGACATGAAAGTTGCTATGCTGGAATTGTATCAAATGAAATTTGCCTGTTCCTAGTAGCCCCATTTTTGTTTTTTCACACCATCTTGATGCTGCCCCATCCAAAACAAGGAGATGGACAAATGGAAAAATATTCAGCTGCAACTTTGTACTTTCCTTTTCATTTTAAACTCAGCAAGAGAAATACGGAAAAACATCCAAATGTATCCAAGGTTGTTGAAACCCAGTAAAAGTGGAAGTCTTTTGCTACTAAGGAAGGTAATTTTTTTTAAAAAAATTAAAATATCCTTTTTAAGGAAAAATATAACTAATGTTTTACTTACTTGGAAGTCTTTTTCTTCAAGGATTTCCTTTTTCCATCTGACAAGGAAGGCAGCACAGACATACAAGTGGAAGTGGGAAAAACCTTCTGGTTCAGACTGTTAAAATAAAGCACATATATAGTCAACATAAAAATACATTTGAATAGATAACTCAATACCGATCAGAAAATGTTTTTTTGTTGCTTCCCTAATTTTTAAAATGTAATTGTCACAATTAATTTAACGAAACATATTCCAAATAAAAGCCTGTTTCATTAGTGTAGAGAAAATAGGAACAAAACAATAGTACCCAAGAATGATTAGCTTATGCAAGTATATAAAAAGCATAATATCCGCCAATAAGCTTTGGTGTTGAGCATCAAGGAAACCACTCGGCTTCAACTTTAGGGAATAAAACTGCTGTGCTTGTTCTTCATGGCAGGTTTTGCTAAGGGACAGTCAATGGCCTTCACTACTGTATTTTTTGGAGTATAAGACGCACCAGAGTATGACACACCAAGGTTTTGAAGAGGCAAATTAAAAAAAAGGTTTTGCACTCTGCAGAACTCCCAAAAATGGCCCGTTTTTCATGAAAAGGGGACTGTATTTTTTAAAAAAAGGCATAAATAGTCTTTAGGAGACTTGTTAAGTGCTGGGGGGGGGGCAAAAACGAGCAAAAAATGCTCGTTTTGGGACATTTTTGTCCAAAAATTTGAATGAATAACCTTTAGGCGGCTTATAGAGTGCTCTTGGGGGCTGGGCAGGCAAAATTGAGCAAAAAACGGCCTGTTTTTCACTCATTTCTGCCCTCCCCGGTCCCCAGGAGCACTCTGAAAGCCTCCTACAGGCTCTGCACGGCCATTTTGGTGAAGTGGGCGGGGTTTCAGGAGGCAAAAAATGATGTATTCAGTGTCTAAGATGCACCCGGATTTTCACCCTCTTTTTTGAGGAAAAAAGGTGCGTCTTATACTCCGAAAAATACGGTAGTTGTTTCTTAGCTTTGATAACTTCTAAAGCAATGCACCATTCTATACCTGTGATGGCGAACCTATGGCATGCGTGCCAGAGATGGCACATAGAGCCCTCTCTGTGGGCATGCGCACCATCACCAGCTACTCTTCTGGTTTCTGGCACATGCATGCGCATTGGCCAGCTGATCTTTGCGCATGTGGGAGCCCCGGAAACCCAAAGACCAGCTGGCCAGCGTGCATGTGTACACCAGAAACTAGAAGACCAGGTGGCCGGCGCGCACATGCACACCAGCCAGCTGGTCTTTGAGTTTCCGGGGCTGTGGTGCGTACGTTCACCAGTTTGGGCACTCGGTGCAGAAAAGGTTTGCCATCACTGTTCTATACCATCTGCCATATTTTGCACTGCATTTTGGCTGCATTCTTCCCTGGTAAGAAAAACTAAAGAAGGTAGAATGTAGTTTTGGGAGGAAATATCTAGAGGGTTTGGTGTTAATCCCCAACCTATCAACATGAGCTTGCTGGGAAAGATCATTAAACTTTCTAGAGTTGGGAGTGATCAATATGACAATACGTTCATAATCAAGCTAAGTCCATGTAATTATATATCGGAAGCATGTATACTCTTCTACAGTGAAAAAGTGCATGTCTTATCCAAAAGTCACATCTCATAACTCAAAATGGAAAAAAAATTCCTAATGTTTAATCAGAATAACTACCATTGTTGCAGAAAGAAGATGGGGAATAAAAAAAGACAGCTCTAGGAATCTGCCTCTTTGCAACGACGTTAACTATCTTAGACTTTTCTGTAAGACACAGTAAATCTTAAGTTTCGTCCAAAGAGACCTGAGGCTGTCTGGGTCTAAAAATAATTCCTCCTTAAACCTAACCATTGTCTGAGTTTGACAGTTCATACAACACACTTCCTATCCCAGTGCCTGACCCAGTTGTAAGATGCCATCTGTAGATGACCCAATTCAAATGGAACCTAACACCTCTCTAGAGTATAAGGCAAAGACTTTGGGAAGAATTAGGCCATAGCTGAAGGGATTGCATGAAAACAGACAATAAACTATCCAAACCATACAGAAACAGAGCTTTTAACTACTATTACACCCAACAAAACTGACAGGAAATTCAGGACAAAAGAAAAGCGTAATTTTCAGAATTTCAAGGTGACCGTGTAAGATGGCTTAAAATGGATTTTCGATCTGAACTAGTATATCTTTTATGTTCTTGGGAGCAGGAAAAAGAAGAAACATTCTTTTCAGTCTTAATCCAACACCATCTGGCAAAAGTCTAAGAAAGTGAGCAAAACTTCACAAGAAACTTTGAATAATCCTTTATGCAAAGGCCTAAGTACCATTCTCTACACGAGCTGTATCAAAGTATTTTTCCCCTCTAAGAAAGGGAAATAAAATAGCAAACTGTGCCAACGATCTAAATTTATTCTTGATATTTTCTGTTTTCACATTGTTTTTCAGTACCGTTTGCCTAGGCTCTTTTAAATTAAATCAAATAGGCTTAAGCATTCAGTTCATTAAAGGAAAATGTATATTCCCTTTAGATCTCAGAATTCATCATAGTTCAGAGATAAAACTAGAGTATAAAGCATTTCAAATGGATAGTCTTGGACAGTTTTGGAAATTGAGCAAAGCAGCTAATGCATAATTGCCTTTCCTAACACCTGCTACCTATTATAACTTTCCATTTGCAGCCCTTGAAGTTACAAGCAGATTCATCTTTAAATGTATAAAATGGCAGGCCAATAGCTAAAAGCTGCTTAGAAATCAAATATAAACAATGACCTTGATTTAAATATTTTAGCAAAAGATCTTAAAAACAGATGTACAGCCTTCCAGAAGACTTATTCTGAACATATTAGGCGTGACTCTTGAGTGCCTCACCACAGAACCATCTGTCATCATCAATAAAAATCATTTAGATGGTTAACACCACAAATATCACATTGCCTTGCAAAAAGTTTATCGCTCCCCTGGATGAAACCGAACCCATTATTTCAGACTTTGCCCTCAAAAATCTCATGAATTAGTCATGAATCTAACTTGAGAGACAGAAGGAAGCATAGCAGAACATATTACATTGCATCCCACCACTTCAAAAGGAAATGTTATTATGAGGCTTAATGTTATATTGGCTCATAATTGCAATAAAACCTACTGTTGTACCAAGATATTTAGTTTAAAGGGTCAATTCCCTATTGCAGTAAAACACATACACCGATTTTCCCTTTCCTAAAAAATAAAATTTCAGAACCCAATATAAACAACTTAGCAATAAAATATTATTCTGATTCCTTTGTAGAATTCTTTATACATTGTGCTACTAAAGTCTAACTATACCTCCTTGGAGTAATAGTAGTAGTTTAAGTAGTTGTGGGGGTAGTTGTTTGAAGATTACCTGGTGACATGATTGTTTTGAAATTGGTTTAGGTGAGTGGGTCACAAAAAGAAATAGTGCAAAGGAAATAGTAAAATGGGTCTTAGGTGCAAGGTACTAATTAGCTCCCCCTTTCCATGGGCTATCAAATTCTGTCCATGCACTCTTTCCAGTCATATCTCAGACCCTTTTCTGGTATGTTGACTTCTTATTGTGCAATTATGTTACCTGGAGAAAATATATATATCAGAACTGTAGTTGAAATAATCCTCTTGTGTTTAGGAGTCCACAAGGAAGTGAATCGTAGGCACAAGGGAGAGTTAAGGAGTCCTCCCTACCATAGTCTGAACCAGCCACCCATTTCTTAAGCATCTAAAGTTGTGATAAAAGAATCAAGATCTAAAAGTTGTGATAGAAGATCGTAGCAGTCCTTTTCAAGAAAAACATGTCCATTGTTTTAAAAGCTGACAGCTCCCATCTTTTAGGCTTCAACTCTGGAACTATAGTGAAAATTTGCTATGATCAACAATTTGCAATGGCTAAGCTGCAGCACAGAGTAGGTTATCTAACCCTACATTATTTAAATTAGATTTCAGAAGGAGAAAATCCAAGTTTCTTTAGTATTGTCTCTCTTACCGAAATAATCTATCTGCAAATTCCTTTGAAGTGCATATTCTGCAACGTCCAGGTAACTTAAGCAACAGAAGGGGATATCCATAAAATAGCAAATTGTTAAAATTATTCTCTATAATAGGGGCAATCAGCTGCAATTGTCTTAAAAAGCTTTTGTAATGGCTGCTTCTATTTAACTACAACCTACTGCAAAGTTCCACTTCCACACTAGACAATGAACACAAGGATTCAATAGTCCTGCTGTGCAAGTACAGTCACACAGCTAGATCAGCTACCAGTTAATTCAATCGAAAGCTTCCCTTCCACCTCACTTTCATAATATAAACCCATGCTTGACAAAATAAACAAATGAACAAATGAAATTTATTTTGGAGGAGGGTTTTATACAATACAGAGTTAACGTATTTTTGTTATTCCTCATTTTTATAAAGAAAGCTATGCAGAAAGAAATGGTGACAATAGAACTGTTTCCCCTATCAGAACTATTACGTGAAAAGCGAGAAATTAGTAAGGCACAATCCCACTCCCTCTGCAAATTTAGCTATGAGCTTCCCTGTTTAATAGCAGGTGCAATTCTGCCACATATACAGACCAATGATGATAAGTACAATGTGTAAGACATGAGCAATTGATAGTAAGTAAGAACTGATAGGGGATTTGGGAATAGCAAATGTTAGCAAACAAAACAGTTAAGACTGAATAATTTTTTTTTCTTTTATATAAACTTTTGCAACTACATTAACAATTGCAGTCTGGACAGAGTTAAAATAGCTGAATGTTCTTGTTAGGAGCTACCCATCTTACCTTCTGTAATCCGATTCTTTCCCATTATGTTGGATTAGAATTCCCAACAAACAAAAAGCTGTTTGAATTTAATTCAAATGGAGTAGTCTAGAAATCCTGAGATGATTTTGATTCTAGGCGAATGGATACAATCACCACTTGACTGCATTTTACAATCTCCGTAAGATAAAAGGTCCTATGAAATGGATCAGCTGCAGACCAATTTAGGAATTGTAAGAATTTATCAGCTGCAAAACCTTTTGTCAGCCAGTGGGTATATTCTCTCAGGATTAACGTTCTTGGGCTTACATGTTCTTTTGAGCCAAGACAAAATGAAACACTTGATGGTACCTTCATACCCCCTCTGACCCTAATGACATGCATTCCAGCCCCCTTCACGAGATGCATATGTGCAACTCTTTCCACCTACTTCAGATCTGCAGATCACAAGAAACAGAAGCTGAAACAGTGGAAAGAAGGAGGCATTCTGTCAGGAATTAGAATCTTGAGTAGGCAGCTCCTATTAGAGCAGCTTTCCACTCCAGGCATAAACTTCTCTTTCTAGAGCAGATTGGGCTGGATGAGAGATCCAGCTGCTCTTAGTGATCAGTCAGCAAGCCTAGAAGACATAACTATAAACCTGGCTTCAGCAGAATTGGTTCCTATAGGATGCAGAATCACTAACTGATCCCTGAGACCTGCAAAATTAAATAATTACACACAATCCGAAAGAGTAAACAGAATATTTGGCAGCATACATATGAAATTAAAATGGTGTTTTTTTTTTAAATGGGCAAATTTTACAAAGTTTTGAAAGATTTCTACATTTTCATACGAGATACGTTTTAATATCCGTAACACTGTATGAAATCTCATGAAAATGCCGCTAGCTTGAAATAGTTCCTAACCCATGATGTAAGCTTTCCCAGAAATATAGGTCTGAGGCTGTCTCATGTCTGTCTATCAGGTACAACATAGGACTTGTTAACATTTGCTTGATAGGAATAGGATGTCATTGACATTCATGATGGATTTGAATTAGTTTTGTTATAATCATAGATTAATGTTTATCAAGTATGGTTAAGTAAAAAACTATTTACAAGTGGTTATTGATGTTAAATTATTTTCACCATGGCTACTTCAAGGGCATCTACTTCAAAGAGGCCCGGGTTTTGGGAAATCAATTTCTATGTGACAGCAATCTATGCCTTCCTTTTTACACTGGGAAAGGCACATCGAAGTGCAGCCATTCTAATTTTAATGGAATTGTTTGATGGAGAAAAAGAACATCGTAACAGAACAATACACCCGTGAGATTAAACACAGATCAGTTTTGTCATCATTTGTCACCCTACGAAGGACTGACAGCAGCATCCATAGATGAAATAAAACTCGATGTGGCATCATTAGGCCTTTTTAGGTTAGCTTTTTGAACTAAAGGTCAAACAACTGCAAGTAGATTTTTTTAAAAAAAAGAAGAATGTAATCTGCTTTCCATGCTGTGGCACAATTCCTTATCCTAAAACCACAATTTCATAACTGCTTGCAGATTTCAGAGACTCTGCTGAGAAACGAACTCTAACAGAATAATCCTCACCTTGAATTGTTATCTCAATTAGCTAGCTTTAAAAATTAATATTCTCCTTTTTGTGTCTTTTGTGTTTTTTATACTTCAGCTTTTTTAGTTGAAAAGTAGATATCCTTTAAATGGACAAACACAAAAAGTACAGTAGGAATAGATTTTATGGGGTAATGGACTTCAAAACTAACTTTTTGTTGTTTAAAAGGCACCTGAATTATTTTTCTAAAGAAAATATAGCAATAGCTACAGTATGTATTGATATGTTTTTCACCCTAGTTCAGCCATACTAGAATCTACTGAATTCTTCTCAGTGAATTTGTTTCTAATATTATAAAACAGATTATTCTTGCATTTTAAAAAAGTTAGAATCCAATTTTCAAGGAAAGAATGCAAGTGATTTTAACCTACATTATGATTTTGGAAGTCTTTTAAAATGACGTGGTTGCAAATCAGGAATATGCTTCAGCTCAACAGAATACCTGAACTCGGGACATTTGAGGCAATTCGGTTATTTTTGACTGACGTGCCTTAGGACAAGTGTCTCTCTGTCAAAAAGCACAATTTAGCTCAGTAATATATCATGATCTTGATTACAATGAATGGCACTACTGGAAGAGTTGAATGGCCAGATTTTTAGGTGGGGTCTGTCTTCATGTTATGTGATGGAGTGTTAAATTAGACTACACAGTAGATTGGGTAATTCTTACATTACCCTATCACCATGATGGTGAACCTATGGCACATGTGCCAGAGATGGCACGCAGAGCCCTCTCTGTGGGCACGCAATCTGTCGCTAGCTGCTGTTCCAGGTTCCAGAGCGCTGGAACTTGGAAGAGAGCAGCTGGCCAGTGCGCATGTGCGCACTGGGCAGATGCTTTCTTCTGAGTACTGTGCATGTACATGACAGAACCCAGAAGAGCAGCTGGTCACTGTGCACATATGCACTAGCCAGCTGCTCTCTTCTGGGTTCCACAGCTCTGGCACGCAAACGCACGCTCCAGTTTCAGCAATCTGTGCCAAAAAGATTAACCATCCCTGCCCTGTTAGATAACATGGAGCTACAGTTCTGCCAGATCTGTAGGAAAAATCACAAAATAGGCACCCAAGCAAATGCCAGAAACGCTACTTTATTGATGTGCAATATCACAAGAGAAATTTGAAAGACTGTTCAAACTTGTCCCATCTTTCACCAACAAAATCAAGGCAAGGTTATTTTGAGCTTCTTTCTCATAATTGCTTCAGCCATTGGACTGTGCACAGATAGTCCTCAATTTACGACTACAATTCAGCCCAAAATTGTGAAGTGAAACATTTGTTAAGTGAGTTTTGCCCCATTTTACAACCTTCCTTGCCAAAATTGTTAAGTGAATCACTGCAGTTGATAAATTAGTAACCCAGTGTTCTGGCCCCCCTCCGTCCGGTAATGAATGCCGACACAGGCTTAGCTGTGTGCCACTCTTTATTTACAGTAATTATAATCCTGTTGGCTGAAAGCCCAAACACGACTCACAGGCAAGACGTTGGCAGCAACCCAGACTCCAACAGATACAGACAAGTGCTTCTCCAGATTGTTACGAACAGTTGTGTCCTGCAAAAGGACTCCTCCCAAAGTCTCTTCTTATATACTCTCTTGGGAGGGGCCAAGCCACAACCACCTGGGCTTGATTATCTCTTATGAGTCTGTCTCCATAACTGCTGCCTCCGTTTCTCCGCCCTCCGTTGCCTGGCGTCAGGGACCAACTCCCTTTGATCTTCCCCACTGCTCCATGCCTCAGGCGCCTCCTGGTGGCCAACCAGCCTCTCTGGTTCCTGCTCTGAGTCTGAACCCTGCCCAGGATCCTCCACATCTTCCATAGCCGACTCATAGGGTTCGTCGCTATCTGAGTCCCTCAGCAGCTCCAACGGATCCTGCTGGGCCACAACACCCAGTTATTAAGGGAAGCTGGCTTTCCCATTGACTTTGCTTGTCAGAAGTTTGCAAAAAGTGATCACATAAACTTGGGGCATATGAATCTATATTCACATGATAAAAGGGGGGGTTATCTCCCCCTTTCCATATCTGGGACATGCCCATCTGAATTTCAGATGCTTCCTTAAGAGCCACGCTTCAACCAAATCTTGATGTAGGTAAAGTATTTGAGAATTTGTTCACAGCATTTTAATATATATGATTTTACTGACCTTTTAAAATATATCCACAGTAATATACAAATAAATACATCCACCTATGTTTTATAGTTTTATTATCACCATTACCTTGCTAAATAAAATATTATTGACCAGGCTAATAGAGCAAAGAATAACTTTCCAAAAATTGTATTAGGTCTACCACAGAGACAGTGGAAATACAGGAACCAGGCAGCCTGCAAATTGTATAATATATTCAGAAAATATTCAAAGCAGATTTTATATACACCATTCAATTTCTTGTCTCCATAGTTTCTTCTAACAGAAAAAAATCAAGACAAATACAACTTGCACATTTTCTTTCAAAGCATGCATGATCGAAAATCATTGAGGTGATAAAAGCATGCCAGGTCTCAAGATATACATATATTGCCAAAAGTATTCGCTCACCCATCCACATAATCAGACTCAGTTGTGAGCGAATACTTTTGGCAATATAGTGTATTTTTAGAAATATATTTACCATTGTTCACCCTCCACTAACGTACAATATATTCTGATCAAGTAAAATAAGGTAGAAAATCTTCGCCTTCAATCTATCATGGGATCTCTGGCTAAAAATATTTCAAGGTTTTCTAAACAATAACACCTCACAATAAACAATTATGTCCATCATCTGGTAATAACCTAACAGTAAAATTATTAATGGAAGTATTCTGCGGATGATAAAAATGTAAGAGGGAAAGGTAAAGTAGATTATTGGCAAAGCAATATTGGAAACAATTTTAACAACATGGTTTAAAAGGAACTGGTGAGGAGAATTATTATTTTGAGCTGTATTCACCCCAAATGGCATCTTAATTGCTGGAATCCTAATGATATTATTTAGCTCCTAAACTGCATATTATAGGCCAGTGATGGCTAACCTTTTTGTCATGCACCAAAAGCGTGTGCGCACCCATAATGCAATGCGTGTGTGATCCCCCATGCTCTCCCTACCCACTTGCCTGCGCCCTGTGCATGCATGTGCAACACCTCCATGTGACCCCTACTCCCACGCATGCGTGCGCCCCCTGCACACACACACACCCCATGCATGCACGGCAGAGACCCAAAAACCAGCTGGATGGCAGGTGATGTGCATGCATACACAGTGGAGCTGAGCTGGGGCGACGGCTCGCATGCCCGCCGAGAGGGCTCTGCATGTCACCTGTGGCACGCATGCCATAGGTTCGCCAACATGGTTATAGGCAATCATCATACATATTACACACACTTCTCCCTTAGGAGTATAAAACTTGTGAAGTATAAGTATAATCTTTATTGTCATTGTACTTAAATACAACGAAATTGGTTTTAACCTCACTGGTACAAAATTATAACAGAAACAAAAAAAGAAAGAAAGAAAAACCTAGCGTGTGCATGGAGTGATTGTGGTTGTATTTCGAAGTCTCACAGCCCAAGGATAGAAAATATCTTTAAACCTGTTTGTTCAGCTGGCTACACTTTGATGTTTTCTGTCCGATGGTAGAAGTGCAAAGAGACACTGACCAGGGTGTGAATCATCTCTGAGTATCTTCCTTACTCTGCTAAAGCAGCGAGATTTGGCGATGTCATCCAGTGGTGTCAGAGGACAACCAATGGTTTAAACTGTGCCTAACAGCACGAGAAATGAAATCACAACATTTCAGAAGCTTTATTCTTAAGTTGCCATGGCATTTTCCTACCCCAGTAAGTGGAATATTTGAAGACATGTTTCTCAGCTGAGTCAGAGATGTTCCTTACTGCTTAGAAATAAAGTTGTTCTGTTCTTCTTATTATAGAAAAGAATAGCAAAAACTGTATAGTGTTTAAAAGAGCTATAAGGTGCATAAATACCTCGCCTCTACTGTAAAATACCTCAGCATATTAAGCACCCTTTTCCTTTATTGGCTCTTAAGGGTCAGGTAACTAGCTCTGGAGATATCAGGCTAAAGGACTACCTGCTCCCCATTTCACCATCTATTTCAGTTTGGGAAGACTCTGTTTTGAGAAATAGTATAATCAGTCCGGGTTTGTTTTTTGTTTTGTTTGTTTGTTTGGTTGGTTGCCAAGAAATAATCCAAAACTGATTATGTATCTAAAGCAGGAGCTGAAAAACTGAATTCTACCATACCTCAATACAGTGGATTCTACCATACCTTAATACAGTGTTTCTTTGGCAAATGTAAAATATGTGGACTTCAACTCCCAGAATTCTCCAGCAAATATGCTGGCTGAAGTATTCTAGGAGTTAAGATCCAGACACCTTAAAGTTGTTAAGCTTGAGATACACTACCTTACAATAGCATAAACAGTTGTTCACATTTTTGTTTTTCACTATAATGGGATAAAAGCCACAATAAACTTACACATGAATAAAACATGCCAAATTTTACAGGAAAGGTATTGAGACTGAATTGTTTTCAGAAACTGATTTTATAGGATCATGAGTCTTTATTTTGGAAGAGAAGGAAATTAAATGTGCAAAGATACAACTATGGTAATAAAAGACATATATTTAAAGTTTTTTATGGACAGAGGAATGTAATATAGCTTCATGATACTCTTTTTTGAGGTAGAAGTATGAAAGAATAACTCACTGTATTTCCAGAAAATAAATGCCACCTTTAAACCAGTTGGTAGCTAACATAGCTCACAAAGTATTGCCACATGAAGAACTGGAGCAAATAATAAAATTAAGTATCTCCCAAGGTTTCTCTAATACTGAAGTGAGGATGGTCTAATTTAAAGTATCATTCTGATTTTAGGGCAGATTCTGAGAACGTGAAATCTGTCCTGTCGTTCTTTCTTTTGCAAGGACCGGACACACAACAATTTAACATGTTGCTTTCTTTATATATTCCCCAATAACAAACTATTGCTCTGAGAGTTAGCTCACCATCCTAGCTGTAGCAAGTTGATGTAGGTGATTAAGTAAACCTTTAATACTCTGTCCTTAAAGCAAACAGAAGTCCCCAAATCTATAAAGTGGCATACAACTTTTGCCTCTCAGCAAACTTTCTTGCACTGGTTGAGATGAGGTGCTGCCTCTGTGAGGTTGCTCTTTTTCTGGTTGCTGCCATGCTCCAGACCAAGCCCCAAGGCAGGAATCTTACTAGTATACGTTACTCACTATCGCTTGTAGTCCTGGCAACTGATCAAGAGCTCTCTTATTGGCTGCAATAGTTGTCAATCTCTAAATATTGCCTCCTGCTTCCCGTTTGCGGCTGTTGTTTTTATCTCAGGGGTCTCCAAACTTGGCAACTTTAAGACCTCTGGATTTCAACTCCCAGAATGCCACCCGTGGCACGCGTGCCATAGGTTCGCCATCACGGTCCTAATCCATATCCAAACTTATGTATAGTTGAGCTTTAAAAAATAAAGTATTTGTGATCTGTAATTTACAGTTAATATGAAGCAGAAAATGTGATTCACTAGACCTTTCTGTGGGTTTCTACACTGCAACCTGTAAGTACCCCATAGATGTACATATGACTCCACCATAAGAAGCTATAATTCAACTCGCTATTTTCATATATAAAACAAATCATCTGATGCACCAAGCAGTGCAGATCGTTTGAGGAGTGCTTTGTTTGTGAATTGCCCCTCTGGATATATGGCTTGAAAGCAAGAAGAAGCCACAGCTGTTTCTAGTTTTGGTTGGATGCTTAAAGGCTCTCCCATTATAGGGTTTGCACAGTCAACCATAACAGTAAAATAAGATTATCTGAGTTCTCCCATTGTACACTTAGTTTTTCCATGTATGATGAAAGGTATTTTATCTATAATCAAACTTAGTAAATTTGACTTTATTCAGATTAATTCTTTCCTACATAGAAGAAAAAGGGCTTGGCATTAAATACAGCTCGGATATCATAGCAAATATGAACCTGCGTTGTAAAATTGTCTGATTTGTTATTAGTCAGGAAAGTGAAGAGTTCAGAATACGGACAGACACAAATACTTTTAACTCCTTTAAATTGAACTGTCATGAGCTATCTAGGGAGAAAACGTCAGACAGCCAAGAGGGAATGAAGTTTTGAACAATACAATCAAAATTATAAGAATACTTGAAAAGTGAGGATGAACTATAAGCCACAAGCTTGTCATACCAATGATTAAATGCAGGTCTAAAATAAATAAGATTCACTAATTTTTGGAGCAAAAAGCCTTGCTCCCCCCCCAAAAAAGGCAGATTGTTATAAAGCAAAACTGGGTAGACTAAAAAGACATTGGCATTCTTCAATATTTAGTATCACTGTTTTACATTAACATTCCTTTTGCAATATATTTTGTTTTAAATATATAGTTTTTAAATTTAAAAAAACTTTTTGATTGTAGGCTGTGTTTAGTCAAGAGCTGGTTTACTTCAAATCCTTAAGGGGGACACAGTGGGTGTAAAAGAACATTGAAATCTCACCTAAGACTAAGGAGTGTAGGGAATTCACATATTGTGTGAATTCACACATAACCATATAAAACACTGCAGTTAGTAGGCTTTAGGTTAGAAGAAAGAGAAGTTTCAGACAACAAAGAAAGGTGGAGATAGAGGAATACTAATTTTACCTTTCCTGAAGAGAAAGCCAAACCTCATTGTTTTGGATGAAAGAAGACAAAAATGTGACGGAGGTGCTGTTGCTAGAGTTTAAACCAGGGGTGAAATGCTACCAGTTTGGACCAGTTTGGCTGAACCAGTAAAAAATGCCAGGTGAACCAGCAGCATTTTTTACTACTGGTTTGGTTCTGACGATCAGCAGTGCAACAATCAGCTGTGTTGCACGATTTAGAAATCACACGGCATAACTGGTTGGGCGCACAGCTGATCGTCAGAACTACCGGTTCGTCCGAATCGGTAGCATTTTTTACTACCAGTTCTGGGTGAACCGGTAGTTCCGACAATCAGCGCCTGCGGTGCATATGCATGCAAAGCACGCATTTGGCGCACATGTATGCACAAACCAAACCAGTAGCAGACTTCAGAACATTTCACCCCTGGTTTAAACTGCTTGCTTCCATATGAAATTTTCAAAGGATTCCATTTAGTTACCTAGGAATCCTTTCTGGAAGGCTTCTAAGGATTCTACATAACTGATTTCACCTGACTTTGGAAGGGCTATGAAACAGAATCCTTTAAACTGTAAGGCAAAAGGAACAGAAGTATGGCTGGAAGATTTTGTCTCTGATAGAGAGGATGTTGGGTCAACCTGGAAGGAGATGGACTTCCAAGAAGACAAATGAGCAACGGAGCAAATAATGGCTGCATTGTATGATAACGAGAAATCTACTGAAAGCCTGCTGACCTGTCTGGCTTTGGTCAGTGATGGAATGGGCAAAAATTTGCAAAACAGAGTTCATTCTAAGAAAAAGAGGAAGACATTGCCAAACACATTGGCCCTACAATCTCTTGATGCAGATAAAATAATCTTGCATTTGTGCAATGGTCCTCGATAGGCTATAACCACAGATGCAATATCTGTTCATTGGATGGCCACCCTGGCATGTCTGAGCTGATCAGCAGGGATGGTGTCATCCAGACATATGGATGGCAAGGATGAAAAATAGATCAATGCAAAGTTGTAAAATGGGATACAAAAGGGATGGACTTTGCACCATTTTTTAAATATGTAACTACAACAGAATTGCCTCATGCAATCTCAATAGCCTGATCATGAAGACAATCTTGGAAAGCTATGAGGCCTTTCAAACTGCAAAGAGGTGGTGAGTATTACGTTGATGAAATGTTGCCTACAGAAAGCACAATGGGTGCAGAGGGCTCATTAAGAAAGTCCCCATTCTGAACACAAATCTATCAGTTGTGAGTAAATGTTAAGAAGGGAGGCCCAAAACTAAAATACCCAATAAAATTGCATGAAATCAGTGGCTAGTGGAAGGATTTCTTTTAAGTTGTGTAGAATTGAGAGGAAGTGATGTTTTATAACTGCCTCAAAGAAGTGAAGCAGAAGTACCACACCTGTAGGTGATAGATCTAAAGTGGATGAACCAAACAACTGAAGCCACAGCTGCCATAGGTAAAGGTAAAGGTTCCCCTCGCACATATGTGCTAGTCGACTCTAGGGGGCGGTGCTCATCTCCATTTCAAAGCCAAAGAGCGAACGCTGTCCAAAGACATCTCTGTGGTCATGTGGCCAGCATGACTAAATGCCTAAGGTACACGGAACGCTGTTACCTTCCTACCAAAGGTGGTCCCTATTTTTCTACTTGCATTTTTACATGCTTTCAAACTGCCAGTGTCAGGCCTGCAGTTATATTCCTTTTAGGATCTTTGGCCTGCCACATTCTCTATTATTTCATTATGCTGTTTCATTAGTGTAGTAATTGGGAGGGGGAATAGAAAGGAGTAGAATTGTGGAACGTGTTGTTGTCATTCCTTTCTAGAAGCCCAAGGTCATCTTTTGTCTCCGCACCTCTGCATCTGACCAGAACTAGATGGGTGGAAATGCCAGCGTGGCCGAAGAAGATTGGACCATGTGATGGATTTATGGGTGTGGGGATAAGATCATGAACTTTCAACTGGGTGGAATCCCAGGAAGCTTTTAGATTTGGGATTTCACAGTTTGTACTAACATATCTGTCTTATTAAATTGGAACTTTGATGAAAGATATGTCTTGAACTCTGATTTAATTCTGGATGATATTTGGAACGCTGACATTAACCCAAATCTCCCATTAAAATAAATCACCAGCACCCCAGCACAAGGGCTGGCAAGGGGTGCTGATTCCCAACACATAACCTGAACCAGTCAGCGTAAAATATCAACGAACAATTAAGAGAAAAGACAGCTAGGTTGGCAGAAGCTGGGACAAGTAACGGGCGCTCACTCTGTTATGCGGCGCTAGGGATTCGAACCGGCCATACTGCCGACCTTTCTGATCGACAAACTCAGCATCTTAGCCATTGAGCCACCACATCCCTAGACAGCTGCCATACAGCTCAGTAATTAAAGAATATGGTCTTAGTCTCTTCATCAACACAAAAAAGAGCCAATAAAGAAGTGTAAGAATTCATTGACAATGGAGCTATTGAAAATGGAGTTGGAAATGTCTTATAAAGTACAAAGGAACCTGAGACAGTTGGCGCTGGAATTAGAGAGGTTCTTTATTCCTTTCTTTTCCTTTTTGCCCTGGTTGAAATCAAACAGGGAAGGCTCTCTGAAAGCTTTGAATTCTCAATGGGCAATTTCCTCAGTGCTGACAATGGAACAGACTGCAACAGAATATTCATCGTGGGAGACGGAAAATGTGGTTCATCTTCTCAAAGATGAGATTCATCAGACAGCAACCCATGTAAGTCAAGAACTGAATATTGACTTCTTCCCTATGATTGCTACGGACCTCCGGTATTTCATTGCTTTGGCAATAACACAGATTGGCAAGGTAAGGGGAAAATGCTATGAAGGGTATGAATAATTATGAGCCACGTCAAGACTGTGACAACAAAAATTGTAATAATTTTCAAAATGAAAGGAGAAACTGGATAAAAGGTTCATACCGATGCACAGACACATCTTTTCGCTAAGTTTATGTGTATATTTTGATGAGAGAATAGCAAAAATAAAGAATATTTCTACTGAGGTTTTTTTTTTTTTAGCAGCTGGCTAAAGTGCTATGATTTTTCAAGAGCAAAGAAGGGTATAGTTGCATAATTGCCTATAACTGTGTTCTACACTTTTCATGTCTTTAGCTGATGAATGTTTTAATTGGCAATTTAGAAGTGAGATTTTTTTTATTCCAGTGCTCACCTTTCAACTATTTTGCACCTTTACATCAGATTTGAAGTTGACTTAACTGGAAAATTGTATTTATTCTCATATTACACTTATCCATGGTTACTATGTTTCTAACATATAAAATTAAGCCTATTTGAAACTTAAACTAGACAAAATATCTTTTTTGCTAACAGGACAAATAGATATTTAATCAATCAAAAATAAAATTATTAACAGCCAGGAATAGTAATTCAGATACATCCCAAAAGTCATATTACAGATAGTCCTCAATTTACAACAGTTTATTGATGGCTCAAAGTTATCATGCAATTGGAACACTGATTTATGACTTGTCCTTGACTGTTGCATCACCCCATCCAAGGTCACGTGCTTGGAATTCAGGCCTTTGACAAACGGCTCGTTTTGATGACCAAATCCCGTAAGTCACATGATTACAATTTGCAATCTTCCCAACCAGTTTTTGAGCACTGGAATAAAAATCTCACTCTTAAATTGCCAATTAACCGAGGAAGCCAGATTCACTTAATGGCCAGTGTTTTATTTAAGGGAATCATGTGATTCCCTTAATGTCCACAGTTAAAAAGGTCATAAAAATCCGACAGTCACATAATGACTCATTTAATGATTGTATCACTTAGCAATCAAAATTGGAGTCCCCAAACTGGTCATAAAGAGATCACTGTTTCAGTGGTTTGGAAAACATTTTTTTGCTCTTATTCACTTGTTTCTTTACTACTGAAAAGAAGTGCAACATTTGTCAAACACATAAAAAACTGATCTTTGTAGAACTGAATTGTATTGTACTTCTGTCTAAAAATATTTGAGGGGTTCCTTACAAAGATGAGGGCCTTCTACAAAGAAGAGGGGGGTCAAACTATTTTCCCACGCACCAAAAGGCAAGACAAGAAACAATGGAAGGAAATTAACCAAGGAGAGAAGTAACTAAGGAGAAGTGTCCTAATGGTGAGACAAACAACCAGTGGAATAGCTTGGCTTCAGAAGTTGTGGGTGCTCCATCATTGGAGGCTTTCAAGAAGATACTGGACAGACATTTGTCTGAAATGGTATAGGGTCCCTTGCTCAATCAGGGGGTTGGACTAGAAGACTTCCAAGGTCCCTTCCAATTCTGTTATTCTATAATAATCTGTAGATTATTTTTAGTTCTTGTTCAGGTCATCCGGTCAAATGGATGGAGCAATGTAGTTTTCAAAAAGACATGGCTTGAGTTCATTGTGGAATACTGTGGGTTTTGCTGTGTCACCCGGCATTTTAGTGGTCAATGGTTCGGGTGAATATTCAATTATTCTGGTGAATATTTCTGTTTAAAGTAAATAGCTATTTATTTTTCCTCTTTCAAAATGATTAGTGCTTTTAGATACAGGTAGTCAGGGCCGGATTTTCCTATAGGCTAACTAGGCTTCAGCCTAGGGCCTCAAGATCAAGAGGGGCCTTTTATTTTTATTTATTATCCGTGCCACGTTTTTTATAAAGGTTAGTACCAATTACAACATGTTTCATTTAATATATTGATATATATCAAAGTAATGATGTGTTTTATTATCTCTCATGTAATTTACAAACTTAAAAATGGGAGGTGAAAGGGCCCCATAAGTGGAATAGCCTAGGGCCTCTTTTCATCTAAATCCGGCCCTGCAGTTAGTCCTCAACTTATGACCATAATTGAGCCCAAAATTTATGTTGCTAAGTGAAACATTTGTTAGGTGAGCTTTACCCCATTCTACAATCATTCTTGCCACAGTTGTTAAGTGAATCATACCATCTGTTAAGTTAGTAACACAGTTGTTAAGTGAACCTGCCTTCCCCATTAACTTTGCTTGTCAGACGTTTGTAAAAGATGATCACATGACCACGGGACACTATAACCGCCATAAATATGACCGCCATCTTTTGCTTTGGGCCTTCAGGCCTGTCATATATGTCAGTTGCCAAGGTTCTGAATTTTGATCACATGACCAGGGGGGTGTTGCAATGGTCATAAGTGTGAAAAACAGTCATAAGTCACTTTTTTCAGTGCCATTGTAACTTTGAACAGTCACTAAATGAACTGTTTTAAGACGAGGACTATCTTTACTAAAAATACTATTATTTCCTTCACAGGTTTTATTTATTTATTTTTTAAAAAAGAAGTATACATAATCTCAAGTTGCATTTTTACATTTTTTAAAAAATGTACCTTAACATAAATTGCTTTTTACTCGACATGGTAAAAAAATAGTAGTAAAAATAGTAATAAAATTATTGCAAATAAATAGCCAAAGTTTAAGAAAAAAATAAGAGGCTTCTCCAATATTAATTTGCTCATGCATTTCGCTTCCTGAAGCCAAAATTTAATGGTAATTATTTTGTGGAATTTTTTTTTTCCTGAAAGTGAGAATAAATCTGTAAAGTTTCCTCACTGATAACTTTCAGATGGCAAGTTAATGACATTTATTTTAGAGGACATGAACTATAAAATTAAGTTCTCTCCCATTAAGCTTTCATGCTGCTACTATTATTATCAATGCACATGTCTTCATGGTTTTTTATTAATTTTATATGGCTGTTTAGCACTTTTGTTTTTCTGGTGGACAGAAGAACATCTGCAAAGTAAACTATAAAATTTGCTAAGAGCTTTAGTTAAAGAAAAAAATCAGATGTGTAGGAATTTCTGTAGGCATTCTTTTGAATCTATAGAGTTTCCACATCCAGCTAGGGAATGTTAACTTATAACATTTTTTAAAAAAATTATGGGGAAAGATTGTTATGGAGAAAATCTAAGTGGATTCTAAGAATCAACACTGACTTGATGGCATATGACCAATCAAGCTATAATTTATAATATATTGAGGCATGTGTACCTAACCTTTCCACCAATAAGACAGAACAAACTGTACAATAATAAGAATGTGGCCAGGAACTACCATCTACATATATTAATTTTAGAAATAAGATATTCTCTATTGGTGCCATTAATATAGACAAGGAACCTGAGCAAAACTAGAATCTCTTTTCTTGAATTATCAGCTAGGTTCTGATGATGGGGTAGGGAAGGAAGAGATTGATCTAAAACGGTATAATTGACCACTTGTAAAAATCATATTTTTAAGGCTTCACAGCAGATAGAGCTGAAAATGACAGGATCAAGACCTAATGCTTATTCTTTATTTTCCCCTTGGAATCTACAGTATTTTCTGATACTTACAACTATGAGGCTAATATGTTCAAGCATTTAGCCACAATATCATAAATATAATTTTGGAAGATATTATCCTATCAAACACAAACAATTGCAGGCAATTCTGCTGGCCAATTTTGATATCAACATTAAAATCCCTACAAAGGAAACTTTTCAAGCACCCAAAATATCAGTACTAATCAGGTTAAAATAAATGCAGGAAGGAGGAATCATGTTTCAAAGCAGCCTAGGATGCTTAATTGCAGGGTCAAAGCAGTGGCTTACCTGGTATGTGTCCCAAAGCCTTATAGTACACCGCAGGGGGACTTCTCTCATCAATAAGTTATTCATCCAACGGAAAGCAAACTGAAGGTATTTCACTTCATACTGTTCTATGTGTTTATGTACTTGCTCTGAAAGACAAAAAGAACAGAAATAAACTACTGGTGATATTTATATAACCCTCACAAAACAGTGTAATATCATATATGTTCCCTACATATACTCCAAATATGGTTCAGACATATATACTCCAAATATGGTTCAGACATATATACTCCAAATATGGTCCATCCCTCTTTTTCTGGAATATACCATATTTTTGGAGTAAAAGATGCTCCGAAGTATAAGACTCACCTAGCTTTTAGGGTGGGAAACAAGAAAAAAAATCTACCTCTGCCTCTGCCTCCCAGCAATTTGCCTCCTTGCAGCAAACAGCCCGTTTCAGTTTCAGCTTCACCACAGCCTGATTAGCACAAGCAGCTAATAGTCGGTTGGATCAGCCTCCTGGCCATCAGCTGTTTCAGGCTGCAGGGATTACCATTGCCTATTGCCACCGGTGTGCATCCCATTTTTGGCTTCCGCATCCTGTTTTCCGCCTCTACACGTCCCGTTTTTGGCCACCATACGCTCCACTTTCCACCCTTTCCGGGCGGCCAGGATCAGAATGGGCGGAAAATAGGCCATGTTGATGCTGAAAATGGAGCATACAGAGGCCAAAAATGGGCAGCAATAGGCAATGGCAATTCCTGAGCCTGAAACAGCTAATGGTTGGAGGCCGATCCAACCAACAATCAGCTGCTTATGCTAATCAGGCTGTGCTGAAACTGAAACGGGCTGTTCGCTGTTTGCTGCAAGGAGGCAAATTGCTGGGAGGCAGAGGCCAAAGGCTGGGGGCCGGTGGGTGTGCGGGGCTACATTCGGTGTATAAGATGCACCCAAATTTTCATCCTCTTTTGGGGGGGGGAAGTGCGTCTTATACTCCTAAAAATATGGTAAGCAGGAGCTAGGATTTTAAGACTTTGTTCCAGTAAATGTCGACTAATGCAACATTAAAGTATTACTAAAATCTAAATGATAAATGCATTTACATAATTACACATATTATTTATTAAAAGTATATGCTGCCCATCTAACTATTGAACAATGTATCAGGATTATGTAGGAAATATAAATTTTTAAATAGCTGACCAGTCTACTATTATTCAATTTTACCCCATGTTTATTTATAAACATATAGTCAAACTCAAGCAGCTAACAAACTGTTTTGCCCTGAAAATAGGACCCGGTCTAATTTTGTTTTGAGCCCCAAAATAAGCACCAGGTCTTATTTTGGGGGGATGACTTACTCGCTTACCTTAAGACCACCGCAGCCAGGCCTCCCACACCCCAAAACCTGCCTGACTTCTTCTGACAAATTGCTCGTTGTGCTCCTACTTGCGGTAGGAGGCTACATGGTGTGTTGTGCCATTGTGCGTGAAAGCAGCAGTACTGGCGTAATTAGCCTCATGGCGCTGTGCTGTAAGTGGCGGCACCGGCCCGATGTGCCACATGGCATCCGGCAGCAGACATTGGGCAGCAACGGCACAACAGGTGTCAGGGTGTGGGAGTCCTGGTTGCGGCGGTCCTAAGGAAAGCGGGTGCGGGATGCGTGTGGTAGCTCCACCCCGCCCTAGCTTGATTTTTATACATGCACCTTGACCCATCTCGTACAACCAGATGGTGGGCAGGACTTAACTAGGGCTTATTTTGGGGTAGGGCTTATTAGGCAGAATCATGAAAATCGGGCTAGGGCTTGTCTTCGGGGTAGGTAGTATTTTCGGGGAAACACAATACTTAATACTCCTGCCTCCTGTTTTCCCCATAACAATCCTATGAGGTGGGTTGGTAAGAGAGATAAAAGGTGATCCAAAATCAGCCAGCTGGTTTTCATGATGAAGGGAGACTAAAAATGTTTTTAAATTTTGTACTTTCAGACTACTACTCAGAGAAAAGTTCATCACTGAGTATCTTTGTTACGCATAGCTTATTTATGGTTAGAGATAGAACATTTATCTTCACTAACAAATGCCATCAGTAAAGACCAGATATTACTGATTAGTACATTTATATTACTTTTAACTAAATGTTATTGTTAAGTTAATTAAAGCTTTACTCATGATTAAAACAAATAGGCAGCAACTCCACATATTTATACAACAATTATCAGAAATTCTTGTGGATAATGCAACCTGCAGACCAAGGCAACTTAAATGTTTCAAATTTCTTTTAAAGCAAAACAAAACAAAAAAAGAAAAATACTGAATTTCCCAAGGGCTTTTCTTTATTACTTTTCAACATATTGAAAAATGGACAACTAAATGCAAAGCTGTTAATTGTCATTTATTTGATAATATATGAACGGAGAAATGAAAACGCACAGGCTGAAAAGATTCATTCCTCTTTTTTCATAAGTAATTGTGAGCAGATGTTACTTCACTGATAAAGGTAATTTGGTTGGCAATAATTCTAAATTTAAATTTTCCATTTCATTGAAAGTAACCATGCAGATGTAATAAATGATTTGGCAGATGTAATTATTGCCATCTTTCAGACTTAGAATTTTTCCAAAGATACTTATGCAGCAGTTTGCAACAATAAAATTATGCTAAATCTCCAAGAAATAATAGCACTTGTACCAAAATGAAAAAACACAAGTGATTTTATTTTAACAGTCTTTTCAGCACTTTTACATCGTATATAAAACTACTGAAAATGTTTAAAGCAGGGTGTCATTTTTTTAAAAAAGAATGGTTAGAAACACACAATTTATATCATAGATTTGTTTGGGTTTAAGAGATAACGTGTTTATGCAAGTGCATGATGTGTTTTACAAACAAAATAACGAGCCCATAATTTACCCTTAAACAGACTACGTGAAAAAAAGCATAATGGTATCTTAACTTACTAAGAACATTGTATTCACTAGATCAAATACTTCTAATATAAAGCATTGCCTGGAGTTAGAAGTTAAAACTTTGGTAGTTTCAGGCAGTCTGAATTTTGTTTGTTGTGTGTCTTGTTCAAGCCAACTACCTCTCTTGAAGCCTCCGAAAGTAAAAGTGAAAGCCCCATTGTTGCAATCAACTGATTGTCCAATGGTCCAGGAATAGTCAAATTGTAAATAATTAGACTAACTGTTGGAAAACTAACTTCAAATGCTTCCAGCAACATTACAAAAAAATATTTTCCCGTATACATCTCCACCTAATTTGTAGAATCGCTTCCTTTACATTAAAAAAACCCAAGCAATTCTGAAACAGAAGCATCTATTTTAAGTTTGATTACTTGTATTCCTGAAAGAATTAAGTTTCATCATATCATTTCCATTTAACAACCCCATTAATGCAGGGGTGTCCAAACTTGAGAACTTTAAGACTTGTGGACTTCAACTCCCAGAATTCCCCAGCCAGCATGGCTGGCTGGGGAATTCTGGGAGTTGAAGTCCACAAGTCTTAAAGTTCCCAAGTTTGGACATCCCTGCCGTAATGCCTTGTGGGATGGAGTCTGGGCAACTGAATGAAGCTAGCAGATTGTTTTAATGGCCAGATGTTCTTCCTGTCGCCAATGAGAAGTTTTGTTCAGCAGATATATTCTCAGTGTGCCCAGAGAGAGAAATAGCTGCCTCTACCTAGGACCGAACTCACAGCCTCCTGATTGTGAGGCGACAGCTCAACCTCTAGGCCACCGCACCACTCCTAACTAAGTTTCATCATATATCCCATGTAAAATGACCTTCATATGTATATAAAGCTATGTATATAGTTTTATAAGGTTAGCTAATGCTCAGTTCTGAAAAGGCTGCAAAAATGTTTATAGGCTAAATTCAACTGGTCTTGTATTTAACAATTTGCTTGGTAGCCATGATGATCAGGAATTCCATAGGGAGCAGCACATACTGGGAAAGTGATAAGATTTTCGCATTGCTCCTTTAGCAATCCAATTGGTTTTTATGCCATCTTTATAGAAATATTCAGAACATAAATTGCAGCAGCGAAAAAGTTAAGTTGGGTCATTCCCACAAAACTAGCGTGTAACGCTCATGTTCTTGGTAGGATGGATTTTTTTTAAAAAAAAATTAAATAGTAGTTCCTGTCAACAAAAAAATCAGAGATTTGTGCCATTGTGTACAAATGATAGGCTGCAGTAATCGATCAAAATAATAAAGGATTAATACGTGAAATTATCATTTTATTTCAAACTCAAATAATGAACTTTACATTGAATTTCCCTAGCCCAGGAAATTAATTTCAATTGATAAATTTAATTTTACTGTCTGAACCAACAGGCACGACATCACTAAGCTCCATAAATCAGAGAGGAAAATCAAGTGGTACACGCTTTGTAAAAAAGGGCTTGCTGTTTTATACCAGGAAATGAACTTGATCGTGTTCAGTGAAACTCAGCTTTTGGATCAGCAAGCTCTAATACACCTTAGAAAAGTAATTAAAATAGTCTGTCTTGCAACACTTGGTCTACAGTTTAAAACAGCTTTGCTTACAACTATTATAATGCAACAAATCCTTTGAAACTGAAATCTTAATCCACCAAGATAAAAAAACAACAACTCTTTCATATAATGACAACATACGCCTGTAATTCTAAGAGCTACACATTATAAATGGCTCTATAAAACGTATGATGGGCAATAAAGATATATGACTTGATTAATAAAGATTCCATGTAAATTTGTGTCGACAATAGTTTTTGACAGTAAGTTTATATTAACATTAAGATAATTAAATGTTACTTAATTGTTCAGGATGACCTTTTATCACAATGGCAGCCCCTTTGTCTGGTACTATTCTAGTCCTTCCTTAGGTTTGAAAGCTGTTTGCATGATTTTGGACCAGTGACTGTCTATCAGCAACCTACAGCAAGGTTTGTCGTTATGGGGAACATAGGAGCCAGGAGTATTAGGTATGCTCACAGTCTTGAGGGGACAAACATTATATTTTTTTCTTTTTTTCTTTCATTTTATATATAACAACAACAACAACATAACCCAAGTCCTTGAGAAGCACTTGACAGGTGGATAAAAATGTCAAATCTAATCTAAATATTTGGATGACTGTGCAACAAACAACAACAAATATTTACAGATCCCTCACATCCTGGACATAAACTGTTTCAACTACTACCCTCAAAACGACGCTATAGAGCACTGCTATAGAGTACTGCTATCGAGCACTGCACACCAGAACAACTAGACACAAGAACAGTTTTTTTCCCCGAAAGCCATCACTCTGCTAAACAAATATTTCCCTCATCATGTCCAACCATTCACTAAGGCTGCATTACTATTACTATTAGTCTTCTCATCGTTCCTATCTCCCACCTCCTGCCACTTATGACTGTATGACTGTAACTTTGTTGTTGGTATCCTTACAATTTATATTGATTGTTTCCTAATATGATTTGATTGCTTATTTGTACCCTATGACTATCATTAAGTGTTGTACTTATGATTTGTGATGAATGTATCTTTTCTTTAATGTACACTAAGAGCATGTACACCAAGACAAATTCCTTGTGTATCCAATCACACTTGGCCAATAAAGAATTTTATTCTATTCTATCCTATTAATAGTAATAATAATAAATAATAGTAATAATAATCAGTTGACTTTCATGTCTAATGAATAAAAGAGATGATGATGATGATGATGATGATAATAATAATAATAATAATAATAATAATAATAATAATAATAATAATAATAATAATAATAATAATAATAAATAATAATAGTAGTAGTAGTAGTAGTAGTAGTAGTAGTAGTAGTAGTAGTAGTAGTGGGTATCCTTCCATTTGGAGAGGGATCATGGGCATGCAAGGTATTTTTTAGATTTTTAATTTATCAATGTGGTTCTTTCCTCTCAATAAGTTACGCAAGCCTATTTTAAAGTGATTTTCACTAGTACAAGTACTCCTTGACTTATGACCATTTGTTTAATGATGGTTCAAAGTTATAATGGTCTTGGAAAAAGTGAACTTACAAACTTTAGAAGAAGGAAAGGAAGATGGCTCTCTGTTCGTCTGAATAGTAATCACACTTTTCTTTAAAAAAAAGACCTGACAAAATCATTTACTTGAAGATTGCTTATGTACAAGTTCCATCTGACCCTATTAAAACTAGTTATAATGCATAACTTCACGTAATGATAAACATTGATAAAATGTATGTTAATATTTAAGCACAGGGGTGTCAAACTCAAAGCCTGGGGGCCGGATCCAGCCCGCAGGGTGCTTAAATCTGGCCAGCAGGGCCACTCTGGATACAGCAGGGGATCGGCTCATGGTGCCTCTGCCAGCAAAAACAGAGCTCAGGAGGACAGTCCTCCGAGCTCCGTTTTGGCTGGCAGAGAGTTTCAGGAGGCCATTGCAGCAGAAAATGGTGCTCGGGAGTCCGTTTTCGCTGCCAGAGCACTCGGGCTGCCACAGCCCCCCCCCCTAAGTGATGTTGAGCTGGCCACGCCCATTCTGGCCCCGAGGTCAAACACAACCCTGATCGGCCCTCAATGAAATCAAATTTGACACCCCTGCTTTAGCATACCCCGTTGCACAAAGCAAAAATCCCCATGGATTACAGTATCTTGGTAGAACTAAGCTTATACTGCACATTAAACCATACAAGTGATTGTCCAGCTTAGCCTATTTGAGGAGTAGCATTTCTTTGGCACACACCAATAATTGACAGGCAATGTCACAAATATATGCTTAGTTCTGCTTGGCCTCATTTTGCTCATTAATTTAACCAACTACCAAGAGAATATGTTCAGAACCGGTAAGCATTATCTCCTGAATTTGATTTAATTAAATCCTGCTTTTAGCAATGTGACAGTCAGCATTTCATGATGGGAATTGTTTTAAGAATGAAGGCAGAAAATGTTTCAAAATGATCCTTTAAACATGTAAAAGCATTAAATCTACCCTTCCATCCCTTGTAATTTATTTCTAGTATTAAATATGTTATTTACAAAGCTGGTTAATTAATTGGATTCCATTTTTAAAATATTCATAGGTTCCTTGTAACAAAGCAATACACAAACAACACATAATATCAAGGAACATCTATATTTTTAAAAAAATCATCTCAAATTCTTACAGTTATTGAGCTTAATGCACAGTGAAACAAGCTGCCTTTGGTAAGCAGAAATTAGTCTGCAGCAAAGTGATTGAAATTAAATGTTGGTTACATTATTAATAAAAATGTAAACAAAATGGTTCATCATCTAGTACAGGGGTGCAAACTCAAGGCCCTGGGCCAGATCCGGCCTGAGGGATGCTTAAATCTGGCCCACGGGGCCACTCTGGAAACAGCAAAGGACTGGTTCCTGGTGCCTTGGCCCGGCACATGGCAACTAGGAACGTATCTATAATCTGGTGGTGGCTATTTTGGTTGGCTGAGTGCTGCAGGAGGACGTCACAGCTGAAAATGGAACTCGTGCCCCTCCCGAGCTCCATTTTCATTGGCAGGGTACTGCAGGAGGCCATCGCAGCCAAAAATGAAGTTTGCCTCCTGAGCTCCATTTTCGCTGTTAGAATTCTAGCAAAACAAAGTTCCTTGCCCTCCGCTGCCTAGGGCTCTGGACAGCCTGTGCCACCAACCAGAGGTCCTTCACGTGGCCTGAGAGGGACGGTCTAAAGGACAAGGGTTTGGCCCTCTCCCTTACCTTCCTCCGCTGGAGACAATGGATCCCCCCAGCCCTGCCCGGGCCACCACAGAGGCCACTGACACGAATGATGTCGAGCTGGCCATGCCCACCCGGCCCATGCCTACCCGGCCCCCCAAGGTCACACAAAACCATGATGTGGCCTTCAATGAAATAGAGTTTGACACTCCTGATCCAGTAGCTTTTCTTTAAGTGATACCCTGCAGTAAGTTTGCAAAAGCCACTGTGCCCCCCACTGGCTGAAGATAACAAATTACTTAAGAAAAGCTGCATCACGGTGGGGGGAAAAGATTGCAAGGTAGCCAATACTTAGTCAAGCTCAGCCTTTTGCATTATATGGGTAGAAATCAACGGACCCAATTGCTATCTCCTAACCTACAACTGTATTCTCTGCTTTTTTTAGAGGAACTTTGTTCCTGGAACAGTTAAAAAAGTTCAGATAAACTTTTCAAACCAGATACTGGCTCAAAGTTTCATCTGTTTACCACATTATAAGAAATAAAAGCCTCTCTCAATATCTGGTCACTATCATTAACACTTCATGGAGGAAGGCTTACATCTGCTTAGTTTCAAACCAGGCCCACTACAGAACACAAAGAGAGATTTTGTAAACCTCCAGTAGCAGATTCTTCTGTTCTTGCAACGTTAGCCAAGTGGATGGCACCAACAATTACATCCTCTAGTATACTCTCTATGATTAAATTAGAGGGAAAATACTAATGATAAACAAGCTTAAGGGGGTCAGATGCCAAATTTCAAGAATTACCTCCTTGCAGATGAGATTTCAACTGTTAGTAGTCTGGTTGCTTCCTTTGCCATGCTCTCTTTAAAACTCAAAAATAATTCTTTAAGCTCTTAATTTTACTATTGGTTACAGTTTAACTCAACTCCTATATATGCCTTTTCTTTGTTATATTTTCGAGTCTTCTTCAAGTTCCCCTTAGTTTTTAAGGCTTACCATCAATCCGGCTAACAAGCTCTTCCAGCATTTTCACTTTCTTCTGAATACCAGGCTGAGCAAAGGTATAGTTATCCTAGGAGAAAAAACATTTTAAAAATTACCTGTTGACCAAGAGGTACAAAAAAAGATGCTTCAAAAAACTTCTAGGTGTGACATGCTAAAATATCTGAAAAGGATTTTCATTCCAGTTGAAACAGTGGTGGGGACCTATATATACATGCATATATACATACAGACATACATACAGACAGACATATATATATATGTCCTCAATGGCAGAATATTGCCTATAAAGAAAATGATAGTTCAAAATTCTAAGCGGTGAGGTAATTGTATTTCTGGGCTTTCAAAAAGAACTACATGGTGCAGATTTTCCTTTCAATACTTTAAAAGAGAAGAATGCACAAGCCATATTAAAGCTTTCAATCCAGTTTTTTTCAAACCTAAAACCCATCTTCAAATTCTTATTGGATGCTATGCAACATGCTTTATACATCAGTCTCTTGACAAATAGATACGTTTTGTGATGATTAAGAAACAACAGGAAGGAATGGTAAAAACAATGCAAAAGAGAACATTTTCACAAACAGCGGTAGTTGCAAACAGAGAAAAGTGCATCTGTCAATAACAAAATTATTCTGACAAGGGAAGAAAGAGCAGTCAGGAAAACACTGGTGGTCACAGGATCATACAATATGATTCACAAACTAATTTCTTATTAAAATTAAAGGGGTGCTTTTTTCCCCCCGATAGAAATTGCCTTATTCTATCTATCTACGTGGAAGTTTTTGTTTCAGCCCATGTATATTCATGGCCGCAGTAGGGGATGCTTAAAAACTAGGCCATTCAAAGTCTGCTTTCATTGATACAAGCCTATTTAATGTAAGGCATCACAATGCACGCTACTAGATGGAATGATTTAAAAATACTATTCTCATACTTGGAGCTATTCCAAAAAGAAATCGGACTGCTCAAATGGGAAGTATAAATATAAGCGCTTAACTCTACTGATCTCTTCTGATATCAATTCATTGGGTTAGATATGAATTAACAGCAAACAATGACCACTGGTCTCATCTTTGATTGAAATATATTCATGGCAATTACACACAACACACTGAGAAAAGGTACAGAGCAACCTTGAGTCCTTTAATATAAATTCCCTGCATCTGTGCTGAGCTATCTTTTAATTAATCCTATTTCTGTTCGTATTGCTCCTATTAATTTATCATTTTGTAATATTCGCATTTTAACTATTATTGAGCATTGCCATTTGATTTAGGCTTCTTATTTTAAAGAAAATACTGATAAGGCCACCTTGTTTGGAAAGATGGCATATATATTCTTATCTACTAAAAATGCCTTCCAATGTGTGGCAAAATAGTTTTGTTTCAGTCATAGAAAGGAAGAATGAACTGATTTATTGAGAGGGGGGGAAGTATTTTTTTAATGTATGCCAGAAATGATAATGGCTCAATTCATGATAAATTATTTTTACTAGGAAGAATCAGGCAGGTAGCTTATACCAATGAATGCAATCAACTGCTACATCCTATTTATCAACTGCCTGGTTTTCAACATCTCAAATGTACTTCCAAACCCAAATGCAAATGAAATATGCCCACTGGTTAGAAAAGAGAAATAAATTCACCTGAATGCCATCAAGCAGTTTGCTCATGCACCAGAAACTGTCAGCTTCAATATTCTGCAGTACCTCAGTAGAAAGACTGGAAACATCAAAATTTTCCAAATCCTCTTCTGAAATAAAGAGAAAGCAAGAATGTCAATTAGATGTGGGAGACAAACAGAAGAAATTAAATTTAACTATGAAGGTTAAAGTGAATGGACTAAATGGAAAGGACTAAACATTCTAAGTTATGCAATTTGACTAAGGGGTGAGCTTTGGTTGATCAACAAAAATATTTGGGAATTCAGTTTATTAGATAGTAGCCGATAACCCGACATTGCCCGGGTATTTTTTTATAGGGGGAAAATGTCCGGACCAAATGTAATTTCTAATATTCGATTTTCCCTCTTACCAGAGGAAACCCCCTTGTGGAGAACTGTGAAGATGTTACCATGCCAACTCCACCACGCTGCATAGTAATAGCCATTTTACAACAGTACAATAGAAGCCATTTTAAGGCACAACAAGCTGTATCTTAACAGAACACACCTCCCAAGGGGTGTTAGAGGGATCTTACCCCCACAATATTTTTTTTCCAGAGAGTAAGTCATCTGTGTAACAAGTTTGGCTGAAATTGCTCGAGGTGTTCCAGAATTATGCTGGAACACACACACACATTTTTATAGAGAGAGATTAAAAATAGCTACAAACTATTGTGAAAATTTGTAAATACTTTGGCATACAAATACTGGAAAAGATGAAAATCTTCCGGCACTCGTTCTCTTTTCATCATGATCTCAACAGATCCCTAAGACTTCCATAGTCATTTAAACTCTCCTTGGGAATGAACCACAATTTTCATTGGACATGATGATACCTTTGAGATCTTGCAAAAATATATTTACAAGATCGCAAAGGTATCATCATGTCCAATGAAAATTGTGGTTCATCCCCAAGGAGAGTTTAAAACACAGTTAAGTGATAAAAGAAATAAATTGGTTAATTTCGTGGTGTAACAGACAAAGTATACGATAGTTTAAGAGATTAATTGTTATGATCTCCAAGAATATTGAAAGTTTCAGATTCATGTTCTAACTAAGCTCAGATAACCCAGTAAATCAGCCAAGAAAAGAACAAGAAGACAACTTTTTCTGTTCTTTTTTTTTTTTTAGTGTTGCTCTTATAATAATGGTGAAACTAAATAACAGCAAAAAGGGATTTGTAATTAACGTGCAGATATATCACAAATCACTGCAAGGTGATTTTTGTTAAGTGGTTCTAGCAGTTTTACTTGGCTTTCTAATAGCGATGGCAATATCAAAAAGTTCAAAATTGATTGTAAGTCAGTTCATTCATGCAGTACTTATCTCCCAAATGTTTAAAAAATACAATAAACTTTAATGAATTTAACTAGCTTCAACAGTCTAGAGGTTGATATAACCCATCGATTCCTACACCAATGATTTATCAAAATATACAATACAAAAAAATAAAAATAAAGGGAAAGTGGAGGGGAGGAAAGAGGAAAAGTATAAAGAGAAAAAAGAAAGAATAGCATTGACTTCTGACTCTTTTTAGTGCAGTAGATTATGATAATAACATACAGCCTCAATTTTTTACTTTTACCTAATAGTATACTGTATACTACTAGCTATCTCTATAACAACAAACCTATCCAATCAGCAAAACCCAAAGTCAACACATTTTTTTTCCTACCTGAAGCACAAAGTCCAGAAGTGGTTTCCAAGTAGAAACAATTTACCATTTTTCTTTGTATTTTATGCTTTGATAAACTAATAAAAAAATTAAGTGCCAAGATTTTCCTATACTAATGGAAATCAATAGTCATATCTTTACAATGAAGGATACAATGCAAAGTAGCAAAATTGTTTCACATTCTTTATGATCTCCATATTGATAATAAAGTCATAGTCATAAAGACTTTTGGGAGTATGAGTATTATGCATATGGGATCCTACCGTTTGGAAATTAGCATTTGATACAATATACAATATAGCACAGAAGTGAGTACACGCCCTCACATTTTATAAATATTTAAGTATATCTTTTCATGTGAAAACACTGAAGAAATGACACTTAGCTATAATGTAAAGTAGTGAGTATACAGCTTGTATAGCAGTGTAAATGTGCTGCCCCGTCAAAATAACGCAACACACAGCCATTAATCTCTAAACTGATGGCAACAAAAGTGAGTATACCCCTAAGTGATAATGTCCAAAATGTGAAGGAGTGTACTCTACTTTGATATAATGTAAGTCATACACTTCAATTCAGCAGATCATTTTCAGCTGGACACAGGAAATCTACTAATAACTGCAAAGTACTATATGTTTCATGGCTACAACTAGAAGAAACACTCCGTAGATTATCACAAAGGTGCTTTTTTCAGGAGCTGAAGAAGTTTCTTGGATGAGAAGCGAAACATCTTCAAAAAAAACCAGAAAGTCCAGTTGCCTCTTGAAAAAAAACACCTTTGAGACAACCATGATCTGGATGACTGAGAATCTTCACAGATCCTCTTTAGATTACATTTTATTTCACTTCATTGAAATATACTGAAGACACTCTTTGTCATGGAATTATAATGAAATAGACCAGCAAGAAGCTTAGAAATTACTCAGTAGATTCAAATTTTCAAATATAGAAACTTCAACATCTACACTGGAATGTTTTTCTAGTAATAAAACGTTAAACCCTACCAATATTTCATCTTTCTCAATAAGGATTTGACAACTCCACGTGCTACAAACCCACATACAATAAGGAGCCACGATGTTTAGAAATGCCGTTAGCTCTTTCAATGTATAGATATTAACCTATCTTTGCAGGGTTAGTGCTGAGAAAGTAAAAAAATGGAGAATGTTATGAATGTCACCTTGAGCCCCTGGGGGAAATTGGCACACAAGTCTAATAAATGACAGAAGACAATTCCAGTAAATTACCTAGAATAGGTCAAAAGCGATCCATTTAGGAAAAGCTAAAAGAACCAAGAACAGCAGAGTACAACACCGGAAGTTTATACACAACATAATTTTATTGGAAAGCAACACTTTAAAAACCGCTGAGGTTCCTAGATGGCGCCAAAGTAAGAATACCTGTAGCCCTTGACTTATAACAGTTCATTTAGTAACTTTTAGTTCAAAGTTACAACATCACTGAAAAAAAGTGACTGATGACTGTTTTTCACACTTAGGACCATTATAGCATCTCTATGGTCCTGTGATCAAAATTCAGATGGTGGCAAGGGGCTCATATTTATGATGGTTGCAGTGTTTTGGGATCATGGGATCACCTTCTGCGGCCTTCTGACAAGCAAAGTCAATGGGAAAGACAGATTCGCTTAACAACTGTGTGACTAACTTCACAAACGTAGTGATTCACTTAATAACTGTGGCGAGACAGGTTCCCAAATTGGGGCAAAATTCCCTTAACAAATATCTAACTCAACAACAGATATATTGGCCTCAATTATGGTCGTAAGTAAAAGACTACTGTAAATAGCATGTCATTTTTCTTCCTCTAAAAGTTGAAGAATAGCTTGCATCTTCATCAATATTTACTACGCCAAAGTCTCCAATTACAATGTCTCAAAGCAATGTCTCTCATTTTCTCCAGTTTCCAGGGGCAGTTTTCATCACACTCTCTGTATTTTGGTTTAGTTTCAAAAGCCATGGCATAGTGCAGTATTTCTTGGTTCACCATCAAAAACAGAGAAAACACTTTTCTCCTAATTTTTCAGATATAAATGTTTGCCAAAGAAATCCTTCTGTATTCAGTGCAGCTTTCAAGACATAACACAAGTTAACCTTCTCTTTATCTTGCTTCAGATTTATCTACAGACTCTATGACCCTTTAAAACTGTTTTCAGATGAGGAGCAAAATAGGTATTTGCAGCAAAACAGAATGTTTGAGACCTCAAGGGCATCTTTAAAAAAAAAATAACTTAACTTTTTCTGCCACTGAGCGTAAGGTCTCTTACTGGTTTACAATAAATATTTAAGTTTATAAGATAATAATGGCTTATCCTCTGTATTATTTTCCTGTTGAATGAGGTTAGCTTTGAAAATTGCCAGTTACCAGATACGAGTTAAACACTAGAAAAGTCTTATACTGCACATACATATAAATACACTCACATGAAACAATAGAGAAAACAGAATGAATACGAATATACATTTGAGAACAAAAATGTTTCAATTCTGGAATTTTCTTTCTCCCATTTCATAAAGCATGTTCACTTTCAAAATTATCTTAACCCTCCTTTCACCACAGCAGTTACCAAATTCTTAAGGTTTTAAGTTTAAATACAACTCTGAATCAATTCCCCTCAGACGAAGAACCTGTTATAAAACATTTTCAATCATTCGCAACCAATGTTACAAAAAATAAGAATGATAGATTTCATTTAGCAATGCCAGAGCCACAGAAAAGTATTAAGAAGTGGGAATGGATGAAACAATGCTCTTTAAGAAGAATTTTATTTCTGGTTGTGATTTACTAGAAGCTGTTGACCATCTTTTGGCAAGAAGTACTTCTACAAAGTTGGGAACATTAAACATATTGGTGCCTTGCTAATAGAAACACTTCTGGATGAATGAAAGTGAATTTAGAGAGTTCATTTATCACAAATAGGGAATCATAATTTGTATTTTAATTTTTCAGAATAAAATTCATAGCATGCAACAGCGTTCTTCATTAGCATAACCTAATTACAGCACAATTCATTATTCCACAAGTAACTGTTAAGGCCGCTACTAGGATTATAAACATGTTTACAAATTTTGGAGGTAGGGTGGGGAGAAAAAAATCAGTCAAAAATTACATTTTGTACCACCTTCAACTATTAAAAATCTTGCAATCCATCTGTACTGACTGCTCTACAACAAGTAATAAAACTGAAGGTTTAATTAAAATACTACAAAGATTTTGCGGTTGTTGTGGTTAAAATCACTCTTGTTGGTTATTTCTCAAAATGGTTTGGGTTCATTCCAATGAAAGAGTTAATTATTCCCCAGTCTGACAAAATGTGTACCAAAGCACTCTGTTGTTATACAAGTTGTGTTCATACTATTGTTACAATCAAATTCTTTTATTTTAAATCCAGTTTACCACAATGCATCTTTCTCTTATTGTTTGCTAAACATTAGCTGTTAACAATCCCAGAAAAAAGTGTCACAGAAGCCACAAATGTACATTAGGCAGGAAGAAGAAAACAACTTTACTAATTATTGTATATCTGCTGGCTACAATGGCTGAACTGACAGGTAACAACACCAAGCCAACATTTTAAACCACAGCTTGTTGAACCACAGTAATCCAATTACTATAACACAATGGGTGATTTCCACATAATGCTACCCAATCAAATTTTCCACTTTCTCCACAAAGGAGCTCCTGTGCAGTTACTTCAATGACAGCAACTTCATTCATGCTCTACGCATATAAAGCAACTCATCTGAATGCTTTGCAGCTCTGCAAGAAAATTACACTAATCTGTTTTTACTGTGTAGATGGCATCCTCATTAGTTCAACTTTATATAGGTATTTCCAAACACTTTCATATGCAAGTGGACTCATTTTCTTTTGAGCCACAGCATAAGAGATTTATACTAGACCAGTGATAGTGAAAAGGTCGCATGGAAACGTCATGCACGCATGTGCACATTCGTCGGGGTCACGCTTCGGAAAAGCCGAACTTCCGGGTTCTAGCGTGCATGCGTGCCCAACAATAAGCTGGCAAGTGTGCATGTGCAAGCTGGTTTTCGGCACTGCCGCACACACAAAGGGATCACACTCAGGAAAAGTTGAACTTCTGGGTTCTTGACACGCATGCGCACCTTAGAATCAACTGGTCGGTGCACATGCGCACACCAGTTTTCTGCACTGCTGCGCGCATGAAAGACAGCTGATTGTCGTGTGCACATGCGTGGCAGAAACCCAGATGTCAAACAGGCAAGGCTGCGTGTGCTGAGCGACATGGCTTCGTATGCCACTTTCGGCACATGTGCCATAAGTTTGCCATCATGTTACTAGACAGCTGTGAGTAGAATTAATGCAAAAATTAGATTCCAAGTCTTAAAATGTGATTGACCCTCAAATAGCAAAAGATTCCTCTCAGAATAAAACATAAAAGTATAATGTTGAGGGACCCAAACTACAATCCTGTCTCTTGTTTATATATTTGGTATTCAGTGGGATTTACTTCCAGCCAGATATATACAGGATTGCCTGAAAATGTGTTTTGATCATATATCTTATAAATGTAAGAATGTAATTAAAAGGTTACTTTGATAACTCCATTTAGTTTATATGCATATGTGCTATCTTGAATATTTTACAAAATTGGATTATTGCCTGTATCATATAAAAAACTTACCTTTATGAATCTTTTCTGCTGTTTGATGTATGACTGCGCTAAAGGTTTTGTAAGGACAAAAGAAAAAGAACTTTCTAATAAATAAATACCATATTTTTCGGAGTGTAAGACGCACTCCCCCCCCCAAGAGGGTGACAATTTTGGTAAATCTTATAACTGAATGTAGCCCAGCCCACCCGCCGGTCCCCACCCTTTGGTTTCTGCCTCTCAGCAATTTTCCTCCTTGCAGCAAACAGCCTGTTTCAGTTTCAGTTTCAGCACAGGCTGATTAGCACAAGCAGTTGATAGTCGGTTGGATCAGCCTCCTGACCATCAGCTGTTTCAGGCTGCAGTTATTGCCATTGCCTATTGCCACCGCTGTGCACCCCATTTTCAGCCTCTACATCCCATTTTTGACTCAAGGCCTTATTATAGCAATATTATACTCTTCAAATTGACCAAGAATGAAATGAAACATGTATTCTTTTTCAGTTACCAGCAGCAATATCTTTATCATAGTCAGTGTGATTAGAATAATTAAGATGTTAGGATTAGGAGCAGAGGGGACCCATATTTTTACTTCCCTCTCGGCAAAGGAATCCCTCTAGATGTGTAAAGCACATGTTGGCAAACTATAGTCTACAGGGCCAAATTTGGTCCACTGCCTGTTTTTGTATGGCCCACAAGGTAAAATGCTTTTCCAGTTTAAAATGATTGGAAAAAGAACTTTTGTTTCATGACACCAGTGGTGGGTTCCTGCCGGATCGCACCGGATCGCACGCTCCCGATCGGCAATGAACCCGGAAGTACGTTCTTGCCCCGCCCCTGGCGACAGGACGACGCTTGCCTGCGCTCCACCAGCTCGGCTGGGACCGGAGACGTTTCCTCAGCGGAGCGGAGTTCCTGAAAGGGACGCAGGCTCAGCCTGCCAGGCTGCCACCGCTCCACTGAAGACATTGCTGAGCAGAGAAACGTCTCCGGTCCCAGCCGAGCTGGTGGAGCGCAGGCAAGCGTCGTCCCTTCGCCAGGGGTGGGGCAAGAACGTACTTCCGGGTTCATTGCCGATCGGGAGCGCGCGATCCGGTGCGATCCGGCAGGAACCCACCACTGCATGACACCTATATGAAATTCAAATTTCAGGGTCCATAAATGAAGTTTTATTGGAACACAGCCATGCTTGTTTGTTGAAATATTGTTTATGGCTGCTTTCACACTATAACAGAAGAACTGAGTAGCTGAGACAGAAACCATGTGCGACATTTTTACCACTTTGCACTGCTGTTCAGGGCACTACAAATTGCAATAATGCAGTTACAACAGGGTTTCAAGTGCCATGTGTATCGCCATATTGCAATATTTAATTTTTCTTACCCATGGATATCATCATGTCAAGAAAAGAAAAGTGGACTTCAACTGTCATATAATGGAATACTGATTATTATGTTATCAACATTACAAAAATGATAATAAATTCACAATAATAAAAAATGAAAATGAGGCTGCCGCTATAGCAAGTTTTAAGTGACTGATTTGTTAGTCAAGTAAGGAAAGCCATTTACCAATGGTGATTAATGAAATTGTGTTTGATTGCAGCAGCTGAAAAAATCTATCTAATCTCGTTGTATTTAAGTACAATGACAATAAAGATTATACTTATAAACTTGTTTAAGACTATTAGCTTTTTGATGAAAAGAGTTGCTTGAAAAGTTGCGGACACTGGGAGTAACATCAATAGTCAATTAAAAAACAAGGGAAATGATTTTGAATGGTTTTTCTTAGCTCTTGATGAGTTCTTGTTTATTCGAGGAATCAATGCTGACACTGAGATCACTGGAGAATTAGTCTCTCTATGAGTACTCTGCATGAAACAACTACAGAACGGAATATTTTCATAGAAAAGATTCCCGTACAATCTTAAACAGAGTCTGTTAAGACGTGTTACAACTGATGATGTTAAAAATATAAGTGGAACAGAAAAAAGCTTACTTGGACAAATTTGCAAAGCTTGTTAAAATGTAAGGTGTTTAAAATGAATGATTATTCATTGTACTATTCATCAACAGGTACTTTGCAGAAAATATTTGAATCTATTGAACCAGTAGTGTCAATGATTAATTTCTTTCACTCTCATAGACTTAACCATAATCAATTCCAAGATTTTTTTTTCCAGAAACAGAAGTTGAATAACATGACTTGCCCTACCCTACAGCAATTTGATGATTCCCAGTAGTAATGTTTTATTCTGATTTTGCTGTCAAGTTAAAATAAGAATCAAGGTCTCCATTGCCGCACAACTTTGCAGCAGATAAATCTTCCAAGTCCAATCTAAACTTCCAATAGCAGTTTCCACAGCTTGATGCAACTGCAAAAAAATTCCCATATTTCAAACAATATTTAACCATGCAACTGAGGAGCTTCCACTTAAATAGCAATTGCAATTAATTTGCAATGTAATAATATGCTAAAAGGCAAGCTTCAAGAGAAGATCTAATAAAAGTCTATAAATGCCTTCCAAGCAATTGATATGCTCAATTAAAATCATATGTCTGTGCATTGATAGCAATATCAACAAGACACTTTCATAAATAAAATACTTAAATTCAATTACAGAGCAGCATAAGCAGATAGATCAGCATTAGCAGATCTGTATTACAAAAAGGTATGTACAGTATTATTATTATTTGTATTTTATCAAATAAAAATGTTTGCTCTCTTGCTGCGTAAGTATATAATCTTGATTTTGCCTCTTGGCCGGTAAAGCCTAAAATATGTAATGGTTTACATAAAAAGTTTGATAACTCAAGTCCTAGAGGTTTCTGTCCTTCCTCTTCTCCATCACTTTAGAAAAAAAATAAATCTTGCAAGACATAAACAAAATCAAACTTTTAAAAAGCAAACTAAAAAATAAAATATGAAGCCCAATTTAGACAAATGGATGCAGGGTTCTTGCAAAACCACCACGATGATGATGGTTTGCTATAATTAACAAGGTAGAGCACCATTTTTTTTTCATTTCCAAGAATAAAAAATGAGAAGAAATTAATAAAAAGCGAAGTAAGCATTGTTTATTGATTTTCCATGGGGTGCCCTAGTCATGCAGAAATAGGAAGACACAAGGCTTAAAAGCATCCAGAAGCAAATTAATTTCAACATCCTAACAGCATTTTGGTCAACTTGATTATCTACTCTTTCTTAAAAAGCATCTATTTGAAGCAAAAGTCCATGGATGGCACAGTGGTTAAAATGCAGTATTGCAAGCTAATTCTGCCAAATGTCAGAAGTTCGATTCTGACCGGCTCAAGGTTGACTCAGCCTTCCATCCTTCCGAGGTTGGTAAAATGAGGACCCAGATTGTTGGTGGCAAAATACTGACACTGTAAACCGCTTAGAGGGGACTTTTAAAGCACTATGAAGCGATATATAAGTCTAAGTGCTATTGCCATTATCTTCAATATTTTTTTTCTGTACCTTTCCCATCTTCTTCAGGTAATTTGTGCAGGCAATTTATCAGACCTGCTGGGTAGATGGCAGACCCCACTTCTTTTCTCAATTCATAAACAGCAACAACTTCCTCAAAGTTCTGTTTATTTTTTTTGAAAGAACAAAGGTTTTTTTCCCTAGCTTGGAATTGTAGGTTTCAGTCATATGATTGTATCTGTGTACCAAACACACCTGTCACCTGACTGCCAGCTATCAATCAGTGAATAGAGAATAAGAGTTTCAGTCTCCATATTTACTATGTATTATTTTCAACCACACACTCCATCCAATTTAAAATTAAAATGGGAGAACAAGGAATACTTAATATGGTCTTTGGTTCCAAGAGCAAAAATGACTATAAACAAATAAGTTGAAGTTTGTTAAAACTAAAGTTGAGATTTTTCAACTGGCTTTCAAGCGTACTATAAAACAAATTTATTTTAAACATATATTAAAGTAGTATTAACCAAATTTAATGAATTATCAAACATAATTTCTTTCCAGCAGTGGGTTCGTCCTTGGATTTCATGAAAAAAGAAATTATCCCTTCTGTCATGTCAACTTAAAATATGGTTTTAACTTGAGGTTTCACAATATGCAAATTTCAATGTAATTAAATGAAAAAGTTAATTAATAAAATGGTTGATGGTGCTCAAGCCTGAACAACATAAAGAAAACAACAATTACATGAAAAAATGCTCATTTGATGAAAAAGCCTTTCATACGTTTAAGAAGCTAGCAGCCTAATCATTCCAAATATTATTAATATAGGCATATGTTTCAATGCTTGCAGCAGCAGGTTAATTTTTTTTAACATTACCATTTTGATAATTAAATGGGGAGAAGAAAATTATTTGCCAAAACAAAGTAAAGACTTTTTTCTTTGTTCTCTAAATAAAGACCATTTTAAAAGTTTCATGTTTAAAAGGCCCAAACAACTTTATGCTTTTTCATTCCTAAAAAATAATCAAGTATAGCTAAACAAGGACCAAAGATAATATTACTAAATCATGTTGCTCTCTTCGAAGTACATTTCTGCCTCCATAATTACATTAATGCAATTAGCTTCCAATCTCTTCATAAAACTTAAAAGTTTGTACCTTTTAAACATTTTTGGCATTTCCACTACTAATTTTACCACTACCAACATTACTCACATAGTTGTTTTCATTTCTTTCCATAATACAATATTATAGCGGTTTCACATTACATATGAAAGAGATAGTAGTCTTTAAAATTATGCTAACGAATGTGCTTGCTGAATATTAATGATAGCTTTTACATTATGAAACAAAGGTTTTTAAGAAGACACTTCAATAATCAATTTTAATTATTTAGCCTTCTATTTTAAGCAACTTAAATATAAGGAGGAATAATATACTTTTGCTTGGTTTTAATTCAGACTATTATAATCTCAAATAGCTCTTCCTTTTCAACACAAGATAAGAGGGTATATATTTTGCTATCAAAAAATTACAACCAGTAGTAGTACTGCTGCTAATTATTCTTATTGTTCTTAGCTCATTTCTCCTGAATCCTTTTCTACTTTCAAAGTCCTAAAATACAACAAGATTTCTCTTGATATCTTTTTGTTAATTAACAAGCTTACTGATTCTCTTTTCATATGTTCATCTTTTCTCAATCACAAAAGAAAGTATATTAGCACCAAAATTATCATTCCTAATCAGACAGGAGTATTGCTCTGATATTTTGAAGTCCAGTTGACTGGTTGGATGACTGAAGGTAGATAAATTTAGACAAAGTAGATTCCAAATTACTGCAGAAGCTTTCATTACGGCTAGATGCTTATATGAATACTTTTAGGTAATATATATATATATATAAGGCAAGTGACTGACATGCCATCTGTCTCCTGAATTTGAAAATGTACAATGTAGATTATAAACTCTTCCCTGACATGCTAGATTTCATAGTTCAAGAATTTTCTAATAATGCCGAATATACAATTTTATGTTTCTCAATGCAAACAACAATTCCATAAATAACTGTCTGAAGTCTCTATAAGCCTCAAACCCTTTTGGTAATAACAACAAATCCCTACATTACAACACCTTAATAGTGTCCATCTCTGTTTCATAGAGCTCAGGACTCTAGAAAATTCATATTAGATCCTGTAAACTTGAAGAGAGCCTTCTGACTTCAAGTTTAGTCAGTTTTCTTTCTAAAACATACTTTTGTTTTCAGTTATAGCTGTATGTTTTGCATTTTTGCATATTGTACATTATTAAATATTAACAAGAACATGTAGAAGTAGGAAAACACTAAACTTGTGACTTCCTTCTGTATTTGTATGATCACCCTGGCAATTTACTTGAAGAAGAAATCTAAGACACAATTTTCTAATTTCCAACAAGAAAAACATACCAAAGTTCATAGTATAGCCTTTATTGTCATTGTACAAAATAAATACAACTAAATTGGTTATTATGCTTATATTACATAGGTGTTCACAATTTATAGTGGATAATGTTGATCTGGATTAATGGATCTACAACATCAGAAACAAGTTGCTTTTGCTCACTAATATCAGTAATAGAACAAGAACAGAAAATTGAAGGCAATAAAATAAATGTTGGCTACACTGAGAGGGATTCTAGGGAAGTTTTCAGGACCACAAAAGTCGCAAGATATAGTAAATGGATTAAAGCGAACACCGTGTTGTATTTTACCCACACACAATGCCAGGACTGTGAAGCAAGTACAGAAAGAGTAAACAGACTAACGGACATTAATAGCAACAGCCTTATTCATCATAACTTTGTTAATTGGATTTTCTGGAGAGAAGGAGATTTTGGCAGCAGTGAGGAAAATAATATCGTTAAAATAAAGACAAGTCTGATTTTTCATCAACATAACATTCTCGGCACTAATTAAGATGTTGGAATAAACAATATAAAATTGTCTCCATTACATAGCATGCAATCAACAGAAAATGGGCAAACAGACAATTCTTATATGATTTTGGACAATTCAGAGTTCTTCAAGGCCAAATTTAATTACTAATTGTATGTTAGATTGACTAAACCTTGCTGTTTCTTTTGAAATAGATGGACATCACACACACAGTGACCTCAAATCTATGCCTTGAGAAGTTATGAAAAAAAGATTGTAAACAAAATAATTATTGATTAGAGCATCAGCGTATGCTGTATGAAAGCTGGTTTGGTGTAATGGTTAAGATATCTTTTTTCTCTCATTAACACTTTTACTGAGTTGTAAGATAAAATAAGACACAAAATACAAAAGAAAATAGGAAAACAATGGGGAGAAAAGGGGGGCGGAGAAAAGTGAGGAAGGATTAGGAAAAAGAAGCACTGACTTCTGACCCTCTCTTGCAGGAAAATAGGACATTAACATCAAATTACAACTTTGTTTTTTCGTAATATGAATTAGCCATTTCTGTAAGGATCTATCAGTCTAAAACCTAAAATCAAAGTTTAATTCTTTTCTACTTCAAGCAAAGTTCAGAAGCGGTCTCCTTGTGGAAACAAAAGTATTTATCATAATTTTCGGAGTATAAGACACACTGCAGTATAAGACGCAGAAAGGTTTTGAAGAGGCAAATTAAAAAAAAAAGGTTTTGCACTCTGCAGACCTCCCAAAAATGGCCAGTTTTTCGTGAAAACTGGCCATTTTTTGTCAACTTGTGGCTGAGAAAGGCATAGAGAGCCATAAATGATTTAAAAACTAATTGTAACACATTTGTCATTTTGAAATTATTCATTCATTTCTGTGTCCAACGTGACAATGGAAATAGTCTTAATTCAAATGGTTAATAGTTTCGTCTGACTGATGATACTATTTTAAAAACAAACTGCTTCCCCGAAGTTCATCATGATTCATCAGGGGTGGTAAACAATTCAAAAAATACTTACCTTCCAGATTGCTGCTTGGGAAGGAAAACAGCTGAGGCGTGGCAATCCATTCTGCCGCCGCGCGACTCAGCTGCCAAGATAAAAGTAGGCAAAGCGCAGGGGCGGGCAGGCAGGCCCATTTGATCGTGGGAGCAAACTGGTTTGCTCCCAGCTGATCATGAGAGCTACCAGTTCGGGCGAACTGGTCCAAACCAGTAGAATCCCACCCCTGCGTCTCATGCATACCAGAGATCAGATTCTCTGAAAATCATGCATGCTTCAGAAATTTCTCCTTTTGGCAATAGAAACCTTACCTGGTTTACACTGTACAACTGAATACATTACCACACATCATAAAGCAGAAGTTTTCAATTCTTTAATACCTGCCACTAATTTTACGGCTTTAAAACATTTCAAAACCTTTTTCATCTGATGTCTGTCCTGCACAAGAATTAAATAATTAAATAAAAGTATTTGAAATAATAGTAATTGTTGATATTCTAGAAAGTGACAAAAGAAAAATGATTGAACACATGGTTGACAATATAGAATAAGACTCTGTTTTCTGCTTATCTTTTATATTTTGTTTTTAAGATTGTAAAAACTGTGAGATTTGGATGGATTTCTATCACTAGTGTGGGAGCTGCCAAAATTTTCTATCTATCCCCTTACCTTTTCCCATAAATGTTTAAAAACCAATAAAAAATTTATTTAAAAAAAAGAATTGATTTTATCAAGAATGTGATGTAATCACTACAGATACAAGCAATAAATAAATATGAAAAGGTATGTTTCCTTACATAGAATTATTCCTTCATATGTTGAGAAATCAGTCTTTTGCACAAATCTAGAGAAGGAAAGATATACTGCCCAAGAACTTAGAGACATGGTACCTGTAAGATTTCATATCATTGTGTAATAATTTACCAAACTATAAATGTAAGTTGAACTCAATCAGCCGTAACTTTTGAAGTAGCTATAAGGTGGAAGACTGGAGTTCAATTTAAGAATAATCATGCTTCTACTATCTTCATACTTCACACCTTTAAATTAAGGTCTATATTAATGGAACATTAAATCTCTTGTTAGCAGAGACAGCTATAACTACAGAACTCCTTTCTTATAACTGTTATGGAATTAGAAGCTCTTTTAAAGTATTCTATTAAGAAATCATTCTAGTTCTTATTGAGGTTAGCAGCATCATAATACCTATAGTAATAATTATTTTCAGCCATAATTGCACTATTGCACTCCTTCATCCTCCTATTTCTCCACAACCATCCTGTGAGGTGGTTTGGGGTGAAAGAGAGTGACTGGCCCAAAGTCATCTAGCCAACTTTGGCTAGATGAGGGTGGCCTACAACTCAGTTTCCTGGTTTCTAGGCTAACATCTTAACCACTACACCAAACTGGCTCACGTTGCACAAAGCAAACACCAAGCATGGAAAAGGAAGAGTCTCTGTGAAAGTGGGCCACTTTCACTTTACCATGCATATAATAAAAACTTTGTAAGCCTAGGAAAACAGAGCATACTTCATGTGGTCTAATTAGCTACAACACTAAAAACAGTCTCAGGTAAAAAAAAAAGATGTATATAAACAATAATGCTAAGCATATAATTATTTATCATCAAGAAACAGAGCCTTCTGCTGATAGTTCACTAGAATACCAATTAGGAAATGTACAGACAAGCATGTTGTTATTGTTTAAAAATCTGTCATCAATTCTGAACGCTTGGTTATGTTGAAAGGTATCAGCAGCAGTCTTTCACGTTATGCTTCCAAATGGGTCGTGTTAAAAACAAAATTTGAAGTTATTCCGAAACACATAAAAGAGAATTAAAAGAAAAAATACATTTTGGGGAAGGCAAGAAAACCTCAAACCGGATAGCTTGCCAAGAAGAAATGCATTGGATTCAAAGTCAAGTAATATATGTCATTTTTTTAAAAAGTCCTGAATTTTTCTTATGCTGGAAGCATAAAAGTTGTCCTGGAGAAATCTTTGCAGGCATTGTTCCACAACTAAAATAGAGATCTGTCCAAAATAACTTGTTGAGCCTCACAAGATTCAAATCAATTCATAGTCAGAATCTGCCTGCTCTACCAGATACAGCAGACAGTTCGATTGCAAAGGCTATTTTAATGAGAGTGGCTTCAATAAAGATTCTTGCAAGTCTGATTGTCCTGATTGTCTCCTTCCTTTCTTATACCCATGTGAATTAGGGAGGTGTCTATCTAAATCACTTAACACATACTTACTGCAGGACAGCTCATACCATGAGTCCTTAGAAAGAGGGGTCTTGTCAGTACAATATTATCAGGCCCATAGAACAATCATTTTGAATTGTGAGTTAATGTCCCCATTCCTCCTCCCCCCCCCCCCAGGATGTCCGGCACCCTTCTATGTCATCTTCTCTCTATGATTTTATCTGTTCATATTTTTATCTGCTGTGTTTTTTATCCATTGTGTGGATGGATGATTTGTTTGTCCATGTTTTTCTGTTATAAGCTGCCCAGTCGTTGGATATGAGATGGGTGGCAAATTTTATAAATAAATAAGTAAACAAGAAAACAAATAAAGATTCAATGAAGATACCAAGATATTCATTGCCGATATCAAGATTTTAAAAGCTACAGTGTTCTGGTATGAAAATTAAACTAACTTTAATTATTCAACCAGCACAATCTGGCTTCATGCAAAGTCACAGGTAAAACTGTGGCTAAGGAACTAAAGATGTTAAATTAAATGTGGGAATTTAATGGCTGGGAAGGGAGAGATGGAATCTCACTAGGTCACCTCTTCTTTTAATCAATGAAGAGGATTCAATAGTAGTCTAAATGGGATTGGAGTGTAGACAGGTTAGATATGAAGGAACGGCAGAGTGGGGAATGAGGTGGAGGGAGGGAGAAGAAAAAGGGTTGCTTTTCAAAAAGTGGACGGAAAAGGGAGGGCATCAATGCAAAAAGAATATTAATGTTATATATATTTAATGTTATAATATCATGCAGGCATATTGGTAAATTCTGTGAAGAAGCTTTCTAAATTTGCCTGGATGTGAGAAAATATTAATCACACAGAGATGTTCTAAAAAATTCAGTGGAAACTATTTCCCTAAATATCAGAGACCTGTAAATTTTATTAAAGGAATGGGATTGTTAACAATGTCAGATCATTTAAGCTTCATGTGCTTATGTTACGAGAAACATAAACCACAAACAGGTTGAATGATAGGTATTTGGATGAACTGCTTTTTTGTACAAGGAGCTAATAAATTAAAGGGAAGAGTTATTATTATTATTTTCAAAGCTGCCATCAATAGTCAGGTTCAAAAGTTTTTAAAAGATAGGGAAGATATATATATATTTCTGCAACAAATTGAAACCTGTTTCAGATCAGCTGCTTTGTGTGAAATGGTATAGGACCGTGATGGCGAACCTATGGCGTGCATGCCAGAGATGGCACGCGGAGCCTTCTCTGCTGGCGCGCGTGCTGCCGCCCGTCAGATCTCCACAGCGTTTCTTTCGTGAGCTTCTGTTTCCCTACAAAAGGTAAAAGAGAAGCTCACGCAAGAAAAAGATCTCACTTCTTGCTGTGCTGCCGGTGTTGGGATGCCCTGCCTCCCATTGGCCAGCTGGTCTTCGGGTCTCTGCAGCACATGTGCGCTTTTCCGTGCATGCACGTGCATATATCCATGCATGTGCACATTTGTGCATATTTGTGCATGTTTGCGCATACATGCATATTTTAGTTCGGGCATGCGCCCGCGCAGTTTGAGCACTCTGTGTCTAAAAGGTTCACCATCACTGGTATAGGACTAGAAGCTCCCCGAGGTCCCTTCCAATGTTATTGTTCTATGTTCTATGATTATTACACTTAAATTAGAAGAGATTACGCCATTTACTTATAATTGGCTTTTTATCCTGACAGTGTAATGCTATACAATGTAGCAGCAAAGCAACAACTAACTCAAACTCTGAGAAACTTTTTTCAAGGAAATAAGCGAAATGAAATATCAGCAAGAATGAGGTGGGATGCTAGGGCAGTATTATGAGTGTATAAATCATATGAACATGATTTTAAAAATCTTAACAAAAGACAAATAGGGATTATTCAGATATTAACAATTTATTAGCACGGTAGAATAGATCTTGATCAGCTAATATATACAAAGTGAATAAAAGAAGTGAACTCTAAATGATTTTGGACGCAGATAAATTCTTCCCTCAAATGACTTTTCCAAGCAAAAATGCAGGTAGTCTTCTACTTACAATCACAATTGAGCCCAAATTTCTGTTGCTAAGTGAGACATTTGTTAAGTGATTCCCCCCCCCATTTTATGACCTTTCTTGACACAGTTATTAAGTGAATCCCTGCAGTTGCTAAGTTAATAACCTGGTTGTGAAATGAATCTGGCTTCCCCATCGACTTTGCTTGTTTAGAAGGTTGAGAAAGGGGATTCACATGACCCTGGGACGCTGCAACGGTCATAAGTATGAGTCACTTGCCAAGCATCTGAATTTTGATCACATGATCGTGGGGACATTGCAATGGTCGCAAGTGTGAAAATGGTTGTCACTTTTTTCAGTGGCGTTGTACCTATAAATGGTCACTAAATAAACCATTGTAAGTCGAAGCCTAACTATATTACAAACATGATAACAAAGCTTAAAAAAATAAGTGCAATTAAAAATGGCTAAAAATGACTTCAAACAAAGACTTAAGAATTCAAACTTGCTTTCTGCAACTATATTCCCCAAATAATTCATCAGCAATAAAAAAAAAATCAATATTTAAATAAGTTAACCCGAATTAGCTGCAGAAGAAATTAGGGTGAAAAGTCAGCTGTGCCAGCACTGGGAAAGAGGGTATAACAGCAGGGGAGTTAATAATTATGGGTAGGCCTAAATTTTTATTCCATAAATGGGGAGGTTCTACAAAGATTGTTGGTTCAAGTAACTGTCCACTTTTAAACCAATAAAATTTGACAGAGACTTCTTAGCCTTATTGGTCTAGAGCAGATTAAATATTAAATGGAGTTGTTGTTCTTGTTTTCCATTGAATCGAGTCAGATTCTCGAAGACTGCTTGGATGAGTTCGTGCAATTTATTTGGCAAAGCTTTTTGCAGAAGTGGCTGCCATTATCTGTTTCCTATGGGGAGAGAGAGTCACCGGTTGGCTTTGGGTCCAAGAAAGGACTACAATTCACACTCTCCTGGTTTCTAATCTGAAACCTTAACCACTACACCAAACCTCACCCTAAATTGAAAAGCAGAAATAAAAATAACTTCTACAACGGAAGGGGTTCCCTTTCATTAAAATACGTGATGCAATCAATAATTCCAAGCTGTACTTAAAGGATTCTTCACAATTATTTAAACTAATGTCAATTAGACCCTGCCCTACTAGGCAACCGGTTTGGCCTCTAAAATTAATAACTTGCACAATAAAAGGAAGAAACCAATTACCTCGCACCCCCACCAACAGCACTAAATTCCTATTCCAGCAAGTTTTTATTACCACTCCTTCCAGACAAAACTCTTCAAATTGATGGCTAATTGAAACAGAACAATACTGATGCTCCACAAATAGCTATTTTTTACAGGCAATGGCAGATCTAGGAGGTTGGATTTTTTTTTAAAAAAAAAAAAGCAACAATTTGCAGCAGGGCTCCTTCAAATTAACACTTAGTGAAGCACAATCCATTTCTTGTCTTCCCTTCCATAGTGAACTGCGTGAGGTGTTGTCCTGACAGTATAAGGTATGTAGGTCACTACTATTATTTTTCTTGATTCAAAAATATACAGGTCTTATTTTCCCTGAAAATAAGATCTCCCCGGATAATAAGCCCAATTGGGCTTTTGAGTGCATGCACTAAATTAAGCCCTTCCCCGAAAATAACCCCCCCCCCCAAAAAAAATATTGCAACACAGCAGCAGCCATGAGTTGATCACGCTCGCCGCCTCCTGCATCTCAAAAATAATAAGACCTCCCCGAAAATAAGGCCAAGTGCTTATTTCGGGGGGGTGAAAAGAAAATAAGACCCTGTTTTATTTTGGGGGAAACACGGTACAATGCAAGAACTTTCACAAGTTCACAAGCTGATATGAATTTCCCAGTCATGACACTAAGAAGCATCATACCGAGTTCCAGTCCTCCTTCTAGCTTTTCAATTTAGCATTCAGTAATTAGCGCCATTAGTTTACTCAGCCAAGACGACTAGATTCACTTCCTTATCCACTGGGCTAACCAGAACATCTATTATTGCTTCCACCCTGGAGAACTTATGGCAAGGCATAATAAACAGAAGAGAATGAAGAGAAAGCATAGTTATATAATCAAGTATCACAATGAGAATCTCTCCATTAGTGTAACATAGCAGTGTCTTCCATTCTAAAGGTGACGTAGTGACAACCTTACCCTAGTACTATGAACAGTTACTACAAGTGGACATTAGACAGTTATTTTCTTATCTGTAGAGAGGACATTTCAGGAAATACAGACAACTCGCTAAGGATTTGCAATGTAAATTGATGGTAAAGTACTTAAGACCAACATATTTACTATATTAATTAAATGGTCTATTTAACATGGAATATCAATCCTCTAATCACATCTCATTTGAAGTTATTTCAATTAACAACTCTAAAGTACACCAGCACAAACCCTACTGTTCTAGGCTCATTAACATCATTTTCATTATCTGTCAAATCAGGGAGTAAAAGGCAGAAACTATAAACACTCTCTAGAGTAGCCCCCTTTCCTACTTAAGAGATTATTAGGAGAACAAGCTGCAGTAATTCTCATTAGCTGCTCAGTTTGGGGGGGGCACCGGGGGGGGGGAGACTTTCCATGTACTGAAACAATAGATGGAATCAGTAAATGGACAGATTTTCATGCATTCAAGGGTAATCTGTCCTTAATCAAACAAAATCAATCTAAATTGTTGATGAGGCATAGAAAGCAAATTGAGTTATAGGATGAAGAGGAGCTGAGCAAAGATTTAAATATACCAGGAGTATCAATGTTAGAATCTATCAAATGTATTCTTACAAAAAAGAAAAAGAAAACCTTTCAATTTGTTTGGTCTAGTGATTAAGGTGCCAGGCTAGAAACCAAGAGACTATGAGTTATAGTCCTGCCTTAGTTATGAAAGTCAGCTGGGTGACTTTGGGCCAGTCATTCCCTCTCTGTTGCGGCCTGCCAGCAGAGCTGGTGGCAGGCTCAGACACAGAGGAGGTTGGGGAGGAACATGGGCCAATCCTGGAGTCTGGGGAAAGCTCTGACGAGTGCTCTGCATTGGAGGCAGAGATGGGGCCAGGGCTGTCTGAAAGTTATCAGCTGCCTTTGGAGCAGAATGGGGTAGTGGGGTAGAAGAACAGCTGGAGCCTGTTCCCAGTGTGCGCATACGCAGAGCCGCCAGGAGAAGGGAATAGCTAAGGAACAAGGGTCGACTCAGGAGTAAAGCCACAGGTGGACAGTGAATGGCCCCTCCCATAGGGAATAAAGAGGGAGTGGAGTTTGCAGGAGATAATTGGTTCAATTCATTAGAGTGAAGATCTGTTTCTGACTTCTTGCCAAGTATTGTCTGCTACAGTGGCATTTGGAAAATATCGGCCTGGCAGCTCTTCAAGCCTGATAAAGGTCTGTAGTTGTGAAATCTCTGGAAAGACTGTTGGCCAGGACTTTGCTGGAGAGGAATTCACCTTCAACTAAATAAAAGGGGCTATCGGGATGAGGAGTCTGCTTCATGCTTTTAGGAAGCCTAGGTCAGAATACACTCAGCCAATTTAACTAATTGGTGATTCTTTATATACTGTGCATTTTCAAAAAACATAAATGTCAAGGAACACAAAACAACAATAATCTTAAACTATCAGATTAAAGCAATGTATAAAGTAAGATGAATTTTTACCTGTATATTCGCTAGTGAAGACAACAAAGAAAGGAGTCACGAGGTCATTAATGCCCTGAACATATCCACTGGCTGGATGGCGTATTGCCCAGATGAACAAAATTCTTTCAAAAATCTAGGGGGGAAATTATAAGGAACAAAAATATAATTATAGCAGAAGGCACATATGTTCGAAATTCATGTACTGGATCAGAGGTGGTATTCAGCCAGTTCTTCAGCAAGTTCTGGCCAGTTCTGGTGAACCTGTAGTGGAAATTTTGAGTGGTTCAGAGAACCGGCAAATACCACCTCTGGCTGGCTCCGCCCCATCTATTTGCTGCCTCCCAATTCCCAGCTGATTGGCTGGGTGGTTCTTTTGTTGCCCTGCACAGGAGAACGAAGCTGGAAAGCAGGTTAGTGGGGTGGGGAGGGAATGGGGATTTTGCAGTATCCTTCCCATGTCACGCCCACCAAGCCACGCCCACCAAGCCACGCCCACCAAGCCATGCTTATAGAACCATTAGGAAAAAAATTTGAATCCCACCACTGTACTGGATATGTGGAAGATGCCTCTTCCTATGAGGCTCTTATCCAATGGAAACTACTTCTAACAAGATATATTTAGCAACCAAGTTTTAATACTCAGAAGAAGGGCATAAAAATGTGTCCCTTTCACCAACTTTTAACTGATTTTAATGATACGGGATTTAATTTTAATTTTAATTATATTTTTTGTTATAATTTGCCATTTCTTAATTATTAGAAGCACCTTATATAAATGTATGAACAATAAATAGGATGTAAATATAATATTAAGTAAAAATAGAAAATAAACAGTTAGATGATGAGTGAGGCATCTCAATGAGCCTACTTGAGATCTCAGTGCATATTCAGAAAACCAAATTAGCACCAAGATATTGGTGATGTTGTTAAACACACATTACAATAAAAATGCAAGAATCCTGCCTAGCTCTTGGAAAACAGTAACATTTATAACAGAATTTAAATAGTGTTAATATACAGTGTTCAGCTAACAAAACTGAATTAGCCATTAATACATTGTACTTTTATGGAAATTCCATATATAAATATTTGCTGAATTTGAAAAAAAAAGCAATGAAATCAGCTAATTCCAGCCTTTTTACAGAATATTAAAGTAACAATTATAAAGCAGTAAGAAGCTTGAAGAAAGATACATTTTTTTAAAAAAATAAATGTCCATAAAGCATATTCATATACATAAATGAATATATTGATATTCCTTTATCAGAGTTATCAAGTCCCATAAGTCTTGCAAACAATCTTTGTAGCTGTAATACTGTCACTCCGATATGCCCAATGGAGGGCATATTATTATGGAGGGCATATTGTTATGCAATATTATGGAGGAATATTTCAAATCAAGGGCTGCTGTAAATGATTCTTTTTTCGTAGATATTTTGGGAAGTTCATGCTCTGTAGCTTTCATGTATACTTATTAGTCTAATTAACATAGTACAAACTTTACATATTGAGATCATTGAGATGTATTATGTTATAGGATTAACATCAAGGCTCTAAAGGTTTTACAATATAGGATTAATATCAAGGGAGAGTAGAATAATTAATTTTAATTTAATTTAATTTAATGCTTCTAGACCGCCCCCTCTCCCGAAAGGGACTCGGGGCGGTGTACAGTTCATACAAAATATATCAGATACAATAAAATTAAGTATGTACAATTGACAGTTGACATGGAGGAGGTAAGAATGACATTAAAAGAACTGTACAAAGCAGATTAAAATAAGTTCAAACCCCTAAAAACAAATACAGTGAATTAAAAAACCCCTAAAATAACCAGATATAGTGCGTTTGCCAGGAGGGACAGTTGAATTATGCCAGGCCTGCTAATCGGAACAGGTGGGTCTTCAGTTTTTGCCGGAAGGAGCGGAGGTCAGAAGTGGTTCTAATGTCGGGGGGGAGGTCATTCCAGAGGGTTGGGCCCATCACAGAGAAGGCCCTACTCCTCGGTGTCGCCCGCCGGCATTGTCCAGTGGATGGCACCAGGAGAAGTCCCTCCCTGTGTGAGCGTATTGGCCGCAGGGATGTATGTGGGAGGATGCGATCCCGCAAGTAACTAGGTCCCGTGCCATGGAGCGCTTTAAAGATGGTAATCAGCACCTTGAAACGCACCCGGAAAACCACAGGTAGCCAATGCAGCTCGCGCAGGAGAGGTGTTACGTGGGAGTACCTCGTACTCCCCATCACAGCCCGCGCGGCTGCATTCTGAACTAACTGCAGTCTCCGGGCGCGTCCCAAGGGCAGCCCCATGTAGAGAGCGTTGCAGTAATCCAGGCGGGACGTCACCAGCGCATGAGTGACCGTGCGTAGGGCATCCCGGTCCAGTAGGGGGCGCAATTGGCGCACCAGGCGAACCTGGTGGAACGCCCCCCTTGCCACGGCCGCCACATGGTCATCCATTGACAGCCGGGCATCAAGGAGGACGCCCAAATTGCGCGCCCGTTCCACAGGGGGCAACTGCTCGCCCCCTATGGCCAGCGATGGAATCAGCTGGCTGAATCGAGGTGCCGGTAGCCACAGCCACTCAGTCTTGGAGGGGTTGAGTTTAAGTCTGTTGTCCTCCATCCAGACCCCGACGGCCTCCAAACACCGGGACATTACTTCGACAGCCTCGTTGGGGTGGTTTGGAGTTGAAATATACAGCTGAGTATCATCAGCGTAGAGGTGATACTCAACCCCAAAACCACGGATGATCTCACCCAGCGGCTTTACATATGTGTTGAACAAGAATAGCTTATTTCTCTCCAAAGCTTACTGTGTAATTGCAGATTCTTTCCCCCTAACCTATAATCTGAGATTATTCATTTCTTGTGAATATCATTAGGGCAATGTAGTAGACTGAGCTAAGGAAATGCTTGGTGTACTCTAAAGGACTTCACAAGTAATGGGAAAATGGAGTTTACATAATCTGATTTCCCTGCTAATCATGCAACTTAAAAAAAAAAGATGAATGAGGAAAAAAATGGGGGGGGTGGGGGGAACCAATAGGGAAAAAGGAGGAAGCGGCTCCAAGTCCCCTTTAGAGATCCTGGATTTGTTTATGCTGGGTACATCTTAAGTAATGAGATTATTGGGATGAGAATGACCGTTGTCTTACCTGAACGGTCGTTCTCATGGCGCTGCGGAGAGTACAAGGATTGGGTTAACACAGCCTGTTTGCCCATGGACTGAGTAGATTTTTTCCCCTCTGGCCACGCCTCCTTTGCCTCTTCTGGCTCAGTTTTAAAAACGAGGTCTTGTCCGACGAAGACGTTCTCAGCTCACACCTGTGCAAAGATACAATCTCGGTGCTAAACAATCACCCTGGGTGGGTCTTGTACTCTCCGCAGCGCCATGAGAACGACCGTTCAGGTAAGACAACGGTCATTCTCCATAGCGCTGCTTGGAGAGTACAAGGATTGGGACATGCCCAAGCTATTGTGTCCCAGGGCGGGAAGAAGTGACCTTGTCCGGAGCCTCAATAACCTTCTGTAAAACTCTACGGCCAAAGGAGGCTTCGGCAGAGGCAAAGGAATCGATCTTGTAGTTTCTAATGAAAGCCGTGGGAGACGCCCACGTGGCTGCTCTGCAAATGTCCAGAATAGATGCTTGAGTCGCCCAGGCCGCGGTCGTGGCTGCACTTCTGGTGGAATGTGCCGTTACACGAGGTGGAACCGGCTTGCCCTGAAGGTCATATGTCATCTTAATGCAAGCTCGCAGCCACCGACCTATGGTTGAAGACGACACCTTGCGACCCAGGGAACCTGGTTGAAAAGACACAAAGAAGGCCTCGGAGTGCCTGATATCCTTAGTTCGTTTCAGGTAAATACTGACTGCCCTTCGCACGTCTAATTTGTGCCACCTGCGCTCCTTGGCGTGTTGAGGGCTGGGACAGAAGTTCGGGAGGATGACCTCCTGAGACCTGTGAAAATGAGAATTCACCTTCGGCATGAAGGCGGGGTCTAACCGTAGGATGACCCTGTCTGGGTGGATGATGCACAGCTCTTCCTTGGCCGAGAAGGCCGCAATCTCAGATACCCTTCTGGCTGAAGTAATGGCTATGAGGAAGGCAGTCTTAAGAGTCAGATGTCGAAGAGATACCTTCCTCAAAGGTTCGAAGGGAGCCGCTGTCAATGCCTGCAGGACAAAGGGTAGGTTCCAGGTCGGGTACCTGTGCACCACCTGGGGTCGGATGTTGTAGGCCCCCTTCAAGAAGCTCTTGACCTGAGGATGGAGACTCAGGGATTGAGGTTGGTGTCTGGCTAAGATGGTGGATAATGCGGCAACCTGGCGCCTGAGAGTGGCTGGTGCCAGTCCTTTGTCCAAGCCCTCTTGTAGGAAGTCCAATAACTGAGGGATGGACGCTTCCACACTGTCAATGTCCCGTTTGCTGCACCAGGAAGAAAAGGCAGCCCAAGTCGCGTCATAAATGCGAGTAGTGGCCGGACGTCTGGAAGCTTGGATGGTTTTAATGACGTTGTCTGAGAGGCTCTGGTCCTTCAGGAGCTGCCTCTCAAGTGCCAGACGGCTAACTGCAACCATTGGGGCTCTGGATGGTTGATGGCCCCTTGACGCAAGGATACCTGGTCTGGAGGAATTCTCCACGGTTGCTCCACAGACAGATCGACCAGGTCCGCGAACCAGGATCTCCTGGGCCAATGTGGAGCCACCAGAATGAGCTCCGCCCCCTCCTTCAGCAGCTTGTAGATCACCTGCGGGATCAGAGGGAGGGGCGGAAACGCGTATAGAAGCCCTGGAGGCCAGTTGGACCTCAGGGCATCCGTCCCCTCCGCTTGTGCTGACTTGTAGCGGGAGAAGAACCGCTGGAGCTGTGTGTTTGCCGCCGAGGCAAACAGGTCGACCTGTGGGAGACCAAACCTCCTTACCACCTGTGCGAACAGGTCCGGATGAAGTTGCCACTCCGAGTTGTCGATGGTCTGACGGCTCAACCAATCCGCACTCACATTGCTGGTTCCGGAAATGTGATCCGCCCTCAGCGACGCTAAGTGGATCTCTGCCCATCGTCCTATGGCCTCCGCCTCTGACATGAGTCTTTTGGAGCGGGTCCCTCCTTGTCGGTTCACGTGAGCCTTTGTGGCCACATTGTCGGTCAGCAGCAGAACGTGGTGCCCCCTCAGCTGTTCTGCAAATCTCCTCAGCGCAAGCCGGGCTGCCCTGAGTTCTAGCCAATTGATGCTCCGGGCTGCCTCCGCGCTGGACCACCTGCCTTGCGCCAGCTGGCCTTGGCAATGCGCCCCCCAACCGTAGAGACTGGCGTCGGTCGTTACCACGATCCTGTCGGGTTCTCTGAATAGGCAACCCTTCTCCACTGCTCGAGACTGCCACCAACTCAGAGACCGAGTCACTCTTGGTGGGATGCGAACTTGCTTGGTGGAGTTGCTGATCTTTGCTCTTTGCATTGGAAGTAAGAACCATTGCAGTTCCCTTGCATGAAGACGTGCCCAGGGAACTATGTTGAGACAAGAAATCATGATCCCTAACAGTTGGGATAGCTGCACTACCTGCCAGGACCTGTTCCTGCGACACAACCGGATTCTGTTCCTGATGTTGCGGATTCTTTCCGGAGACAGGGACACCTGGCAAGACACCGAGTCTATTATGGCGCCCAGATGTTGTATGCGTGTGGCAGGAGTCAGGTTGCTCTTTTCCATGTTTACGGAAAACCCGTGGTCCTGTAAGGTGTGAACTGTGACGTTTACATCTCTCACCGCTTGCTGCTGAGTTCTTGAATGGATGATGATGTCGTCCAGATAGCACTCCAGGCGGACTGGAAGCTTGCGCAGGTGGGCCGCCACAGCTGCAAGAAGCTTTGTGAACGTTCTGGGTGCAGAAGAAAGTCCGAACGGAAGCGCCCTGTATTGGAAGTGCTTTCCGTTGTAACACAAGCGCAGGAACTTCCTGTGTGCAGGATGGATGGGCACATGTAGGTACGCCTCCTTGAGATCGATGGAGGTGAGCAGATCCCCTTGTCGCATGCAGCTTAGGATCGACTGGAGAGACTGCATTTTGAAGCGCTTGTAGGCCAGATGCCTGTTCAGGCGCTTCAGATCTAAAATGGCCCTCCACCCCCCTGAATTCTTGGGGACCAGGAAGAGAATGGAATAGAACCCCCTCCCTTCCTGTTCTGGAGGAACTGCCTCTATTGCGTTGATCTGCAGAAGATGATCTATCTCTGCCTGCATGAGAGCCCTCTTTACCGGGTTCTTGGATAGTGGGCAGCGAACAAAGGTCCGCGGAGGAGAGGATAGAAACTCCAGGGTTAGACCCCTCCTGATGGTATTTAATACCCACTTGTCCGAGGTTGTTTCCTCCCAACGGTCTGCATAGAATTGCAGGCGGCCCCCGATGGGAGGAGACCCCAGACGGTCACTTCCCACGTCTAAACTGACGGTTGTGGGCTCCCCCACGAAAGGGCTTCCGAAAGGACCCCTGATTGGATTGTCTGCCCCTGGAAGAAAAGTTGTTTCGTTCCTGGGACCTGTCAGAGGACTGGTTAAACTGTCTTTGGGAGGAATAAGAAGAGGAAGAGGCCTGGCCACCTTCCTGTGCCCGAAAGGCCTGTTTCCTGAACGAGCCCTGACCTTTCCTGTCATGCTTCCTGAAGGTGGAAGGAAGAACCTTCCTCTTATCCTTTGTCTCAATTAGGAATTTCTCTAGGGAATCCCCAAAGAGGTTCTCTCCCTTGAAAGGAGCTGAAGCCAGCTTCCACTTAGCCTTCATGTCCGCCTGCCAGTGCCGAAGCCAAAGCAGGCGGCGAGAAGTGATGTTGGACGCTAGTGCCCTGGAGGCGAATTTCGCTGCGTGCAGGGACGCATCAGAGGCGTATTCCACAGCCGTAATGATCTTGTTAAGATCATGTCGCCAACGAGATGCTTCAGATGGGGGCTGAGATCTGAGTTGGCGCAGCCATAATAAGGATGCCCTCGTAAAGAACGAGGCCGAAGTGGAGGTCTTGATCGCCCAGGCAGCCGCCTGGTGCGTTTTGAGACAAGCCTTTTCTGCCCTCTTATCCTCTGCCTTTAACCCTTCTAATAACTCGGCCGGGAGATTAGAATTAGAGGTCAGAGAGACCACAGGGGCATCCACTTCTGGAGGCTTCAAAACATCCTCCAGTCTAGGTTCTAAAGGGTACAGAGATTTGTCTGCGCCACTGGGATTGGCCAGGGTACCAGGCTGAGCCCATTGGCGCTGAATAACCTCCATGAACATGTCAGGGACTGGTATCAGTTCTGGGTCAGGGGTTGTTTCGCTGAACAACCCTGCCATGAGGTCCTGGGAAGTAGAGGGGACTTCCTTGTCCTTAGGTTTGGCACCAAGCTCAGTAGAGGCTCTGGCCTTGTGTAAGATGGACTTGAATAGGGCTGGCTTAAAGAGACCAGTGAAAGAGGGCTTGTCTGGAGGCATGTCCTCATCCTCCGAGAGGGCAAAGTCCTCAGCAGCCTCCTCCTCCCACGTAGACACCTCTGTGGTGATAGAAGTGCCCGGGGAATCGAGTACTCTGGTCCTCTTTTCCCCCAGGGGGCGAGTAGGCCTAGAGGCCTTGCCACCCCTGCCTTCCTGTAGCCTCATGGCTTCTACCACACCCTGGGAAATAGCCTGCGTGATGAGATCCCTCATCTCTGCTGACATAGCTGGGCCCTTGTCCTCTACAGGTCTGGCTTGGGCATAGGCCTGTCCCCTGGCACCCCTAGGAGGATCTCTCTGATCCTCTGCATGAAAACAATATTGAAAGGAGGGGAGATCCTCCCTGACTGAAGAGCTAGGAGAACCTGGGTAACCCAGAGAGGCTGCAGGGGATCCTGACATGGAATCCCTATCACAGAAGGATGGGGATCTATCCCCCATCTCCTCCCCCTGCTCTATCTCCCTCTGGATGGGTGGGGAAGGAACTGGCCCAGCCTCACTTGGTAAGGGTGCAGAGGGAACCTGGGGCCTAACAGACTTATCCTTCAGGGAGTCCTGCCCCTTGTCCCCTTGAATTTTGGGGGCCTTACTCCCAGCTGCAGAGTGGGAAGCTTTCCCCCCAGCGCCCTTGTTTCCCTTTCTCCCCTGGCCTGAGGGATCTGGCCTACTGCGCTTTGCAGATGGCCCTGCCAGCTCCTCCCTTCGCTCCAAACCTTCATCAGCCATCCTTGGTTGATCTTGAGTCGAAGAGGTCGCTGCTGAGGGAAGGGCAGTGGACGCTGGCCCGACGGCTCCAGAAGCGTCTGCAGACTCAGATGGGAGGCTGGATCAGGCACCAGGACACTCCTTGCCGCTTCCCCTTGGGTGGCTGGGGAACTTCAGGCTTGCTGGAGACCCAGACAAGCCCTCGCAATCCTCTGCGGCTGTCTGTAGAGGCGGAGAGGCTCTGCTGCTTGCTGCTGCTTTCCGGAGGCAAAAAGGACTCAAAAAAATGGCCGCCGGTTCTTCTGCGCGCCAAAAGCCTCACTTAAGGGCCAGGCGCTTCTCATTGGCTGCAGCCGAAAAGCGCGCCAAAGCAGCGCTTTTCAAAATGGCCGCCGCTCTCCCGATCGGCAAAAGACGCCGTTTGGAGAAGCAAGGGCTTTTTTAAAAGCCTCTCCTCCAAAGCGACCAGGGAAGCACGGGGATTGCCGTCCTTCCCTGCGCTTGCCAGCAGACGCCGGACAAGCGGCCTCGCTTGTTCCCCCAGCTGCGACTAAGCAGCTGTGGAACCGATCGCTGCCTCAGCCTTAGTTAGGTAAATCCTCTTGATAAAAAATAGAAAAAAGGGAAAATAAAAAATCAAAATAATAAAACCTGGGGAAAAATCCTAATAACAGCTAAATATCACATAAAATTACTATTGGAGAACCCAGCCTATTTGCTCAATGCTGAGTGTTCCCCAAACTCGTCCTATCGGGCGGACTGAGTTTTTAAAACTGAGCCAGAAGAGGCAAAGGAGGCGTGGCCAGAGGGGAAAAAATCTACTCAGTCCATGGGCAAACAGGCTGTGTTAACCCAATCCTTGTACTCTCCAAGCAGCGCTATGGAGAATAAGCATTTCTCTTCTCTCCAAATTAACTTTACTCATTCTTTTTCTAGGATTCTGAAAGTAGGGTGACAATGAGGTTAAGAGTTCAGTTTCATGAGACGTGTATCTGGGATTCCAGAGAGACATGCACTCTTGTTTTAAGGTAATAGAAAAGCAACTGAGTCACTTAGTTCAGTCCCTCATGAATACAGTGCAGAAGTAGATTGATAAGGTTCAAGACTAGGTGAGATGTTACAGCAACTCCTTGCTTGAATGAAAGCACAGCTCTCGGCACAATCCAAGACCCGTTTTACTACTGAGGAGAGCTGCATGCTTGGTACAGACTTTGAGCTTTCCGCATTTTCAACTAAACAATACTATTGTATTAAGATTGGCAAACCATACACATCCAACAAGCTTAGAAAGAAAATACCTTTTTTCAACATAGCATATGCAAGTGATATATTCTAACTTACCGTATTTTTCAGAGTGTGAGACAGACCTTTTTCGGGTGCGTGTTATACACCAAATACAACATGTTTGGCCTCCTGAAACCCCGCCCCCTTTGCAAAAATGGCCATGCATAGCCTTTAGGAGGCTTCCAGAGTGCTCCTGGGGCCTGGAGAGGGCAGAAATGAGCGAAAAATGGGCCGGTTTTTGCTCATCCCCCCCCCCCAGCACCCAGGAGCACTCTATAAGCTTCCTAAAGACTATGCATGCCCTTTTTTGACGAAAAACAGGCCCATTTCCCTGAAAAACGGGACATTTTTGGGAGGTCTGCAGAGTGCAAAAACTTTTTTTTTAATTTGCCTCTTCAAAATCTTGGTGCATCTTATATTCCGGTGCATCTTATACTCCGAAAAATATGGCATTATATATCCAAACACAAATTGGAGAACCTTATGGTTATACTTGCCTCTGTTACTTTGGACTGAAGAATTAACGCTTCTGGACTCATGCGAGGAATATCTATATGAATCTGTAACAGAAGCAGTTAAATTCAGAAACCTTCAAAATATACAAGCAGGTTCAAGTCAGGATGTATTTGCAGGTGTCACTTTAAAAAAAAAACCTCACCTTTAGCTTCCTAGGAGTCTTATCTTTTAGAAAGCTTTATAATATATACTTTAAAATCATTTCGTTATTGTGAGTGGTAGCTTATATAGTATTTTCTGTTTAAAAATTCTCTGCATGCCAAATGCTTCCGCAGCTACAAAGTAGGTTGTCATCTGTTATTGCACACTGTTTAATCATCCCTGAACCACGTTAAACTCATGACATCCTTGATCTCTTCTTTAATCCGTTAATAGAATAAAAACCATCAGTTACCCAAACACCCTCAAAATGAAGACAAACAATAAGACACCGGAAACAATTTATGCAGATGATTTACACAGCAACCTTTGGCAAGGAAGATTTTTTTTTTCAATATCAAATTGTATCCTAGCTTTCTAGAAGAGAGGAATCCTTTGAAAAAGAAATGACAGGCATCCAAATGAAGAGGAGGAAGTTTGGTTTATTTTTTAATTCACTGTATGCAACTGCCATATAATTACATTAGTGAATCTTATATGACCTCTAAAAGTTGGTGGGTTACAATCCCTTAGCTACAGTAAACTGCTGGATTAATTCAGTGATGAGGAATCAGAACTTCAGCCTGTTTCCCAGCTTTGATCTAACATAGAGGTTTCCAATATTTTAGGGGTGTTGTGGCCCGCCAGCGGCCAGCAGAGTGAGGAGGTTGGGGAGGAACACGGGCCAGTCCTGGAGTCTGGGGAAGGCTCTGATGAGGGCTCTGCATCGAAGGCAGAGATGGGGCCAGGGCCACATGCCAGTTATCAGCTGCCTTCACAGTCAGACATCAGTAAGGCAGAAGAACAGCTGAAGCCTGTTCCCAGTGTGCACATGCGCAGAATTGCCAGATGAAGGGAACAGCTAAAGAACAGGGGTTGACTTGGGAGTAAGGCCACAGGTGGATGATGAATGGCCCCTCCCAGAAGAAATAAAAGAAAAGTAAAATGGGAGTGGAGTTTGCAGGAGACAATTAGTTTACTAATTGGTTCATGATTCTCCAAGACTCCTTGCCAGGCTTTGCAGATATTGGCCTGTCAGCCAGATAAATCCTCCCTTGAAAGACTTTGCTGGATGTGAATGAGCAGAATTCACAGTAAATTAATAAAAGAGGTTTTTGTCAGGACAAGTAGCTTGCTTCATGCTCTCGGGAAGCCTCGGTCAGAACAAGGGGCATTCATGGATAATTTGTGACAGAAAGACCTTATCTTCAGACTATCCTGAAAAACATTATGTATCTTCTTCAGCAATGAACAGAACCAAAAGCAGAGTGCTCTTATGAGATTTAATTCATTTAATAGATTTATTCATAGCGGAAACCTGGCTTGTTTAGCTCATGGGCAAACCAAATATATGCGTTTTATACAATGTTGGAACAGTTTCTGATATGTGGCGAGATCCCATAGCTACAGTCACAAAGAAAAATACTTTCTGAAGCTATAAGATTTGGAAATTGCTGGTTTTTCTTTCCATTTTTTTTTCATTTAATTCAATTTTGAGGCTCCCCAACTCTTTAGGTTGTTTAATGTTAAAGGAGAAATAAAAGGAAACAACGTGAAGAAATAGAATGATTGACCCAAATTTACATAAAATGACCAGGAAAAAAAATCCAACTGCCATTTTATATCATGATTTACAGTATATTTATTTCTAAAGTTACAAGTTGAAAAAGAGAGGAAAAGGAAAAAAAATCCAGGTGCTAAACCAGGTCTCATACAAGTCCTACAAAATCAGATCCTTTCCTGATTTACATGAGAAACAATAGCGCATCCTCATATCGATACCAAATGCCAGGATTTTAAAGCCTAGGAGAAAAGCTATAAACACCAAAAGTTCTTTTCCAGAAGGAATCTGAAGACTGAAGAAACTGAATATGACCTGTGAATTAGGAATAGAAGGATGCAATATACTGAAATGAAGAACGTAAATGGTTTAGAGTTTAGGCAGTTGTATCAGGTCAAGGACCATATTAGATTTTGTGCAATACATCGAAGGCTGTGTTCCATAGCTAGAACCTGGGGCCGCATGTGGCTCTTTCATCCCTCTGCTGTGGCTCCCTGTTGTCGGTTGGCTCCACAATTGATAGGATTTTCAGTTAGGACAGGTACAGGAAAAAGGATGGCATGCTAGAGGAGACTATGGAGCCGGGTGGGGGGAGGGGGGGAACCAGACTTCTGATCAACAGAAGAAAAAGGATGCTACATTAGGAGGAGACTCTATGGTAGGGGAATCGGACTTCCGGTCGGCTCCAGAATTGAACGGGGGGCTTCCGGTTTGTGGCTCTTTGAGTGTTTAAGGTTGCCAACCCCTGGGGTAGGCAAACTGAATTTTTGATAATACATTTTAGTATTTTAATTACATTAACCTTTTTATTATATATTCTTAACCAAATTTTATATATATATATATATATATATTTGTGTTATATTTGTATATAGGTATTTGTGTTACAACCCCTGGTATGCCTAAATATGGGAGGAAGGTCAACTACTCCCTCTTTCTGTCCTTCGGCTCATCACAGAAAACCATGCAGGCAGAAAACCATATTTTTATTTTTAATGTTGCCTTTTTTTTATATTTGTGTTGTATTTGTACTGATAAATAAATAAAGGGAGACTAGTATAGATCTATTTCGAGCTAATTAGCTCTTATCAGCTAGCCATACCCTTCAAATCCCAGTAAGGGTATGGCTAGCTGATGAGAGCTAATTAGCTCGAAATAGATCTATACTAGTCTCCCTTTATTTATTTATCAGTACAAATACAACACAAATATATATATATATATGTATGTATGTATGTATGTATGTATGTATGTATGTATGTATTTGTATTTATATTTATATTTATATTATTTATATTTATATTTATATTTATATTTATATTTATATTTATATTTATATTTATATTTATATTTATATTTATATTTATATTTATATTTATTTATATTTATAATTTATATTTATATTATTTATATTTATATTTATATTTATATTTATAATTTATAATTTATAATTTATATTTATATTTAAAAAGCATATACCCCTTTCTCAAAAAAAGTTGCAGCTGTCCATAAACGAAGCCGGGGCTCTGACAATCAGGACCTATGGTAAATCATAGCCTAAGCTGTTTCTTATGATCAGATAAATCACTTTAACGTGTGCATTTCAAATGTCCATTCTGTTTGGGATAGTATTGTGGTAACAAAAAACAACAGGGATATTCTTGCTACAGAACACACTTCTGAAATTGCCCTCATTAGAGTCAATTCCTTTACCTGTCTGTATGTATCCTGGTGAGTTTCCTCATTTCTTGAATCATAATATTGTTCAACAAAAGCAAAGTATTCTTTCCGTTTTCTTTGCAAAGTGCCTTCTCGCCTATCTGTATTTGCAGGAAGATAACCCTAGACGTTGAGAGGTAAAAAGGGCAGCGGTTAATCATTAATTCAAGGGAAAAAATCAGTACTATATTATCAGGCATTTTCAAATTAATTTAAGTCAGCAAAATAGCCAAGTAAATTGGGAGTTTTCACCTTTGAAAGTTTGAGCAGCATTTTACTGAACTATTTTGCTAATGACTGCAGTGGAAACCCAGATTATATCGTGCTACTTATACTTTTATTTTAGTATTCATAGTAGAAAATAATATTCTGTTATTCAAAAGGATAAGACCGACTAAAATTTCAAATGGACTGAAACTTCACCTAATTAAATTTAAATTCAATCAAATTTAAAAAGTTCACAAATAAAAAAAATATTGTATGAACTGAAAAATCTGATCTTTAAAACTTTAAAATAAAGCTAAGTTACACTTTTCTTGCAAATAAATTCGGCATTAATGTAAATCAGATTTTGGCAACTTTACAGATACCCTTATGTGATTTTGCATAATGGCACAGGCAACATCATTAAAGAAGAAAATTATTTTTAAAGTGATTGAAATCTTAGGAGACTGCAAAGTGTACAATTTTTCAGAATCATTACTCTGAAAACTCACAAATTTAGACAGTTTCTTGAAATTAACCATAAAAAGTGTATCACAGGAACCATATTGCCAATCCCTGAAGCATAAGCGAAGAACATGGCCTGACTCATCTTCATTTTGCAGTCTTATAGATGTTAATATATCCATGTAAAAAAAGAAGTGCATTCAGAGCAAAATAATTGAAAAAAGGAAGATTAATTTACTTTATTGCCCAATTTATTTTTCAGCATGAAAAAGAAGAGAACATCCCTATACAGAAATTCATTACTTCCACAAAATCTTAAAACATCCATATTCTGCTTATTTTCTTATGTACATAAGTTAAGGTAAAAGAATAAGGGACAAAAATGAGATAATAGCCATAATTTGTCGGTAAATGAACTGAAATCCTAATAAGGAATGCTACATGAAATTACTGAGAGTTGGTGGATGCGAGTCAAAATTCAAATATAGGCAATCCTGGCTTAATGACTGTCCTGTTTTGTGACCATTCAAAGTTATGATGGCACTGTAAAAATAACTTTATGATCAGTTCTAGCATCTCTGTGGCTGACATTCACGCACATTCACAACCGTTGCAGTCTCCTGTAGTTATGTGATAACCATTTTGTGCATCATAGCCAGCTTCCGACAAGCAAAGCCAATGGAAAAGCTGACAGTAAAAACACCAGCCATGGTCATGAGATGTCTTGCTTAAAGACCATTGGGTAATTTCCGTAACAACTGCTATGGAAGTGAGTTGTAAGACCATTACACTCACATGAAGTCTCGCTTAACAATTGCATTGCTTAAAGACAATTGCCGGTCCCACTTTTTAAGTGAAAACTACCAGTTCTTTTTTTTTTTCTAAAATAAACTGATTCAATCAGAAATGGGGAAAAAATTATAAAATTACTAGTTGATAGCTCGACGATATTTATTTATAGGGTGAAAATGTCCAGACATAATTTCTAATGTTGCATTTTTCCCCCTTACCAGACTGAACCCCCTTGTGGAGTACTATGAAGCCGTTACCATGGCAACTCCACTGAGCTGTATAGTAGATGCCATTTTATGGTAGTACAGTAAAAGCCATTTTAAGGCACAACAGGCTGTATCTTAACAGAACACAAACCCTAAGGGTGTTAGGGGAGAGTTGTTAGCAGAGAGTAAGTCATCTGCGTACCAAGTTTGGTTGAAATTGCTCGAGGCATTCCAGAGTTATGCTGGAACACACACACACACACACACACACACACACACACACACACACACACATATGCAAAAGTTTTAGGCAGGTGTGAAACTGTAAACTGCAGCTGTAAACAAAGAATGCTTTCAGAAATATAAATAATGAGTGTTTATTTCTGTCAATTTGCAAAATGCAAAGTGAGCGAACAAAAGAAAAATCTAAATCAAATCAATATTTGGTGTGATCACCCTTTGCCTTCAAAACAGCAGCGATTTTCATAGGTACACTTGCACAAAGTCAGGATTTTGTAGGATTATAGTCAGGTTTATAATCAACCAATTATACTAAACAGGTGCTAATGATCATTAATGTCACATGTAGATTGACACCCAGTCATGAACTGAAACAGAAACAGCTGTGTAGGAGGCGTAACACTGGGTGAGGAACAGCCAAACTCTGCTACTAAGGTGAGGTTGTGAAAGACAGTTTCATGTCATGGCAAGATTGAGCACAACAACAAGACACAAGGTAGTTATACTGCATCAACAAGGTCTCTCCAAGACAAAGATTTCAAAGCAGACTGGGGTTTCAAGATGTGCTGTTCAAGCTCTTTTGAAGAAGCACAAAGAAATGGGCAACATTGAGTATCGTAGACAGAGTGGTCGGCCAAGGAAACTTAGTGCAGCAGATGAAAGACACCTGATTAAGTGAAGCACAGCTTAAATTCTTAATGCAAGTAACTCAAAGATATAGATTACGCTTTCGCGAAACATAAAACACTCATATTATGCCACACAGTAATGGGCGATTTCAGATAATCTTTTGGCAGTTATTAAAAATGGAATAACTACTACATTTTTGTCTTGCTTGCTAACAGCTTCATTGTGCAAAATGAACCTGGATCTCCCCAATACTAATCCCACGCCTAACAAATACACCACACATATTAGAATGTATGGCAGTGAGGGATAATAAAACAAAGCATACAAGGTACTTAAATACTGTCTGTATCTTAATTTTAAGAAAACTGACTTCAAACGCCTCAGGAAAAAGTTGGTTGCAATCTACTGTGTTTCCCCGAAAATAAGACAGGATCTTATTTTCTTTTGACTCCCGAAATAAGCACTTGGCCTTATTTTCGGGGAGGTCTTATTATTTTTGAGGTGCAGGAGGCAGCGAGCGTGGTCACCTCATGGCTGTTACTGTGTCGCAATATTTCCGGGTGGGACTTATTTGAGGGGAAACAGGGTATTAAGATCTACACTAAGACAGGGGTGGGAATCAACTGTCTCGTTATTCAGTTCACTCCTTTTACTTACTGAATTGTCCAGAGAAAGAAAGTTAAGCTTAATTACCATTATGGCCAAATCAGAAAAGCTGTTCATTAATCTCTATTTACATAACAGGATGTAAAAACCATTATCTGATCCTTTACACCTCCCTGGCAGTCAGATTAACTAGCTGGAGGAATGGCATCTGCACAGCTTCTATTTTCTAGCACCAGCTAAGCATTTTTGTTAAAAGTGTGCACATGCATACATAGAAATACAGTATTTCCCAGATATTTTTTACACTATATTAGCTTACATTACAATTTTAGATTAAATTTGACATTTAATATCCTGTCGCATGGATTTATGTAAGGTTAAATATTAAATTCTAGACTTCACTTCTTGTCAACAGTTTGCATTTATGTATGATACTATTAGTATCATTAAAAACAATTTAATTTCCAATAATAAATTTAACTGTCCATGGGATATATACGCTTTCCTTAGGGCAGACGTGTTTTCTCTTACTCGGTTTTTAAGATTAACACAGGCATTGTCTCTCTGAATCAACAGCTCCATTATTCTACACCAAGCCAACTTTTATTTTTAAACTATAAATAACATACATTACCCACAAACATGAATCACTATACAATTTTTTTAAAAAATACAGCAACCTTGTTTATTGTTACACACAAGGAATGCATCTGTACATCAGGAGATTCATAAGACATTCAAATTTCATTACCCAATGGGACTTTCCCAAACTCCTTTAAGTATGATCTTTTTTTGGGGGGAAAAAATCCAGGATCTCTCTTTGGAATTACAATACTGAACTATATCTCTTATTTTTTTTAAAATCTGAAATGCTTGTGAGAATTGCCTTGTCACAATGATTTCTATTTGCCTTCATGATGCGTATCACTTAGCATTTTGTGAAATTCAATAGAAGTAGTACTTTCTCAAGTTCTAAATGTTATTTTGGTGATCAAGTTCCAAATTCTCACACTAGGTTGATTTTTTAGGATCTGACTGCAGTATTTCATACATGTGACCATAGGTACTATTATTATCCCTGGCATCAATAATGGAGCTCTTTACTGATTCAACCCTTGTCTATCTTCTGGTTTGTTTGCAAAGTGAATTACACCTTTAGGAGTTTTCCTTTATGGCAAGTGTTAGAGATCAATTCTGGATCCTCCTTTATTCTTTATACCCTTCCCTTGAATACGCCAATTCATGGGTAAGAGCTTCAGTACCACTGTTTCACTGATAATATTCTATCAACCTTTTGTGGTTGACGAAGAAGCATGGCCAAATAGATCACGTTACTGTTTTGACTTGGGATGTTCTTTGCTCAAGCTGAATATAAATAAGACAGTGACCTGATTGTCCTTCCAATTCCCCCATGCATTTCTCTCCTCCATCCCATTTGTCTCTGCAATTTCCAGATTGTCCCAGTTTCCTCTGCCTCTTAGGATCTTGACAGTTGATGATCAACTGACTTTGTGCCTATTTATTGAGTTTTGTTATCCTTCTGAGGTAGGCAAAGTCAGGGAATAACAATAAGGATTCCAGGAATGGTCTTTATTGTTGTAGGACAGAAGAACAGAACTTGGAAAGCACGTTGAAGCTTTTCTTGAAAGTGAAAAAGGACAGTGTTCTTTTGGCCATACTGTTTGTAATGCTACTTAATAGTTGTGATTCAAGCAAAATTATACATGGCAGACAAACAACACCATCATCATAAAATCCTGAAGTACTTACTGAGAGGAGTTTCCATGTAATTGGTCGTACAAGTTTTGGAATTCCTGACCAACTCAGCTTCCGCAATTCTTCTACTCGCCCAACCAAAAGAAAAAGAGCAATTAATTAAGAAATTGCATAAAAATACATTGGGGTTAAGATCATTTCCTTAAACATTTCCTTATAAAATTATGTGTAAGCTCTGATTGTTGTACATGAGTTCCTGTGCCTACCATAAAAAGGTTCTTGGAATGTAAATCAAAGAATCTCTGTGATTGGATTCTTTGCTGCCTAGGGATTGAGTTCAATGCCGGCACTTAACAATGAAAAACACAATTTAAAAATATTGGTCTGCAAATATAATTATGACCTTTTTAACCACGTAAGATTTACATTATAGAATAAATCCTGGCTTAAAGTTAGCATCTAAACCAGTTTGGGGATAAAATTGCCTTTTCACAGGATTATTACCGTGTTTCCCCGAAAATACGACAGGGTCTTATTTTCTTTTTACTTACAAAATATGGCCTTGGGTTTATTATAGGGGAGGGCTTATTGTTTTGGGGTTGCCGGGTGGCTGCTCTGTTGCGAACTGGCTCCCGAAGAGCCAGGCACAGCCTCAGGGGCGAAGCAGCCATGAGGTGACCAAGCTCACAAGCAACCGCCCAGCAAACCCCCTTTCCAGTCGGGCAGAGCGCCATTCACTGACCTACAGGGTATCCTTAAGGCTCCCGCAGCTTGGCACATTAGGGATGACCCCTAGGTCGGTGAATGGTGCTCTGCCCGGCTGGAGAGGGGGTTTGCCGGACAGTTGCTCGTGAGCGTGGTCACCTCATGGCTGTTTCGCCCCTGAGGCTGTGCCCGGCTCTTCGGGAGCCAGTTCGCAAGGGAGCAGCCGCCCGGCAACTCTCCCCTCCAGCCAGGCAGAACGCCACTCCCCAACCTAGCGGTATACCGAAGACGCCAAACAATGTGAGCATCTTCCCCCCCCCCCCGGCTCCTGCGGCTTGGCGCCTTCAGGATACTGCTATGTCGGTGAGCAGTGCTCTGCCTGGCCGGAGGGAGGGGGTTGTCCAGGGGGTTTATTTTCGGGGGTGGGCTTATATTTTTGCCCATGTGAAAAATGTGGCAAGGCTTTAGTATCAGGGCAGGTTGTATTTTCGGGGAAACACGGTAATCTGAATCAACTTGATTCTGAAAAATATGACAAACCTCTTGATAGTTTATACAACTCTAACAGCGATTTAGTCTATGTTATTCAAATATTAACCTTGCTTCTGAAGTTTATTTAATGATTAGAGATTTGGGAGGAATTTGGTTTCTAAATCTTTTTTAAACAAAGTTGATATTATTTATTTACATCACTTCTAGAAAAAAGTGCTTAAATGTCTCAACATGAAATAGTTTATTTTGATTATACAAAGAGGTTAATCAAAATGCCTTTTGTAAACTGGATACTGCAATTAATGTTTGAAACATAATGATTCTGGAATAATTGGGTGCAAAAGATAGTTGTCCCCTTGATTATTTTCTTCAATATCTGAAATCTTTTAAGAGACCATGAATTTAAGATTTCTCAGGTACTAGCTTTTAAAAAGAATTATCATACAACACTCGGAGAAGGAATCTATATTTGAATTGCAGCAAAAGTTTGTGGATTTGTGGATTTTTGACAATATTTGAATTTGGGGGGGGGCATGAAAAAAGACAAGTAAACTTTTCAAATAATATAGTAGAATAAGTGAATTTGTTTTGTTTACAAAGGTCATTTTTACCTCTCTTTTTATTAGTATTAATACATTTGGAATACATTGCAGTAATACATTTATATAGAGAGGCTGAATAAAACCCAGTTGGGTGTATTGGTTAATGGCTGGTCTACAAACCAGGAGATTGTGAGTTCTAGACCTGCCTTACAAGTATAAAAACATAACATGTTTGCAACTTAAAAATGGAAACAAGGAAGGTGTTTGAAGCTCTTACTTTATTGTACCTTAGATAACAGCAAACTCAAAATTACCTAAAGCTCACATAACTATGCAACCAACTAGATGGCCTCCTTTGTAACTGCTTTCCAACCAACCTTCCTGTATCTAGGTTTCAAAATGCAGAGAGACCAAGAAAAAAAAGCTCACTTTAAGCTTTTCTTTTTAATTCACGAATTAACTGAAATGTTCCCTAAATGCAAGTGATTCCTGTGTTGTCCAACTGTTCTTCCTAGCCGTTCCTGGGCATTTATAAATAGTACATGTTTACCTGTTATAATCTGTTGATACATATGCATTCTGTTTGGGTGGGGAGAAGAAAGCCTGTATCAAAGATTTTTAATGCAAATATTTAATTCCTTTGCTGCACCACATTCGAAACATTTACATACAAGCTGCACATTGCAGACGGAGAGATGAAAAGCACAAGCATCAGAAAGAGTGAAATATTACTACATTACATTCTTCTTTTGCAGATTTTACTCAAAGAAGAATTTCTACGTAGTTATATGACAGATATTAAAATTGAGTACAGATGATTCTCCATAAAATCCCAAGGTCCATTTTATTCTGGTTTACTAAACTCTACTGCCAACCCAGTAGGAAAATACAGGTAGTCCTCGGGTCCTAAATGGGAGCCAGAATTTCTGTGGCTAAGTGGTCATTAGGTGAAACATTGTGCTGCTTAGTGGCAGCAGTTTCAGGAGTCTCAGTTGAGGTCCTTAAACCAGGACCGCACCATCATTTAAGCAAGCATCTCATACTTCTCCTGCCCTGACACGCTCGCCTTCACTCCCCCACCTATCTCTAATGACATCACCACATCAACAACTGCAATTCTGCTTTTTATAAAGGCATAAAAACAGAAAAGGAAAAAAGTGCAAGACCTGAGCTCCTACAATAGATCACCTGTCAAATAATTCCAATGATGCTGCTTATGTTGTCCCACTGCAGGGTTTTTTTCTCTACATACAAAGGATAAGTTTTATTTATGCTTCTTATTCCTTCTCCAAAATGAGTCATGATGGGCAGTACGGATAAAATATATCAAATTATTTCAAAAATGGGGAAAAGTATACATTAGAATTATTATT